>NC_037668.1:11650039-11969011 GCF_003255815.1 Theropithecus gelada | reverse complement strand
CGGGGTCAGATTCAGCTGTTGCCCGGATCGCGAACGCACTCCGGCAACTCTGATCGCAATTTAAATCAGAAGAGAGCCAGGGGACGTCTCCCACTGGTCTCCACCGGCCGTCCTATAGCGCGTCCGCCAGGACTGTGCCAGCCTCAGTTTCAGACCTCGCGAGTCACAGATTCAGATTCAGAACAGACACTCAGACACAGACAGACAAACGGAGACGAGCCAGCTCACCTATCAGTAGATCGATCTCAGCAGATCCGTTGACCAGGGGTCTGGTGGGCTTGGGGAATCCCGGACGGGCCCCCAGATGTTATGCCCAGACTGTTTGTTCCCCAAAGAAGACCACCAGAGTCCAGAGTCAAAGCCAAGCGGCAAGGATCTTTACTGCAAGTTCGAACTCGGTCCCTCCTTTACACAGCATACAAGAGGGCCCCGAACAATGCGAGCGTTTGCTTTTTATAGCCCGAAAGTTGCAGGGGAACAAAGAAATTCTTTTGGCTCTCGCGCTTTCAGTAACCTTGAATGGCTGTCTCCTTATCGGAGACTTTCCAGGTGGTGTTTGTACTGGGCTCAGGGAGTTGGAGAGATATATGGCAGTATGTGATGGGATGGGAGGATGAGATGTGTTTGTACTAGGCTCAGGGAGTTTTGAGCCCGGGGCTGAGGAATGTGCCCAGCTCCTTTCAGTCTATTTGGGAGCTGATCCTAGGAAATGCCTGCAGGGCTGCAGGGGAATGGGAAATTGCGACAGTGAAGAGAGGCAGCTAAGAAAAGATGTGTTAATAAATTATAAACTGTGGACTTCTGGAGCTTTCATCCTTCTGGTAACTCAAGAAGCCCACACAATACACATGCATCAGAGTATTACCTGAGGGCTGGGGGCTGCAGTGTTTATCCCCCAGCAGCAGGTACTGAAAACAGTGGAACTGAGAGGATACAGGCAGAGGCCTGAGGGCGACTCCATGAGCACAAATATCACAAGGGCGATGACTAGACTATCAGCCCTGGTACTTAGCATGTAACTTTCTGGAGAGAAGGAAAATGAAGAAATGTGTTTGCACTGTAAGTCAGTGGACTACTAGGTCTCTTCTCCTAATCTATCCCATAGGGAGATAATTTTTGAATCCAAAATTGCAAATATTTTCAAATACTTTCCTCAGGTTGAAAACGTCATGAGATGGAGGACATTTCATTTACAAGATCTGTGGAAGAACCAGGGAAGCCAGAAGGCAGGGCAGGGCTGCCCTCCCACAGAGAAGCGGTTACAGCACAAGACTGCACCTGCCAGGGAGCTGTACAGAGCAGAGGTGGGCACACGTTTAAAGCAGGACCCCTGAGCATGAGGGGTGCAGTGGGGACACAGCTGACAGATGACAGCAGAAGCATCCCTGATTGGCCTGAGAGCCAAGGAGGCACTGTGGGAAGAGCAGGACTGTCAAAGTTGCTTTAACTTTTTATTGAGTATATAATACACAAACAGAAATGTGCACATATCATAAGTACACACCTGAATCAATTTTCACAGACAGGACACACCCATGGAACCAGACCCAGATCAAGAAGCAGAACCTGAGCAGCACCCCAGAAGCTGCCTTTGTGCCCCCTTCCACTCTTGATGCCTCCCCCCAAGAGGCAACCACTATCCTGACTCAGCACAACGTGGACTTGCTTTGCCTGTTTTCATATAGACAGAATCACATAACATATACTCGTTTTTGTCTGACAGTATTGTTTGTGACATCATCCTTGTCATTGCATAGTTCTAGAGCATTTATTTTCATGCTATGTAATATTTCATTCTGCAAATATATACATTTTAATTGTTCGTTCTATTGTTGGTGGGCATTGGGGTAGTTTCTTAATAGGATTTGAGTTTGGTCGAGTTTGTTTGCTCTGTGGCATACAATATAATCATTTTCTCTGTCTCAACACAAAATCTTTAATCAATGATGTGTGGCATGAGAGGATTTTGTAAAGTCAAAGCAAAGAAGTACCAAGTCGAGTGTCAGGGATAGTGTGGCATGGAACAGAAGCCATGTGCGAACCAGCCACATCAAGTTGATTTTAATTTCTTGAGTTACTTATTAGATTTCATTCAACAAAAGTGCATCAAGTTACCTAATCAGGCTGACTGGGACCAGGCAAATTTAGACAAATGCCTCCAGTGGACATCTTGTATAATTTTGCTTTTTTGCTTCCCTTCTTTTTTTTTTATTTTTTTATTTTTTTTATTTTTATTTTTATTTTTTTTGAGACTGAGTCTCGCTCTGTGGCCCAGACTGGAGTGCAGTGGCCGGATCTCAGCTCACTGCAAGCTCCGCCTCCCGGGTTCACGTCATTCTCCTGCCTCAGCCTCCCAAGTAGCTGGGACTACAGGCGCCCGCCACCTCGCCCGGCTAGTTTTTTTTGTATTTTTAGTATAGACGAGGTTTCACCGTGTTAGCCAGGATGGTCTCGATCTCCTGACCTCGTGATCCGCCCACCTCAGCCTCCCAAAGTGCTGGGATTACAGGCGTGAGCCACAGCGCCCGGCCTTTGCTTCCCTTCTTGAGAAATTCCATGTAGTCCAGAGCTGTTGATTATAAAATCCCACTTACATACCAAGAGAATGGACATGTGACCCAAAGTAGAACAATTAAAGTTTCGTTCTCAGAAATTTTAATTTTGCGTGTGTGACTTTCTTAGTTGTTTTGTTTGTTTATTTGTTTAACGAGACAGGAGGATCTCACGATGGTTTCGAGACTGGTCTTGAACTCCTGGGTGTAAGGGATATTCCCACATCAGCCTCTGGTGTAGTTGGGATTATAGTCATGTGCTACCACACCCAGGAATTTGAATCTTGAGAATCAAATGTTTTTGAACCTGAATTACCGAGTGCACACTCAGAGCAGATGGTTCTCGAATAACTGCTACTGCAATTCCCTGCCTGCCTGCCCTGGTTCCTGCCCCTCCTAAGAACATGAACAGCCCTTCTTTCTAGTCTGCCAAAGAACTGGAACTGTTGAAGCTCTTCTGACCCCAAATTTCTTCCCCATTACCCTAGCATAACCCTTTTTTAAAATCCCCACATTAGTGACTTCTTGAGAGTCATACAATGAAAACATACAATACTACAGCTATTGTATGAAAGTATTGGGGAAGGAAACTTTACTCAGCTAAAATTAATATTAGTTGTCATGATATCCCTGTGGCTGAAAATCGCTAGAAAACTGGGAGACAGTTAGGAGGATGTAGGGAGTTGAGTGGGTGGAAGGAGGCTGTTGAAGACAACAGCTGTCAATGTCATGGCTTTGGTTAGGTCAGTTTAACCTATTGTAGGTAGTCAGGAGTGTGGCCTCTTATCCACAATAAATGGCACAGAAAGAGTATTCTCTGTTTTCATTTTTGTTTCCAGTGATTCTCATGTGCTACAAGTCTGGGAACCATGGAGTTAAATGCTTTATAATAACTTCGCTTGGGATTTTACCTCGGTATATTGTTATGTAACATTATCTTTCCTGAACTTCTAGAAGGTGGGGTGGTTAGAGACCACTCATCCAACTTTGCAGAGCTCCCTGTTCTTTGTTTTTTGGGTAGTGTTGTGAAGCATGGCCGCTTGCTCTCTGAAATGCCCTAGCTCTGTTCCATCCCCACTTTTTATCTCAACCTTCTCTTCCCTTCATTGCTGTTGTCCTTATTCTTGCTCAGTTTTTATTTGACTCCCAAAGGTCCAGCCAGTCCTGGAAAAGAGCCCTGGCTCTTCCCAGAGTTCACAGCTGGCTCCAACCTTGCAAAAGTCAACTGTGTACAACACTTCCCAGCGTCGTGTTCATGTCAGTAACCTGCAATCGCCCATGATGAGAGTGTTTATATCATGGAAATCAGTAAACACTACAAATCAGTTTGTTCAACAGTTATCAACACACCACTGTTTATGCTGTGCCAGCGCTTCAGATCTTATGTGGGGTTGGAGAGTGGAGCTTAAACTCATCAGCATTGGGGTAGGCAAAACTACGTCTGATTTGAGCTACTGCTACTGAATCGGTCTGCCTGCTCTCCAGTGAATTCTCTGGCTATTCAGAAATTCAGATTCCTTAGACATATCATCGCTGCCCTCTGCTTCCTCCCTCTCAGATGCTGCTGCAGGTTTCATGACTGTTAGTTTATCCTCATCCTCTTGTTTTTGCGGGGCTTCTACTAACGAGACATGCTATCACTTAGCTTTATTGCAAATATTGATTTGCAAATTTTTGTTTTCTTGTGTTTTTATGTGGGGATTCAGAGATTTGAAAACCATGCCACCACCATCTTCCCACAATCTATAAGATGGATGACTTACAGATTCGTTCTAAGCTTTGTTCCCATTCTGAAATTGTCCAGATTCAAATCCCTGAAAACTCTTGCGAAACAGTGAGTTGGACTACAGCTGTAGCTGGCCTCTCCTGAGGCCCGCGAAGCCCTCCTGGGGGTTAGGGCTGGAGTACTAGTGATCTTTCATAGAAAAGGCCTTCTGTTAAATTTTTATAGAAGATACTTCCCCGTAGCTATCAGCTCTCTGGGGTCCTGCTGTTTCCACCATTCAACTTGATGCCCTTTTGCCTGCTTCACGCAGCCTCTGATGTTCTCTTGACTTTCTGGTCACTGTTTAACTCAGCAGATGCCAAAGTAATTTAAAACAAAAACAAAACAGGGTTTAAAGTCTTTACCTCCAGAACAACCATTTTTCTGGAATTGTCTCCTCCAAAAAAGAAGGTTCCAAGACTCATGGTCAGGAAATTTCTCCTCAGACTTAGTGTCAGTTTCTCACTTTGCAAATTAAAAAAAAAGTGGGGAAGGCGGGAGTGGGTTGTGCTAGAATTATGGTGTGTTTTGTTTGTTTATTTACATTTTTCTGAAATGAGTTTTGTCTTTAGATTGAGAAGGGAACAATCAAGGAAACTTTTGCTGTCCAGATGCTTTTGCTAAGAATTCCAGATATTTTACAATAATTTGCAGGCACAAGAGTTTTCACAAGAGTAGGAGTCCGGAGTCCTGGCACCACCACTTAACTAGCTACATGCACTTGTACAAAGCATTTCATTTTTCTGAGGCTGTGTGCTCTGTCCAATGGCTTTAATACCTGACTTTTCCTCCAGATCCCATCTCCCCATAACCAAACACGTCCTGATTTCAAAAGGAAGGGGAAAAGAAACGCCAATAAGCACACACAAAATGTATTCTTTATCACCATACTATCAAATCATACAGCCATGGATATAAACTTTATGTTTTTATGATTATTTATTTTTCCATTTCCAGTTCCCTCCCTGATCCCACTGTGGCAACTATCCTTATTTTTATCTGTTTTTGTGAAACGCATATGTTTGTTTTGTGGATCTTTATTTTAAACTTATATAAATGTTACTTTGTATTACTTTAGCATTGCCTTTAAGATGCATCCATGTCATCATTTGTACATTTAAAGTGCTTTTTCTATTTCATAGCACTCCGTGTCATACCTCCAACCACATTTTACCCATCTCTCCCCAAAGATGGACACCCAATTACCCCCATCTCCTTGTTTGAGCTCAATTTTAGTTTTCTTTACATCATTTATTAAATAATCCATTTAATTTTCTGCCAACTGACTTTGGGTACGATATTTGTCGTTAAAATGTCCGTCTATACATGAATTTCCTTTTGATCTCTCTGTTCTACTCCAGTGTTTGTGTGTGTGTGTGTGTGTGTGTGGAAGCGGGGACAAGGTCTGGCACTGTCTCCCAGGCTAGAGTGCAGTGGCTCTAACATAGCTCACTGCAACCTCCGACTCCTGGGTTCAAGCAATTCTTTTTTTTTTTTTTTTGAGACGGAGTCTCACTCTGTCGCCCAGGCTGGAGTGCAGTGGCCGGATCTCAGCTCACTGCAAGCTCCGCCTCCCGGGTTTACGCCATTCTCCTGCCTCAGCCTCCCGAGTAGCTGGGACTACAGGCGCCCGCCACCTCGCCCGGCTAGTTTTTTGTATTTTTTTTTAGTAGAGACGGGGTTTCACCGTGTTAGCCAGGATGGTCTCGATCTCCTGACCTCGTGATCCACCCGTCTCGGCCTCCCAAAGTGCTGGGATTACAGGCTTGAGCCACCGCGCCCGGCCGGGTTCAAGCAATTCTTATGCCTCAGCCTCCCAAGTAGCTGGGATTGCAGGCACCCACCACCACACTGGGCTAATTTTTGAATTTTTAGTAGAGCTAGGGTTTCTCCATGTTGGCAGGGCTGGTCTCGAACTCCTGGCCTCAAGCAATCCACCTGCCTGGGCCTCCAAAAGTCTGGGATTACAGGCATGAGCCACTGTACCTGGCCTAATGATATATTTTTTCTTGCACCAAAACCACACTGTTTCTATTACTAGAGATTTGTACTAAGTCATAGTGACTGGTAAAGGAAATCTCCCTCATTATTCCTATTTTTCAATTTTAACTTATTTCTGAATATTTATTATTTCTTTTCAGTGTAGTTCAGAATAATAACTCAAGTTCCTCAAAAAATCCAACTAGAATTTGTATGAGGATTGCATTGAATTTTTGGATTAATTCGGGAAGAACAAATACCTTTAAAATAGTAAATTGTGCCATCCAAGAGCACAGAATGTTTTTTAAACATTATTATTTTAAAATTAACTGGGCATGGTGGCTCATGCCTATAGTCCCAGCACTTTAGGAGGCCGAGGTGGGAGGATCGCTTTAGCCCAGGAATTCAAGACCAGCCTGGGCAACATAGGAAGACCCTTGTCTCTACAAATAAAATAAAATAAAATAAAATAAAATAAAATAAAATAAAATAAAATAAAATAAGTAAAATTATTTTCTATATTACTTGTTCGAGTTTTAAAAGTTTTTCATAGAGGTCTTTTAGAGCCTTGGTTAAAATAATTTCTAGACACCAGTTTTTGTTGTTATTGCGAATTGCTCTTGTTGGTTCATTTTTTCATCAAATTTTCTAGTTGATTAATGCAAATGTAAGGAAATCCTACGATTTTTATAAGTTGATGTTGTCTGTTGGAACTTTGCTGCATCAGCAATACATTTACCAAAGTATTTGATCACCCATGTTTTTTCTGTACTTAGTACTGCATCCTCCTGAATTTGTTTTTCTCTACAAATGTAAAGAGATTTAGCTTCTTCCTCCGATTCTGTTTCCATTATGAGTCTTTGAGTGCCTGAGGACATATTTGTTATGCCCCTATATTTGAATGACAATTTGGTGTGTCATCTTCATGAGTTCTTTAAATATATTACTTCATTGTCTAATTGAGTCCAGTGTTGCTGATGCGTAGTACAATGCCACTTGACTTTTTTCTTTTTAGATGATCTTTCTCTCTAGCAGCTTTTAGAATGTCCTCTTTGTCTTTGCGTCCATTTTCTCCTTAACTCTTGTTTGCTCCTTGATGAGTTTTTTTTTTTTTTTTTTTTTTTTTTTGACTGAGTCTTGTTCTATCACCCAGGCTGGAGTGCAGTGGTGTGATGTCGGCTCACTGCAACCTCCACCTCCCAGGTTCCAGTGATTCTCCTACCTCAACCTCCCAAGTAGCTGGGATTACAGGTGTGCCCCACAACACCCGGGTGTTTCTTGTATTTTTAGTAGAGCAGGGTTTCTCCATGTTGCCCACGCTTGTCTGGAACTCCTGGCCTCAAGTGATCTGCCCACCTTGGCCTCCCAAAGTGCTGGGATTACAAGCATGAGCCACTCCACCCAGGCTTTTTTTCATTTTTCTTTTTCTTTTCTTTCCTTTTTTTTTAAATGAGCTGTGTCATCATTCTTTAAAAATGGAAATACATCTTTATTAGTTCTAATTTTTCCCCTGTGGGGATCCCATTATTCAAATATTCCTGATACTTTTATATCTAGTCTCCCAACATCTTAGCACTTTTCTAAATGTTTTCTCTCTTTGCTCTTTCCTTTTCTGTAAGAGTTCCCCAATCAAATATGCCTCCTCACTAAAAATATGCCTCCTCACTAATTAGTTTTAGTTACCTCCATCCTGTAATATTTCTCATTTAGCATATTCTTTATTTCAACATTGTATTTAAGTATTTATACATGTAATTCTTAGTTATGATTTCTTTTTAGTGCATTATAGTAGGAAATCTTTCTTTGTGTCCTTGAGTATATGTACTAGATTATTCCACATTCTTGGTCTGTTTCAGGCGGTGCCTGTTGTTCAGGGTGCTGTCTTCCTTTTGCAATCCTCAGGCGTCTGATTATGTTGGTGTGTGAGTTCATGTTCCTTGGCGGTCATGGCTGGTGCTTCTGGGGAAGCACAGAAGGCCTGGTCCCAGCCTATGTCCCTCCAGGCATATTTAAGGTGAGGGACGGGGAGGAAACCCACAGTGGAGAGCCCTAGACACGGCAGAAGACCATGCCTGTTTGCTGCCTCTTCAGCTGGAGATTCCTGTGACCAAGGTTTCACATTTAAGCTGCTAGAAGGCAAGAGTACCAGGAGGAAATTATTGCTGGGACACCCATCTGGGGGTTGGACATGGAGGTTTGTTGGAGTGATTGTCAGAGTGTGATTGCTCAGTCCGCAACTCTTATCATCAACGAGGCCCCACTGTAGGGCTTTTACAATGTTCCTCCTCTCACTGTCACCCCCTGCCACCCCCAGCCATCCTCCACCTCAGGCTCCAGCCCTTCCTATTCCCAGCCCTGCCTCTGACCTTTACACATCCAACTCCTCAGAGATTTTGTGGCAAGTCAGGTCTCATTAACGCAGGTCTCAGTAACAACTGCTTCAGTACTGACGGAGTGGTTCAGTTAAATATTAAAAGCTGATTGAGCCAGTGCCCTTCTACAAAGGCTAGATTGTAACAAAAGCCCACCAAGAGTTTTGCCCAGGCCTCTCCTGGGCCTTGAAGCTTTGCAAGATAACCAAGGAATTCTTAACAGGACCCTTTTAGGATTAAACAAGTTTTATTGGGGGTCTGAAAAAATCTTCCCAGGCCTCCACAAACAAGTTTACTGGGGGTCTGAAGGAACTCCCCAAGTCTCCATGATTTAGCAGGAGACAAGGTAAGGCTAATCACCCTAGCACCTGGACCCATTTAGATTAAGTAAATTTACGAGGCTCCTGAGGAAGGTCTTCAGGACTCAGACCTACATTAGAAGTTAATCACTGATGTCTTTAGATGAATGCACACTTACACGTTGACATATAGCTTTGAAGGTATGTAAGCCCTGGAAAAGTTTGTAATTTTGAGCTGGTCTGGCAATATTTCCCAGGCCTTCTCCCTGTACCCGGTTACAGAAATAAACTCTCTTCTTTCCCAGTTCACCAGCATCTCGTTATTGGGCGGCAAGAATAAACAGCCCAACCTTCCGTTTGGTCCAGGAACAATTTCTCTCAGATTTTTAAATAAATTGTTTTTCAAATTAATACTTCCTTTTTTTTTTTAAGTGCCTTCCAGTTTGATTTTGGGAGAAGCACTACGCAGCCTATGACAGTTTGCCATATTGCCAGGTAGAAAAGTGATGACATGATAAAATGTTATGCAAATAGAAACTGTAAGAACTAGGACAAATACTTGATAATTATCTATCAATCAACTTCTAGAGCTCAAAAACAAAAAAAGAAAAGGAAGTTTGTTTTGGGTATCTTTGTGACATTATTTGTTTGACATGAAATGGCTGTGAGAACAGATTTTTTAAAAATTGTTTAAGTGTCTGTGAAGATGAAAGCTTGACAATAGACACCAATAGTCAGAAGGACTGACACGGGGCGATGCCAGGGTCAGGTCCTTGAGAGCCATGGGCAGCTGCACACTAGGTCACCCGATGCAAATACTTAATTCCCACTTGAGACTCCAATTAGCTTGTTAGGTTTGCTCTCTAGAAGATGCACACTAGGGAACACCTGGAAGGGTGAAACTTGAGAAGCATCAAAACGCCAGTACTCGTTGCTTTTGTTTGGGGAGATCCCATCAGACTCCATGCCCTTTCCCCTACTTTCCTCTGAACCTTTCACCTAATTAGCTAGGAATTTATATATACTAGTCACAGGGTTCAGGACTCCTCCCTCACCAAACTCTGCAGGCTTTGAAATCAAAGGTCTGAATGTCTCCCCAGGCAATCAGAAAAGGCAAGACCTGGCAAATAAGAGATTGTACTAACCAGTGACAAAATCACAGACAACATGTGCTCTTCCCCTTCCACAGACTCCACAAGTAGGTGCAGTGAAAGAGCCCTAGATCTGAAGCCAAGACCATCAAATGCCCTCCCAGCCATTGTCACTAATCACATATCCACAAGCCAGGTCACTTAATCTCTCAAAGCCTCAACGTCCATATCTTCCAAATGGGGCTAACAATTCAGGTTAACTCCATGGAACTTTCATGAGAAAAGACTGTATGCAAAAGCAACTGAAAACTGATAAAGCACCAGATATGCTAGTACCGCATTACTATCGTGAAATAAACGGGGCTCATTTCCAAAGGTACAAAGACCCGGCAAGTATAAAGACTTCTTCCTAGGTCTAGACTTTCCATAGAAATAGCTTTCCTATCCACTTTCTGATGCCGAGAATTTTGAAAGTTCTTTTCCCTTAGGTTGAGATGTAAAGGGCAAATCTGCATGGGAAAAGATTGCTTCAATTTATCAGTCATGGGAACCTAGGGTAAACGCATTTTCAGAGCATTTATTGAAAGGAGAAGAGTGGGCTTCTGAGGTAGAAGAGTTGCAATCTTTATATGGGCTAAAAGAGGCAAATCCAGGTGCCTGGGAACCTTGTTTATAGTTTTGCTCTCCTACACCAGCTCTTTTGTCAGAATTGCTTAAAAAACAAACATTGTTTTTGCAAGACCTCACCCTAGATGTCTAAACTTCTAAAATCCCTAACAATCAATTTTTCTGACTTTTAATGCTTATCTAGCAGGTAACAGGCATTTTAAATTAATCCTTGTATCAACACTTCAGCTGAAAAACTGAAGTCTGGGAGTTGAAGGACCCTAAAGTCTCAAAGCAAAAA
This sequence comes from Theropithecus gelada, assembly GCF_003255815.1. Classification (NCBI taxonomy): domain Eukaryota; kingdom Metazoa; phylum Chordata; class Mammalia; order Primates; family Cercopithecidae; genus Theropithecus; species Theropithecus gelada. The sequence goes on along the minus strand of NC_037668.1, from coordinate 11,958,045 downwards.
TAAATATACGTCTGTTTTCATTTAAGAAGTATCAAAATGTGGGTTTATTTAAGTATTTGGGAGGTAATGTCTTCTTCAGACACAAATGTTGTGTTCCATTTTTCTTCAACACTTTGAGCAATTAGTAGACAAACCAATTACTTGATTGTACTTGAATACAATTATTGACTAAGTCACATATATTTCCTTCAGTATGAAAAACTACCACCTAATGGTGTTTTACTATTATTTCCCTCAATTTATACTTTATATAATACATTCCTGGTGCTTCCTCAATCTACAAGTTCCCTTATCCCAAAAGATCAACTTAATATTAGATTGGCCATATAAAATTTCTGCCTTTCCAAGTCAAAAATGGTCATGATTGACTCAGGTTTTGTGTAGAGCCAGATTTCTGGATTCAAAGCCCATTCAAGCCATTTCCTAGGTCTAAAACCGCAAATGGTTATATGATTTTTCTGAACCTCAGTTTCCTCATCTGTAAAATGGGCTTAACAATAGTGCCAACTTCAGACAATTGTAAAAATTAAGTGAGATAATGAACGGAAAGTACTTAGTACAGTGCCTAGCACACAGTAATTACTTAGTACATGTCAGCTTAAAAGAGAGAAGGGAACGAAATTGATCCATCTATCTGTATTCCCAATGCTTATCACAGTGCCTAATTCGTTATATACACTAATTAAAATTTGTATTGGATTGGATGGTTTTGGTCTTCAATTCTATCAAACTGAGCCATGACGTATCCATAATCCCATGTGACGTTTGTGTAAGAGTTTAATGTTTCTAGTGTTGAAAGAAAATCCTTAAACAAATTAAATTTCGTTGAATTTATTTGAGCAAAGAAACCATTCATGAATAAGTCAGCACCCTGAATTAGTAAAGGTTTAGAGAGCTCCAATATAAATATTGGACTGTCAGTATTTAGAGACAAAAATAGCTTGATTGGTTACAGTTGGCATTTGCCTTTCAGGAACACGTTTTGGCAGTTTGCAGCCTGTGATTGACTGAAAGCATGGCTGCTATGATTGGTCAAGACTCAGTTACTTGTTACATGAATATACTCTCAGGTTAAGTTGCAGTTTGTTTATATATTAAGTTAAGTACCCTACCTACCTAGGCAGTTTTGGGCCACATTAAATTTACTTGAATGCTATTGAGTTGTATCCATTTTCTTAGTGGAATAACGAATATGTGGAGACTACCCAAGTAGTCCAAAATTTAGAGATCAGAAAGAGGGGAGCACCTGTGGGGAGTGACCAGGGATTTGGAGGAAAACCATGGGATTGTCAGGTCTAAGGGCAAAGTGAAAAAGGTGCTTTGAGAAGAAGGGCGAGCAGCCTTGCCATTTGCTGCTGAAGGTTCAAGACCAAACACTGCATTTGGCAATAAGGAAGCCACTGGTGACCTTGATGAGAGGGATTTCCTTGGAGCACTGGGGGCAAAAGCCTAAGTGGTCAATTAAAGACAGAATGAGAGGTAAGCATGTAAAACACCGAGAGCAGACATTTTAAATAAATTTCGCTATAGATGACAGCATACATTTGGTGGCATTCAGTAAGACATATAGGGTCAAGAGGAGGTATTTAAAGATGGAATTGTATAAGAACACTAAGAAGAATATAGTAGAAAGGGGAAATAGATTATGAGAAAGAGAGGGGAAAACTGCAGGAGCACAGCCTTATGTGAGAAACAAGCAGTACAACCAGTGCACAAGTGGTGGTGCTGGCCCCAAGGCCAGAGCAGGGACTGTTCCTCCACATGGTGGCAAGGCAGTGACAAGGCAGTGTGTGGGGTATAAAGGCAGGCAATCTGCCAAATTTGCTAATGGAAAATGGAGTTGTTCTTTTCTGATTGTTTCTATTTCTCAGTGAATTGAGAGTCAAAGTGATTAGCTGAGAATGAGTAGAAAGGGGCTATGGCAGAAGAGAAGTTGTGACTAGCCCTCTTGGGATGGGAGAACAAATGGACTGGGAAAAGGTAGTAGAGTTACCAGGCCATGGTGAGGGTCCACTTGAGATGCATGTTTGTACATTTAAAGCTAACAAGTTAGTACAAAGTTGTGTTTTTCTTCGTCTATGTTAGCTGCTCAGATGCAGGCATAGAGTAAATTAAGAGTTGGGTTTAACCAACATTGAAGGTTTGGTAGGCCAGTCCGACAGAGAGCACAAATGGCAAAGTGTGTGCAAGGGATTGCTTATGGTGAGGCACCATGGTTAATCTGAGCTGCGTAAGGAGAGAAAAGAGGTGATGAGGTGTAATAAATGGTAAAAACGTAGAGGAGTCAGTGGTGGTCTCAGTGGGAGAAAAAGGTGTGGGGGTACTTTAAACAGGAGCTGGGAAGATAGAAGTGGTTGTAAATTGCAATGCATGAAATTAAAATGTTGGAGGTGGCATAAACACTGTAATAACAAAGTCCACATTATGACTGTGGAGTGGGAGGCTAAAGTCATGTCCATCAACATGGACATGGACATGGGAGCTTCAGTGAGAGGCTAGGGCAGGTGGTTTATCTTATGTGGAGACTGACATCTCACATCCATTGTGATGTCTGATGGTGAAGAGGAAAGCGGTGATCTATGTGCTTAAATTTTATGAATGAGGGACAGTGGAACATGACAGTTAGTTGGCTGCAAGAATAAAGGGCACTGGGTGGCACAGACTGCAGCATGTGCTTTAAGACAGCAGGGTTTTTGAGAGGAGGAAGAGGAGATATACCCTGGAAGTAACAGTGTGAAGCAAAGAGGACACAGGCCTTGTGGTAAGCACTTAAAGTGTGTTGCACTGACAAGAAGCAACTGGTATTTCAGGGAAGAGATTGGAAATGAAGAATTTCACGGATGACAGAACTTTGCAAAAGGCTCAGTGTAAGAGCAGGAGGTGACAGAGCAAGGTAGGAGATTGAGTTAGAACACCACCGCACCAAGATATATGGAGATAAGAATTTAAAGATAAGATGGAAGACTTAGATATCCTGGACCGCTGGGGGCACCTAGACATTCTCTGTCTGTAGGAACATGAAGTCAACTATATCCTCCTAAAGCAGGAACCACTCCAGCTCTTTTCTGTGTTCTCTGCAGGCTCATATTAGACAGGGGGTTGGTGGTGGGGATAATTGAATGAACTAAGGAGTGAATGCATGATTCTTGTAAAAGGTAGAGGAAGATTGGTGCTGTGGGAGGAGTGGAGGGAGACATTCATTTGGAAAATCAGATGGCAAGAGCCTTTTTATTGAGTAATAGAAGAGCAAAGCAGAAAGACCAGAATCTGGAGTCAAAAGACATGGTTGAGTTCTCATTCTGCAGCTTCCTAGCTGTAGGTCTTTCGGAAAATGACTCCTTTATACATAACTCTGACCTCATCTATAAAGTAAACCTTTCCTCCTTAGGAGATTGAGCTTCAAACTGTCACCTCTTTGAGGCTCCTGTCCCTTTACTACAACAGTAATTGCATCCACTTGGAAACTGTGTAGAGCTGTACAAATAAAAGGGTGGACAATAAACAGAAGAAATATAGTAGGTTCCACATACTCTAATGCCCAGCCCTTGGCCTGTGTGCCAGCATTGACTCCCAACTCCTTGAAAAGCTACTATTAAAAGAGCTTCCCTTTGGTTTTGAAAGATGTTTCTTGTAATGCATAGCACTTTAAAATAATAACAACTAACACCACAGAGAGGAGTGTGGAACACGCAGTGAGAGTAATACAGATAAGGAGCCAGGGTCTAAAACAAGCCACATAGGATTACCTTGGGACGTGATACAACAGGGAACATCATAACCTCCCTGCTTAGATGGCAGGGCAGACACAAGGCTGCCACAGAGCCTGATGGAGTAGGAGGAACCACGCCCAGCCATTCCCACACATGCTCAAGAGCAGCGCAGCTATGTACATGTTGGAGAGATGCTGTTTGTCTTTGACTCGCCCATGTTCTGAGTGAGCCCTTTGGCCCAGTTTTAGAAGCAGACTGAGCCACGGTGAGCAGAGGCGGGGCTTAAGGAGGCAGGAGTCCTGGGGCTTTATAAAGCCCTGTTGGGCACTGCTGGGCATCTCTTTCAAGGTCTGTGAGCTGCTGGCTTTCTGCTTGCTCCTTTGGAGATGCAGCGTCTGTTGACTCCAGTGAAGCACATTCTGCAACTGACAAGAGTGATGCAGGAAGCCTCCCTCACACCTGCTCGCCTGCTCCCAGCAGCCCACCAAACGTGAGTCACTTTTTGATAAGCATCTTGTAACTAGTAAAAGAGACAGAGGGCCTGCTCTTGGGGAAAACTCACTAGAATCCCACTCAAAATTTGGCAAGGCTTGTGCACAGCAGCCTTAGACAAGCAAGTTAACTTTACAGGGTCTCAGTTAGCTCACCTCTAAACAGACAATCCCTTTCAGCTGTAGAATGAGAAGAACCTAAACCTCTGACACATGCTGTGTTTGTGAGCAATGGCATCTTTTACTCCACCAACTGCATGAAGCAGTAGAAATATCAGTACCAGGGCCACAGCTCTCCTCTCTCCACCACCATTCCAAACTTCACCCCTAGCCTCTGCCAAGACCCTCAGTACCCTGCGCCAACTGCAGTGTTAATAAAACCAGTGACTTTAAATCACTGCAACAGGATCAGAAATGGACCGAGGATAAGAAGCTATGTTTGTCTTGTGTTCCAATTTTATGAAAAGGGGAAATGTGTGTTTATGTGTGTATGTGTACATGTTCTTTGCAAGAACAGGCACACTCCTTTTCTTTGTAAATACTGCCTGAATGTGGCTCAAGTGCTTATGTTTTCCATAGTCAGCGATGATGGTAATACAGCTGTCGTTAGTGCCTCTGGCTCCCAGCCACCTATGTGTTGCTGTCTAGTCGCCAAACAATTCATTACACATTGGGACTAGTTTTATATTCTATGACTACCAAATATTTAGAAAAATGATTTTGATCTAGTGTCTTTCCTTGCCAAATACCCAGGGAACCTGGGTGTATAGATGTGCATGGTAGGGGCTGATACACGTAGCGTTCTTATATTCTTCATTGTGCTACCATCGCCTCACTCTCCCTATGCACTGCCAAACCCTGCACGTAGGTTAAATGTCCCAGCTCAGGATTTAACCTGTTTCTGTATTTGTGAAGAAGAGATTGATGTGGGTTTGCTTGTTTCGATAGCAATAGTTGGCCATCAGCCAAAAGACACACATCAATCCTCCCCGACATTCTGACTTCCTTGGTTCAAACTCTTGGAATCATTCACATTTCCCTTCTGGTGTATTTACAGTTCATCCCATTATGCATGGCTTGAACTAATATTGCTTTTCATGAGTCATCTTTTCTCTATATGGCTAATCGCCTTTAATCCAACCCACATTGGCTCTAACTCCAACCTAAAAGTGATTTCCATCTCAGCATCTGCTTTGCTGTCTTCAAAATTAAGCAAGACTTGTGCTCTCCACGTCCTGTATTTCTCACGTATTGTCTCCCTGCTCCCCTACACACCTGCATCTCCAGGGTTCCTTAGTTGTTCAGTCACCCCCTGCTGTGGCCACTGCCCCTTCATTCCCCTCCAGTTCTTCACTGGCAGAAGTCTGTCATCCATCAAGGTTTGCCTCAAATGCAGTCTCTTCCACGAAGCTTCCCTGATCCTCCAACCCACTGAAATCTCTGCTTCCTTTGAACACCTGTGGATTTTGCCCACATCCCTCTTGTGGCCCTGACCACATTCTGCCTTGAAGTTGGGTTATATGTGTGCTTATCATTCCTCACACTCGTCAAGGAGGTCTCAAGAACCTCGCCCTCTTCTTTTCTTTGTCCAACCTCTTTGTTCAACCCTCACAACCCCTTCCCAGCACAGTGCCTGAAATGTAGTAATAATTTTGAAACACAAGGGAAGGAGGCAAGATGGAATACAGAAGGAAAGATGTGGTACATGTTCTTGAAGTGGGCAACACCAGGAGAAAATGATTTAAAATTACACAAAGTGATCGTTCTTTAGAGAAAGCACAAGCTGAGAAGGATACTCTTAACTACGGTGGGCTGAAGCTTCCGAAGCCTCAACGTGTTAGTTTTCTTCAAGGCTTTATAATCCATTTCTAGAAATAGCTCCCCACCAAGACAGCTACAAAAGTTACCAACTGACCCGTTCTAAGCTTCTTCTTGCAAGCTTAGATTTCTAACTGGGAAGAAAGGGAGGGAGTCAGCCCAGAGAAGGCAGAGTGAGAACGAGGCTGAGAGAAAGGCAGCCAAGCTGGCAGTACAAGCACTGGCTAACCATTAGCTCCTAGGTACTGGGGAAGCTCCTCTGTAAATATTTGAGAGTACAAACTCCAGTTATTTGGAGGGCATCAAATAAACAGGGCAGATAAATAAACTCCAAACCTCTCCTGTCAGATATAATGTGTATTTATCACTTTGCTTCACTATCTTGTGATCATATGATCCACTTTTGCCTGACAGCTGTCCTTAAAAGTGACCTTCCTGCTGGGAGAATTGGGGTTACCAGAGACTCAGAATCCCAAAGGTGATTGATAGACACATTCAATCTGAGTTTCAGCTCCTGTAGAATGGAGCTAAATTTATAAGCCTGGCACCCAAGGCAGCGAAGGGACAGATTATTTCCAACACATGATAAACTATGAAGTTACCCTGAGTGCATCACTTTACCAGTGTGTGCCCTGGTTTCACTATCTATAAAATGAAGAATGTTGCTGAAGTGAACAGAAGGTAGGAAGTACTTTTGTATGGTAGCAGTACAGAGATCACCAAGTTCACCTCCCATATGCTCCCATACAAAAGGGAACACAGATTTTCACCAGGGATATTAAGAATCTGGGTTGAAGAAAAGTGGATGGTCCAGAAAAGAAATAGATCATCTCTCCCCTCTTTTTTTTTTTTTTTTTGAGACGGAGTTTTGCATTTTCACTAGGGATATTAAGAATCTGGTTGAAGAAAAGTGGATTGGTCCAGAAAAGAAATAGATCATCTCTCCCCTCTTTTTTTTTTTTTTTTTGACGGAGTTTTGCATTTTCACTAGGGATATTAAGAATCTGGTTGAAGAAAAGTGGATTGGTCCAGAAAAGAAATAGATCATCTCTCCCCTCTTTTTTTTTTTTTTTTTTGAGACGGAGTTTTGCTCTGTAGCCCGGGCTGGAGTGCAGTGGCCGGATCTCAGCTCACTGCAAGCTCCGCCTCCCGAGTTTACGCCATTCTCCTGCCTCAGCCTCGCGAGTAGCTGGGACTACAGGCACCCGCCACCTCGCCCGGCTAGTTTTTTGTATTTTTAGTAGAGACGGGGTTTCACCGTGTCAGCCAGGATGGTCTCGATCTCCTGACCTCGTGATCCACCCGTCTCGGCCTCCCAAAGTGCTGGGATTACAGGCTTGAGCCACCGCGCCCGGCCTTATCTCTCCCCTCTTCTGCTGACCCCTTTCCCCCGCCTTTTTTTTCCTCTGCTCTCATTTAGAATTGCTCTTTCTGCTCTCTGTGTTCCCTGTATATTTAGCTGTAAAAATGTCTGCCTCTATCACTGGGCTGTGCTCTCTTTATGGGCACAATGCATGTCTTATTCACTACTGTGTATTTGGACTAGAACTGTGTTGGGTGTGCTCAATAAACACTGGAAGGCCCAATCAGAAAAATCAGCTAGCAGAAAACTTACTTATAAGCAGGAAAACAGTGGGTATGTTCTTGTGTAGAAAAAAAGAAAGAAGAAAGAGAAAGGCATATAATTAGAGGTATACTTTAAAAATGAGTAAAGATTATATTTTTACTCATGGTGATGTTGAAAGATTTATACAAGCCCTATAAGGGCTTATAACACGTAGAAGTAAAGTATATGATAATAATAGTTCAAAAGGATGCAGAGAGTAAATAAAGGCAACCTAAAGTTTTTGCAGTGTTCCAAAAGTAAGAAGTATTAATTTAAGTAAGATTTCAACGAGCCAATTAAGCATGTTATAATCTTTAAGGTCATCAGTAAAAGGAAAAGAGGGTATAAGATGAATAATAAATATTTGCTTAATCAAAAAGGATATGGAAAAGGAGGAATAAAAGAACAAAGAACAAATGAGACCAATAGAAACAAATAAAAACATAGACTTAGTTCTGGGTCGTGGCTCATGCATGTAATCCCAGCATTTTGGGAGACCGAAGTGGGCTGATCACGAGGCCAGGAGATTGAGATCATCCTGGCTAACCGTCTCTACTAAAACTACAAAAAATTAGCTGGGCGTGTTGGCAGGCACCTGTAGTCCCAGCTACTTGGGAGGCTGAGGCAGGAGATTGGCATGAACCTAGGAGGCGGAGCTTGCAATAAGCAGAGATCACACCACTGCACTCCAGCCTGGGTGACAGAGTGAGACTCCTCTCAAAAAAAAAAAAAAAAGAAAAAAACAAAGACTTAGTTCCAACTATATCAGGAATTACAACAAATATAAATGGATGAAATACTCAAATTAAAACACCACTATTGTTAGACTTATTAAAATTTTTTTTAAAGGACTAAAAATATACACCGGTTACAAGAGACGTATGTTAAAGATAAAGACTTTAAGAAGTTGAAAGTAAAAAGGGACAGAAAAAGACATACCATGCAAACAGTAAGCAAAAAGCTAATGCAGCTATATCGATATCAGGAAAGGAAACTATGCCAAGAATATCACAAAGGCGAAAAGGGATATTTAACAAGGATAAATGATATCCTTTTATCATTAACAAGGATAAATGTCAATGAAAAGATATAACAATACTAAATTTGTAGTCATCTGATAACATAGCTTCAAAACATCTAGAAAATTAATTAAATGATTGCTATATTACTGTCTTTTGAGGAAACTATCTACAGACCATTAGTGGGAGTTTGATTGTTATCTCCATCACAGGTTTTCTACAGCCTCTGCTGTCCCCCTGGCCAAAACAGATACTTGGCCAAAAGACGTGGGCATCCTGGCCCTGGAGGTCTACTTCCCAGCCCAATATGTGGACCAAACTGACCTGGAGAAGTATAACAATGTGGAAGCAGGAAAGTATACAGTGGGCTTGGGCCAGACTCGTATGGGCTTCTGCTCAGTCCAAGAGGACATCAACTCCCTGTGCCTGACGGTGGTGCAACGGCTGATGGAGCGCATACAGCTCCCATGGGACTCAGTGGGCAGGCTGGAAGTAGGCACTGAGACCATCATTGACAAGTCCAAAGCTGTCAAAACAGTGCTCATGGAACTCTTCCAGGATTCAGGCAATACTGATATTGAGGGCATAGATACCACCAATGCCTGCTACGGTGGTACTGCCTCCCTCTTCAATGCTGCCAACTGGATGGAGTCTAGTTCCTGGGATGGTATGTACTGCCACGAGCCTTATGTAAGAAAGGTGCTGGGATTGGAGGCTGAATATTATCAGTTTTGCTTTTCAGTTCCCCAGGTGGCTTCATCTAGTGAAGGAAGGACAATATATTCACACAGCTGCTGCTATCATCCAACAATAACCACTTAGACTTATATAGCTTTACACAGTTAGGTAGCATGTTCACATAGCCATTCATTTAATTCTTACAACAGCCTAGGAAGTGTGTATTATACCAGATTTATAGATGAGAACATGGAAGATCTGATATCCTACACATAGTGAGTGGCAGAGGCAAAAATGCCAAACCACATCTGATGTATTTCCTATTTTACTGTACCTGTTTCTCTTAAACATGTCCTAAGTCTCTGAGAGAGAGATTGGTGATGTTGAAAGATTTATACAAGTTTAGATGTTCAGGAAAAAAACACCCTCATAGAAATAGGCCCAGAAAACCACAGGATAGACTGTGAATATTTCTCCTCTTTCTTCCTTAGCTGGCTCCTCGGATATTGTTTTTTGCTTAACATATTGACATTACCTTGTATCTTACTTATATCTTCTCCCAATGCTGTATTGAAGGACTAACCCCTGTTGTTATGGCAAGAAACAATTCAAGGGAAACAGTACAATATGAGAGTTTGAAGCCATAGCTCTATCAATAAACAATGATAAATTCCTTAACCTTTTGAGCCTCAGGATTCTTATATGCCTATCTGCCTCGCTTAACTCATAAGAGGATTGAATAAAATAATTCATAGAAATGTGAAATTTTCATAAAGATATAAAAAAGTATGTTGGCAGTAGTTAAGACACTCTATTTACTAAGTTTGAAACTAGGATTAAAAACCTTAGAAACCATGATGAGCATTAATTATAAAATTAATCAAAAAGCCTTAATATTGGCAGAGTCCTCAGAGATTATCTAATTCAATATCTTTTGCTTTAGAAAAAAGAGGTCAAGAGGAGTTTAACAGTTTATCTCTGTTCATGCAGCAAGACAGTGCAATTCCAAAAGTCCATTCCATGCTTTTCCAACTGCCCTACCTGGCTCCATCATTAACAATTCCACTGACATGGGATGGTCCAGTCTACATCATCAAGTCTGTTCTTAAAGTGCCTCTCCTACTTGATACTTGTATTACTACCTCTCTAGTAACCCCTACCACCATTACCACCAGATATGTCCAACCAATTATTTAGTTGAGGAGTAGAGATGAAAAATAAGGGGCATTCACTAGCCTTTAACCAAAAATCAAAGAGCCTATTCTTGAGATCATTGTCAGCCTTAAGCACGCCATTTCAAATGAGTAGATTCTTCTGACGGACTGGGTATTTCACAGATGGGGTTGCAAATGCATCTTTTAAAAAAAATATGGTATCTTGGTATAAAAGTAAAAATTTTAAAAATAAGTTATTGAAATGTGAATTTTTAGTTTGTATTTAAAACAAAAACACCTAAGCTTGAGCCCAGACACTCGGACTATATACCCCGCAGGTGACAGCAACCACCAGGACCAGAGGATGCCAGTGTGAATGAGAACTCTGCTTCTGACCTAACCAGTCATTCACCTGGGGACCCTCAGGTGGGAGGGAGTGGCTCTGAGACTCAGGGAGTTCTGAATCACTCCAGAGAAAAGAGGAGGGCATGAGGAAAGAGAAGAGTATTTCTGGCTCAGATTGGCTGGGAGTCCCCATGTGTTCTTGTCTTTTTTTAAAAAAATGAAAGTAATTAAAATTTGTATTTGGAAAAAAACATACCCATACACAAAAGTATATAAAGTGAAGAAAAACTCAGCCGGTCGCGGTGGCTCATGCCTGTAATCCCAGCACTTTGGGAGGCCAAGGCCGGGGAATCACGAGGTCAGGAGATCGAGACCATCCTGGCTAACACGGGGAAACCCCGTCTCTACTAAAAATATAAAAAATTAGCCGGGCATGGTGGCGGGTGCCTGTAGTCCCAGCTACTCAGGAGGCTGAGGCAGGAGAATGGCTTGAGCCCAGGAGGTGGAGCTTGCAGTGAGCCAAGATCACGCCACTGTACTCCAGCCTGGGCGACAGTGAGACTCCGTCTCAAAAAAAAAAAAAAAAAAAAATGATGAAGAAAAACTCCTCATTTGACCCCCCTGCCCCGTTACCACTTCCCAAAATTTAACACAAGTGGTTTCTTTGTATTCTTCCAATATTTTTTCTAGGTCCTGCAAGTATACACGTATTTATTCCATTTTAAACATTGTATAAAATATTCCTCATCTCTTAGATCTTAGAGGTAATTCTGTATCAACATATATAAGGTCCATCTGATTCTTTTTAAAACCACAATATTCTTTGATGGATATACCAAATTTTATTTAATTAGTCCCGTATTGTTGGATATTTAGTTTTTTTGCGATGATAAATAAGGTTTTAATGAACATTGTACAATAGCTTTGTATGCTTTTGGCATTGTATTATAAGAATAAATTCCTAGAAGTGGAATCTCAGGATAGGTTGATTTAAAAGTTTGATAAAGTGTGCCAAATTCTTCTCCAAAATGTTGTACTAACTTACATTACTACAATGTATATATTATCAAACTTTCCAATCTTTGTCAATTTAACAAGTAAAATTATAATATTTTTGATTTGCTTTTCTTTTATCATAAGAAATCTTGAATATTTCTATGTTGTTTATTGGCCATTTTTCTATTATGTAGTTTGCCTTTTTTTTAAAATTTTTTTATTTTTTTAGACAGAGTCTCGCTCTGTTGCCAGGCTGAAGTGCAGTGACAGTAATCTCCACTCACTGCAACCTCTGCCTCCCAGGTTCAAGAGATTCTCCTGCCTCAGCCTCCTGAGTAGCTGGGACTACAGGTGCCCACCACCGTGCCCGGCTCATTTTTTGTATTTTCAGTAGAGATAGGGTCTCACCGTGTTAGCCAGGATGGTCTTGATCTCCTGACCTCATGATCCTCCCGCCTTGGCCTCCCAAAGTGCTGGGATTACAGGCGTGAGCCACCATGCCCGGCCTAGCTTGTCTTTTTAGTGAAACTTTTATAAATGAAGATAAACTGCTTTTTGTTGGTTGTAAGTACTGTAAATACTTCCCCAATTTGTCTTTTGACTTTGTTTCTGATAGAAGGCTTTGATTTTTAGGTAATCCAATTTACTGGTCTTTTCCTAAATGGATTCTAAATACTTTTCTATCATTTCTAAAATTTTCAAAATGTGTGTGTGTGTGTGTGTGTGTGTGTATACAGGTAGAAAAAAGTATTGTTTTCCCTTAATTTTATGTATATAAAATTATATATACTTAAATATATATTTATATATATTAAATATACCATACATATACTAATATATTTATATATACTAAATATATATTTACATTTATATATTTTACACGAATTATTTTTTATACGTATTTTTATACATATTTTTATATGAATTATTATATATATTTATATATATACACACACATATGTATATACACACACGTGCACATAACATTGGGGAAGAAAACAATACTTTTTCATTGATGTTGGAGTTGGGATTATTATAATTCTTAAGAGAAGGTTCCTGGATTTCAGTGAATTTGGGTTGGAGTCCTGACTCTGAATCCTTATCCTACCATTTATTAGCTATGTGGTTTTTGGGCAAGTGGCTTAAATTCTTTAGGCCTCAGTTTCTTCATCTGTAGGATGGGGATAACTATATCTGCTATATAGATTTATCATGAGGATTAAATTATATGGAAATACGTCTCCCAAAGCAGTGCTGTGGGTGAATACTGGGAGCTTCCTCACAGGTCAGAATACTAAAATTACTACCATATCTCACCCATGAACTCGAGTTTTTGGGACAGCACTTCTGACAGATGAAAGTGGAACACATAATAGTCAAGACCACAATTATTTATTGAATACTAGTCTGATTATCATAAAGTTAGTGACTATGGATCATTTACTCTACATAAACTCTTTTCACACTGAAAGTAGTGCCATGCAATTCAAGGCACATGGCTCAGGATCCAGTCAGAACTGGGTTTGAATATCAAAATCCATATTAACTAGGTATGTGACCTTATACTAGTTACTCAGTCTCTCAGGAAGGCAATGTGTTTGCTTATGAATGTGGATGTTACCTACCTCATTGGATTGTTTGAAGAATTGTTTAAGGATAACTAGTGTCCTACTAGTGTTTTAAGTGTTAGTTTCCCTCCCTGTCCTTTACCTTCTATGATTTAGGATATAATTTCAGGATCATGGAGTGCTATAAGGAGATGAGTACAAACACAAACCTGAATTTTCTCCAAAAGTGTCAATTAACACATTTTTCACTGGAGTCAGAGATAGAATTCTGTATAAATGAGCATTTTACAGAGTGTCAGGATGCTAAATTTTGACTTTACATTTCAAATGTATTTTCAAATGTATCATGTATCATGAATTGCACTAGAACATAAGCTCCATAGGACTGGGATTTTTTATTTTGTTTATCACTCTATATCGAGGACCTAGAATTGTGCCTGGTACACAGTAGGCACTCAGTCTACTCCAGATTTCGTAGTGATGGTAATTATTTCTTGTTTCTCTTTACAGGTCGTTATGCCATGGTGGTCTGTGGAGACATCGCTGTCTATCCCAGTGGTAATGCTCGTCCCACAGGTGGGGCCGGAGCTGTGGCTATGCTGATTGGCCCCAAGGCCCCTCTGGCCCTGGAGCGAGGTTTGTAGTAAACCATTACCAAGAGGCTGTGCGTGGCATAGCCAAGAACATAGATCCTAATCCCACATTGGCACACCTGCTACTCAGGGCTGGGGTATGGGTTTGAGGATGGTATTGCTTGCCTCTAAAAAGGGCTGATCTGTGGAGCAGAGGGAGGAGAGGAGAAATAGGAGAGGGGAATCCGTGAGGTTTCCTCTCCTGTGTCATCAGGCATTGGGATAATGATGCATGAAATGAGTGGTGCAGATACTGGTGAGGAACCTTAGGGAACTCTTCTGGCAACTGAAGATTAAAATAGATAACTGGATATAAAGCACAAGTCTTTCCTTTGAGACTCTTGGCTTCTATTCCAGGTTTTGTTAAGCCCATGTAGGTGAGGAACGGGAAACGTACATCTCATTTGTGTAATACCAACAACCTGTCCAACTCCTTTTGAATATGCGAGGGATGTTGAATGGGCTCGAACTTGGACATGGGACACAGATAATGACCAGAAAGCTCTTTTTACATGGTTCTCTCTTCCTTTGTGCTCAAGGTAGGCTGCATTGGATGGTCTCTGAAACCCTCTGTGTGCCTTTCCAGGACTGAGGGGAACCCATATGGAGAATGTGTATGACTTCTACAAACCAAATTTGGCCTCGGAGTACCCAGTGGTGGATGGGAAGCTTTCCATCCAGTGCTACTTGCGGGCCTTGGATCGATGTTACACCTCATACCGTAAAAAAATCCAGAATCAGTGGAAGCAAGGTATGCGACTCAGAGGCCAGACAGTAGGGGCTCTATTCACATAGGCCAAGAGTTTGTACCCAAAGGCCATGGCAAGGTCTCTTCTCTCCTGCCTTGAAAATAATGTCAAGAGAATTGTTTCCTGTCCTCTTTCTTACACTCTTCCCTGGGTCTATGCTAAAATCCATTTGGATGTCATTCAAGGTCAGATGTAAAATGGCTTCTAACTTGAGCTAAATAAAAGAAAGTAAACAATCCAGGGCAAGGCCCCCAGTATGAAACCCAGGGATGTCAGCCACTCGGGGAGACGGCATTAAGAGGCCGGGCAACCACATTCCACAGTGGTTGGCATTTGTTTCTGGTTAAGTCAGGCATGGTTTGGTGCTTGGTTTGTAGTTTACCATCTTTTAAAGTCTGACGTTGGGAAATCGTACCTATATTTTCTATATGCTAAAGTGTTGTCAGTGATTTTTCTCTTTGTGGTGCTATTGCAGGTTGATTTTATTTTCACCTTTAGTTTTGAAATTTCCCTGCTGAGAAATATGTACTGCTTTCATAAGCAGAAAAGAAGCAAATAAGTCTTCCTTTTAAAATACAGAGAAGCAGGGAGTGGTGGTTCATCCCTGTAATCCCAGCACTTTGGGAAGCTGAGGCAGGAGGATCACTTGAATCCAGGAATTTGAGACCAATGTGGGCAACAAAGCAAGACCCTGTCTCTAAAAAAAAAAAAAAAAATAATACAAAAGTTAGCCAGGCATGGTGGCATGAGCCTGTAGTCCCAGCTACTCAGAAGGCTGAGATGGGGGTAATTGCTTGTAGAACAGGAGCCCATACAGTGAGCTATGATCAAGCGACTGCCCTCCAGCCTGGACTACAGAGTGAAACAAACCCTGTCTCTAAGAACATATGAATAAATAAAAATAAATACAGTTAAATCCACTTTAAAGAAATAAATAGTATTCTTGTCTGCTCAGGCATGACCAGATGGGCATCCGCAAAAGACAGATTGCAGTGTGGGAGAAGGCATGGATGCCTTGGGGGTGGCATAAAGAGCTACCTCTTGTCTCTTTCCACTGCAGTGGGTGGGGGACCACCTACCAGAGGTGAACCTTATGGGTAAGAAGTTGCCTTGGGCCTCTCTGCCTCTGTCTGTCTTCTGTAATTGGTTATTTGCTCTTAACTCCTCTGAATTCTTGTGGCATTTAAATTTTACTCCTTATTTGCATATATATTGTGACAGATGAGGCTTTGGATCCCAGCACTAAAATGTAATCTTTCCTAAGGGCAAAGATTGCATTGCACTCCTCTTCAGAGTGAGAGAGACAGTCCGTAGAGTCAGAGACATCTGAACCTGAATCCCAAACTAGCCTTTTAAAGTTGGGTTACCTTGGACAGATGACAATGTTTTGGACACTGGTTCCTCCTCTGGAAAATGAAGAAAATTATATAACACAAGGTTGATTTGAGATGAGTATCATAGAGACTGGTAATAGTAGACACAAAGACTTTGTTTCTTTCCCTTCTTTCCTTATTAGTAGAGAGTGCTTAGTAAGTGCATGTAAAATGAATAAATAAAGCTTATATGCGTTTGCAGGAGGTGGGAAGTAGTTCCCTGGGAGGTCTGGAGAAACTTGGCACAGTTAAATCTTAGGGAGGAGATCTAAATGGCTCGCCCCTCATGCCCCATCCTTGCCTTCACGCTTCCTCTTCCAGCTGGCAGTGATCGACCCTTCACCCTTGACGATTTACAGTACATGATCTTTCATACACCCTTTTGCAAGATGGTCCAGAAGTCTCTGGCTCGCCTGATGTTCAATGACTTCCTGTCAGCCAGCAGTGACACACAAACCAGCTTATACAAGGGGCTGGAGGCTTTCAGGTGAGTCCTCTTCTTGGGGATCCTAAAGGCTGGTGAGGGGTGAGCAAGAAGGAGGCTTCTTCATGCCTTGAGTCTGGACCACCAGCACCCCTGTGGGGGACAAATGGCAATCCTCCAGCAGAACAGGAACCATCCTAGGTCCTTCTGCGGGGCAATGGATTATTGGCTGGGTAGGGCCTTCCATGAGTTAATGCAGGGAAACACGGGGGATTTGGCAGCACTGCAGGATAAAGGGACAGTAAGAAACTGCAGAGAAGAAAGAAAGAAAGAGAGAAAGGCAGAAAGGGAGAAAAGGAGGAAGGGAGAAAGAAAGAATAGCTAAATCATTCAGTCAATAAACATTTTCTGAACATGTTATGTGCTAGACATCGTACTAACCTCTCAGGGTACCAAAATGAATGTGACTCCATGATCCCTGCCCTAGAGGATCTCACAGTCTAAACAGACACAAAAACATAGACGTAGATGATCACACTACAGGGTAGCAATTTGCGAAGTGTCAGGTCCCATTCTCACTTATCATTGTCTTAATTCATGTCCTGCTTTTTGCTTCACTTTCTTCCATCTATAAAATGGGGATATTCCAGCTCACCCCCTTAGATGTGAAAAAGCAGAAGGAATGCTGTTTATTGATTCACCACACTAATCACTAATATTTACAAAGAAATGTCTTCAATACAGTTTCCACTGGGAAAGGAATCTTTCCCTTTCTTCTTGGTACCTGTTTATTTCAAATTTCGGTCAATTTTATCAACCGTAGAATAGGCTACCAAGTGTAGCCCCTGTTACTAACTAGTACTCCTAACCCTGCCACTAACTAAAACATCAAAATTAGCACAAACACTGCTTGTAAGACCGGCCCTATTGAAACAAAAAGTATAACGTATACCAAATATACTAGCTTAATATCTTTAATATATAAATATATTATCAATAATAAAATAAATACCCTAATAGAAAAATGAGCAAACAACATGAACAGAAAATTTTCTCAAAGAAGAAATGTATATGATCACATTTTAAATGTGCATGTTCATTAGTAAAATGTTTACTCAAGTTACCATTTTCTCTAGATAGTCTTTTTAAAATGTGAATACCCAGAATTGTCAAGGCTATGGGAAAATGGGCAGTAGTGGATGTGTAAATGGATCAGGTGTTTTGAGGAGTAACAGAAGAGCATGAAGCCAAAGCCTTAAAGATGTGCAACCTTTGGGCTCAGTAATCCCACGTGTTTAAAAGAACACCTACCTATTCACTGTAGTGTTTTAACTAGCAAGGAACAGGAGCAGGAAGATAGGTTAACATGGGGTACATCCTGTCATGGACCATTCTTCAGCCTTTACAAATAATGTTATAGAATGTCATGGGAAAACACACGCACGCGCGCACACACACACACACACACACACAGAGTTAAGAAAGTATGCTAACCACAACACATAGCATGATTTTCTTTCTAATTTTCTAGTAAACTATAAAAGTAGGGATGGATTCCACCAGAAAAATATGAATGGTAAGTCCATTAGTGGTATGTTCTCCTTTGGGCTGTTCTGTATTTCCAAATATTGTAGAAAAGACATGCGCCAAAAGTCTTCTCTCCAGAAGCTGTTACTTTTCCTTCTTGCTCCCTCCCTCTCCTCCCCTGGCCTCTCACGTGGCTACCTCTGGTTGCCTCACAGGGGGCTAAAGCTGGAAGACACCTACACCAACAAGGACCTGGATAAAGCACTTCTAAAGGCCTCTCAGGACATATTCGACAAGAAAACCAAGGCCTCCCTTTACCTCTCCACGCACAATGGGAACATGTACACCTCATCCCTGTACGGGTGCCTGGCCTCACTTCTGTCCCAGTGAGTACTGTGTCTGGCTCTGTGTC
Source organism: Theropithecus gelada (assembly GCF_003255815.1). Lineage (NCBI taxonomy): Eukaryota > Metazoa > Chordata > Mammalia > Primates > Cercopithecidae > Theropithecus > Theropithecus gelada. The sequence goes on along the minus strand of NC_037668.1, from coordinate 11,939,543 downwards.
TTACATGCACACCCCCAGCCTCCACCACCATGGTCTGTGGGGTCAAAAAAATTGGGTTTCTCTTCTGGCTCAGAAATTTAAAAGAAAGGAAGGGGACTAGTATGGTGGCTCATGCCTGTAATCTCAGCATTTGGGGAGGTTTAGGTGGGCAGATCACCTGAGCCTAGGAGTTCAAGACCCGCCTGGGCAAAGTGGTGAAACCTCATCTCTACAAAAATTAGCTGAGCATGGTTGTGTGCACGTGTGGTCCCAGCTGCTGGGGAGGCTGAAGTGGGAGTTTGAGCCCAGGAGTGGAAGGCTGCAGTGAGCCATGATTGTGCCATTGGATTCCAACCTGGATGACAGAATGAGACCCTGTCATAAATAAATAAATAAATATAAAAGAAAGGAGGGGAGGGAGAAGGCAGGAAAAGGAAGGAAGATGAAAGAAACTCGTACCAAAGGTGTATGTATAGGCGGATTTACAGTCTGTATCAGACAGTGGTCTCCAAAGTGAAGTACATGATGTCAAGGGATGGGCAAGATCTGCTCGGGTGCATGAAGAAAACAGTAGCTTTTGTATGCATATTTTTGTCTCATTTATTTAAAATCTCTATACGTAGTAGAGCATGGTGGTTAAATGGGTCTGACTTTAGAGCCCACAACGTGGGTTCAAATTTTTTTAACCACTTATTAGGGTTGACCTTGGACAATACTTAACCTCAATGCGCCTCACTTTCCCCATCTGTAGCATATGTGCAATCATGATACCTGTGTTCTACTGCTTTTATGAGCATTAAGTGTCTAAAACAATTAAAACAGCAGTGCTCAGCAGGTGCTCAAATGTTGGATGTTATTTCGATTCGTTTTCTGTTGTGTGGGTTTTATAAGGAAGTACTGCATATAACATAGGAAAGGGCTAGGTGAGGTGGCTCATGCCTGTAATCCCAGCGCTTTGGAAGGCTGAGGCAGGAGGATCTCTTGAGCTCAGGAGTTTGAGACCAGCCTTGGGAACACAGGGAGACCCCATCTCTACAAAATTTTTTAAAACAATTAGCCATGGATGTTTGCAGTGGCTCACGCCTGTGATACCAGCACTTTGGGAGGCCAAGGTGGGAAGATCATCTGAGGTCAGGAGTTTGAGACCAACCTGGCCAACACGGCAAAACCCCTTCTCTACTAAAAATACAAAAATTAGCCAGGCATGGTGGTTCGCGCCTGTAGTCCCAGCCATTCGAGAAGCTGAGGCATGAGAATTGCTTGGACCCGGGAGGCAGAGATTGCAGTGAGCTGAGATTGAGCTACTGCACTCTAGCCCAGGTGACAGAGTGAGACTCTGTCTCAAAAAAGAAAAAAATAGCTGGGTGTGGCGGCTTGCACCTGTAGTCCCAACTACTCAGGATCCTGAATCCTGAGGTGGGAGGATCACTTGAGCCCAGGAGGTAAAGGCTACAGTGAGCCATGATCACACCACTGCACTCCAGGCACTCCAGGCTGGGCAACAAAGCAAGACTCTGCTAAAAAAAAAAAAAAAAAAAAAAAAAAAAAAAGGCAGGAAAAAATGCTTATGGGTGAACTTGATCAAATTATTACTCACAGGGGATGATCAAAAAGTTATGACTGTTATGACTGCTGAACCATTACCAGTCAATATGTGAACCTGAAGGGTGAGTCCAGTGGTCTGATCTCCACTTGGAGGCACTTTCAGAAGGTGCTGAATTTATCCTGTCCTCATGAGAGGGTAGAAGCTCTATGTACACCAAAAATTATCTTGTTGTTTCTCTGCCTTATATAGCTGGGATATTAGCTGCTTTCCTTTTGGCAAGGTTTCCTACACATAGGCCTGTCCCTGAGGTCTACCAGAAGTCCCTCTTTATGTAGGGTGCCTGGAACCCATTTCTAGTTGTGTGAGGTAGACAGGGAGAAGATCGGGATGATAGGCTAGGCTGTTGTTCTATTTGCAGTGCAGAATATATTATATAATGTGTTTTTTATTTGATTTTTTTCCCCATAGCCACTCTGCCCAAGAACTGGCTGGCTCCAGGATTGGTGCCTTCTCTTATGGCTCTGGTTTAGCAGCAAGTTTCTTTTCATTTCGAGTGTCCCAGGATGCTTCTCCAGGTGAGTCTCATCTTTCTAGTAGGCATTCCTGACAAGATTCTTCTGGTAGAATAACCATCTTCTTCCCCACCATTGCCGAGGCTGCCATCTTGAGAGAGTTAATGTTATTATTAATAGCAAAGTAAATCACTGAAGGGATTTAAGCATGGAGTAAGTTGGTTTAATTTATGTGTTTAAAGCACTTCTTTAGCTACTACTTAGAGACTAGATTGAAAAGGAACAAAGGTGGATATGGGGAAACCACTTAGATTGTTCCAGTAAATAGTTCAGGCAAGAGGTAATGGTTGCTTGGTTGCAATTGATTAAAGAGAAGTTGATGGATTTGAGATACCTAATAAGAATTTATTGATTATTTTGTGATTGATGTGATTAAGGACATGCATCTAAGTACCATGTGGCATACACCTTGATCAAATCAGTGTGTCTGCCTGCCCGTTTTGCTAACAAGTATGTTTGCTTATCATTTCGTGGTATTCTAAGCCACACACACTGCACATTCCTCCAGGGTGTAACCTCCCACAGAACCTGACTCTCTGTTGGACTCGTGATTGGCCATAGTGATAATGACAATGAAGAAGGTATAACAATCTTGCTTTTGCTTACCAGGCTCTCCCCTGGACAAGTTGGTGTCCAGTACATCAGACCTGCCAAAGCGCCTAGCCTCCCGAAAGTGTATGTCTCCTGAGGAGTTCACAGAAATAATGAACCAAAGAGAGCAATTCTACCATAAGGGTAAGAAAAGGGGCAGGAAGAGAGGAAGAGAAGGTAACTCATCTCAGACCCCATTCCAGTAGCTGGGAGTCAGGGATTCCTCAGAAATCTAGAATGTGGTAGTCCAGGGTCAAGACTTCTATGAGATATGGTTGGGAGAAGATTTGCTAGAAGATCTGTTGTCCAAAGGGGCAAGAAGTAGTTGCGAAAACAGAGGATAGAGTTGGGAAGAGGGAGGCAGGATGCAGCTTCCCAGTATAGAATATAGCTAAACACCCAGAATGTGTAGTCCCATGGAAGCCAGAAGTATAGTCTTTGAAAATACTGTCTGCAACAGTTGACAGAGTGCAGACTTTAGAGCTAGATATCCAAATCTAACCCTGAGCTGTGCCACTCACTAGCTGTTTATCTTTGCAAAAGTTGTTAAACTTTTCTCAGTGGTCTTATTTCTAAAATCATACTGATTTTACAGGATTTCCAAACAAATTAAATGAATTACTCTACATAAATATGTTATCAACTAATATTACTGTCTCCTCCAAATTGCCCTCTTTCTCCACCAAACATAAAAACAAAATATTGCCCCAAAAGTGACAAATAAAAGAAAAATGAAACCCAAAGGTAATACTAGAGAGATTAGTTAGTGGTTTTAAAACCATGGTACTGCACAGTTTTACCATGGTTTCTATAGGTTTTATATATATTCTCAAGCAAAACTTGAGATACATGTTTGTAGCATGGTCTCAAAAGAAGACAGAATATATGGAATTGGAAACATTCCAGAAAACCTAGACCTAGTGGTCATTGATCTCTTCTGGACCAATGGATATGTTATAGCAAAGAAAGACAATGAGAATAAAAATAGACCCAGGCGCAGTGGCTCACGCCTGTAATGCTAGCCCTTTGGGAGGGAGAGGCAGGTGGATCACTTGAGGCCAGGAGTTCGAGACCAGTCTGGCCAACATGATGAAACCCCATCTCTACTAAAAATATAAAAAATATAAAAATATGAATATAATATGAAAAAATAAAAATTATATAAAAATTAGACGGACGTGGTAGCACATACCTGTAATCTCAGCTACTTGGGAGGCTGAAGAGAACTGCTTGAACCCAGGAGGCAGAGGCTGCAGTGAGCTGAGATCACATCACCACACTCTAGCCTGGGTGACAGAGCGAGACTCCGTCTCAAAACAAAAAAAAAGAAAGAAAGAAAAGAAAAACAGGACCTCTAAGACACATTAATGGACAAAGCACTGAAATACTGCAATGAATCAGAACCAGAAAATTTAGTTTAGAAGGAAGTGTCTGTTAGGAAACAGGAAGCTGGGAATTACATCTCAAAGTAGGAACTATTGGCAAAAGGATGGGATGAAGGTTGCAGTGGAGGAAGGCTATGCTTACTGTAGGAAAATTTTGTACTCTTATAATAAAAGTCTTAATAGCCTTTTATTAAGGCCTTAAGTGGTAGATTCAAGATGGCCGCTCCTCTGGTTCCGCGGGTCCAGTGTTCTATTTGGTGGACTGAGGGTGACCTTGCAGCCCCTTTCAGCACAGCCAAGAGAGCTTCACTGTGGAGGTGCAGACATCTTCATGACCATTTTCTCTTCCAAAAACTCATACAACTCTTTGTGAGTACTGCCTCTTCTCATTCCACAGCGAATTTCTCCCCCCCTGGTGACACAAACAGCCTTTTCCCAGGCACTTGGTACCTGGAGCGAGTGGACGAGCTGCATCGCCGGAAGTATGCCCGGCGTCCCATCTAAAGGTGGTGAGTGAGAGTTTGCAGAGTTGGTGGCATAAAACCCTAAAGTCTTCCTCTGGGTAACAACACAGAGAGAGAGGGTGGGGACATGTGCAGGGAGAAGAGAGTTTAATGGAAGAGGATTGGGGTGAGAGGAGAAATGGGAGCATTATTTGTGGTATTTTTAAAAGGAAAAGCAAGTATTCAGAATAGGAATCTTGTAGCTTGGGAACATTAACCAGGCGAGGGAGGGTATATAGCTTTCAAACTAATCAGAAGTGGAGATTTGCACCATAAAGACCAATTAAAACTCTTGAGGCTCTTTGCCTTGGAAGGCAAAAGCTTGGGGGGAGAAACATATTCTGAAATCTTGAATGTGAGAAATAAGAGTGGGATTTGTTTTCCTGATCTGCTGAAGATAGGAAGCTCTCCTAGAAGAAGCTTGACAGATTAGCATTCAGAGCATCCGTTGAGTGAACAGGCTATGAACCTGAACCTACAGAAATCATTACTCTAGGGGGATGAGATCAACAGATCTGATGAGCAACAGAACAACCAAGATGAGCAGCCCCAGAGCCTCAGAAATGGTACACACCAATGTGTGGGAGACAAATTCATAAGGAAATGGGTGGGTTGAAGAGTCCCTTAAAGCCAGGCACTTCCGCTGGAGGGAGTTTTAGGCTAAGGGTCGTGTAACAATTCTTATGTCATGGGATTCCTTCTGGGGAGAAGCAGTGAGGTTCAGGAAATTCATGGACACAAGGATAGGGAGAAGAGAGCAAAATGAAAGAGGATTGTGGGGAGAGGAGAAATGGGAGAATGCTGTATGATCGTTTTAAAAGGAAAGCAAACATTCAAAATAAGAATCTTGTATGAACCCAGGTAGCTGCCTTCAGTTGACCAAATAGGTAGGATAAACGGAAAGGTAGAGTGAGAAGAGATTTATTTTACAACCCGTACATTTTAATTAGTGCAGTCTCCATGCTCAAGTTTTTAAGATTTTCCCCTCCTTTTGGTAGATGGAGAGGGAAGAAGAAAAAGGTGTGCCGAGGCAGGGATGGAGCAGAGGAAGAGAGGGAAGAAGTCAGTGGGAGGCGGAGATGCACAGATACAGCCACCTCAGAGGAAGCAGAAGTGCAGCTGGAGGGATCCTGGGTTCATTCCTCACCGCTGGGATATTCGCAGGTGCTAGGCTGCTGCAGCCCAGGTGTTGTTAGGGCTAGGAGAGGTGGACAAGCGGGCTGAGGGCCGCAGGATGCCGTTGAGAAGGCGAGCTCAGTTAGCAGGCCCTGAAGACTGTGGTACTGCCTGGGAGCCTATGTGCGTGTTGGAAATACGTATCTTAAGGGCAGGTCAGTAGCAAAGAGGGGCTGTTAAATGTGTCGACTTAGTTCATTTATCAGAAGAAGAGTGGGAGAAATAGGGAGGGAGTGGGGAAAGGGAGGGAGAAAGGTTGGAGAGAGACTCAGAGGGAGGGGGAGAGAGAAAGAGAAATTTGGAATTTTTAAAGGAGAATTTCCACATCGGGCTCCTTCCCTCTCATAGTAGACAAGCTTCTCACAAGTGCTTAGGCAGCATTATACCTAAAAAGAAAAGCTGGAACTCTTGAACTTTTCTCATGTTGATTATTAATATGAGCAGTGAACTTCCAACAATGAGATTTTAGCAGAAATGAAGGGCTGCTGTTGATGCAGAGCTCGTGGTGGTGCTCTGCAGTTCTCTGCACTGCCCTAGCCTGCCCCTCCTGCTTTCCTATCACAGGCAGATGTGTGATGTGGGACCCTGCCTACCCCCAGCCTTGGCTCCAGTAGCATTGGGCACAGATCCCTCAGGTGTCCAGGCTTGGCACTGGGTACATAGTGGGAGCACCCTCAGGATACATTTAGGAGAGCCCCTCTGCACAGCCACACCTCGGGCAAGAAGCAGGCACTGGGGGCAGGGTGCCCAAGAGGAGACCCATGATTGAGTGACCTTTTGTTTATTTAAGTTCTATAGATCCGTGGAGAGCTTCCTGGGAAACGTATGCTAGCAGAGCTTCTGCCCGTGAATCATATTTTGAAGATCCCACTCTTAGCTGGTAAATGAATTTGAATCGACATAGTAGCCCCATAAGCATCAGCCCTGTAGAGTGAGGAGCCATCCCTAGCAGCCCCTTCATTCCTCTCCATGCTGTAATCACTGTCCTGGGCTTGTGGTGCTAAGGACTAGGGGTCCTTTGTGAAAGAGCAAGATGGAGCAATGGAGCAAAGATCTCTTCATGAATCACTGGCCTCCAGAAATGTGCATGCGGATCAGCTGTTGCCTTCAAGATCCAGATAAACTTTTCTGTCCTGTGTTATAACTTTATTATTATGAATATTGTTAAACTTCTGTGCCATTCCTGTGAATCTCCAAATTTTGTATCTTGTTCTAAGCTAATATATGGCAATTAAAAAGAGAGAAAGAGGAAATGATTCCTGTGTTTCTTGGAACCCAGAATACAAACCCAGCTAACAGGCAGCAAGCCTACTAGACCTCCTGGGTCAGAGGGCTGGGTCCTTGCCTCACAGGCTGCCTCTGTCCCCTCGCAATTCCATTCTATTTCTGCCACAATGCCAAGTACTATGACAGAGACAAGGCAAATAAGAATGGTAGAACACAGCTTCCCCCAGCCCTGATCTAAAGGCACTGCATAGACAGAGAGCAGCAGACAGGGGCCAGCAGGAGCTGTAGTTAAGATCTTCTTGGTCATTCCTTGCTGCTGTTATTTGAACAAATAAACACAGGGCAAAGGTTAACAAGTTTTTGCCTTCTACAGTCAAAAGTAAAAAACTAAATAAATGTTGATACCTGGCAGGAAATTATTCCATTACAGGATCTTTCCCCCTTTGGGGAGGGCACTGCTTCTTCTAGGGTCCTCTTATAAAATAGCAATGGTTCAGGGAGGTGGGGATTGAATTGAGGAAGGGAGTGGGAGGAGAGGGAAAGTATCAGGGTGTTGTCATCACTTCCTTTTAGAAAGTTTCCTCAGCCACCCCCGTGAGGAAAGGGCACCATGGAAAACAGAGAGGATCTTTTCTATTGGAGGGGAGCAGAACTGGTGGGGTCAGGGGAGGAGGCCTCAGGGAGCGCTTAAAAACGGCCCCACGGGAATAAGAAGCTGGATCTGTTCCCTTCACTGTTTTTCTCAAGGCTGGTCATGCCACAACAAATCCCGGATAAGCCCCAATTTGTTCAGCGAATCCAGCATCAGCTGACTGCCTTCCTAGGCCTCTCTCAAGGTGCCTGCAAAACTCTACTCATCACACCAGCTGCGGCCACCACTTAGCAGCCTCTCTTTGCTTCCCTCCTGCTGCCTGCACCTCCTCAGCAAGACGTTTAGGGGCCCTCAACCTGGTTGGCATCCCTAGCAGAATGACATGTGCCTTTCGGTGTCCGTGTGCAGGGGAGAAAAGCCAGCATTCATCTTAGCTCTGGAGACAAGAGGCCTGGGGCCTGGCCTTCTATCCACACAGGAGCTCACTGTGGGGTGTTGGTGCTGAAACTGGCTCCCTCAGCCTCAGTCAGCCTCAGCAACCAGAACTTCCCATACGTCCTGCATCAGAGGCCAGGCCTGTCTCCACTAGGGAAGCATTTGAGCACAAATAGGATATTAAACATACTCGACAACCAGGTTGTCAAGGGCTGACCAACTGAATGGACACTGCCCACACCCCGCACACCAGCTGGGCATCAGCACTGGTTCACCCGCAGGGCATTAGTCTTTGCCACCATTGCACGTGCAGAGGGCCCGGCTCCCTCCAACTTCCCTTATTCACCAACTTTTATACTGAGCCCGAGGCCTTCCTCTGGCAGCTCTGGGACACTGACGCCTGCCTGCTCTGAACAAAGCCCTCTCCCCCAGGTAAGGTCAGCACACGAGGGAATGAGCTGCCAATGACTCTGTCAACATTTTCACTCTAAAGTCTACAGATATCCTGCAAATAAAGACTTTGCCTGTGGGCAAAAATTCACGCAGGGTGACCTAGGGCAGGAGAGAGGATGGCAGATTGGGCAAGAATTGGGCTATGATACACTCATTCAAACGGGAATACTCAACATGTGATGTTAAAACTGATGCAAAGGATGGGCCCGCCACTGACTGTGAGACAAGCGCAGGCTCTAGGGGGACACACTGCACACTGATCACACCTTCAGGAGTCAGCACGCTGAGGCAGATTCTGCGTGTGGCCCAGCTTTTGCCCTGCCTCCACCCTGAGCTCACAACCAGCCTTCTGCTTCCCAGCCAGTGTGCACAAGAATGAACTTCTACTCTAAAGGGGCAGTGAAGAGATGCCGCATGCCACAGAGGGCACGAGGGAGTCCATGGCACCCTCCCTGTAGCACTAGCTGGATTTTTCAGAAATTTCATTCTATATATTTGAGAGTTAGAACATGATGTTGTAAGATACATATGTGTAGTAAAATGGTTACTGTAATGGAACAAATTAACATGTTCATTATTTTACAAAGTTAACCATCCCCACTGCCACCATGACAAAAGCAGCTGCAATCTACTAATTTAGGAAAAATCTTCAGTACGATACAATATTATTAACTATAGTCCTCATGTTGTACATTAGATCTTTTGACTTACTCACCTTATGTATTTTCTACTTTACATTCTTTGACCTATATCTCCCTAGACACCCCCCTCAACTGCTTTTCCAGTCCCTATGTCAATATATGTGACTTTTTTTTTTGATTCCACATATAAGTGAGTACGTGTAATAATTTTCTTTTTGTGTCTGGCCTATTTACTTAGTCATCAGGGAAATGCAAATCAAAACCATGGTGAGATACCACCTCATGTCTGTTAAGATGGCTATTACCAAAAAGACAAGAGATAGCAAGTGTTGGTAAAGGTGTGGGAAAAAGGAGAACCTTTCTGGACTGTTGGTGGGAATATAAATTGATGCAGCTGTTATGAAAAATATCACGGAGGTTCCTGAAGAAACCAGTTGAATTTTACAATGAATCCTGCCCTTTAAGTTTGGGAGAGGTCATGTGGACAGCCATGGGGCACGTGATACCATGAGATCGTCCCATACCCTCGTTCATGACCCAGTGTAGGAAGATATTTTGAGATGCTCAAGTAATCTGGGTTTCTAGTAGTGTTCCGACCACGTTAGTGCACAGAACATGATTTGTTTAGGGGCTGATGAGGAAGGAGGCTGAGAGGCTAAACAATGAGCTCAGTTTTTAACTGAATTTTTAACTTCATCAGTTTCAGCCTGTTTTTCTACCCATCATTGCACTCAAGTGACCTCGGCAGATACCATGTGAGGCACAGGTATTTTTCCAGTTGGAGAGAATGGGTTGTCTGATGTCAGGACACCCAGTGTCTAGATCTGACTGAACATAATTGTAATGAGGTCACGTAGAGAACTCTTTGGTTCATGGGGTTGGTTCTATGTAAGGAATTGAGACCTGCCTGTCTGCTCTCAGACTAGCATAGGACGAAGAAACCAACGTTCACCAAGTGCTCCTGGCACTTCCCATAAGTCACTGTTTAATCCAGTAAATTCTCATTGCAGTTCTGTGAGAGGCACCATTAGCCCTCCCACAGGTGAAGAAACAAAGGCTTAGGAGAATTAAACACTGAACTCATGGTCAGACAGCTTCCAAAGTTGACCGTGGCATTCACACCCAGGCCCATTCCCTTCAAAGTTAGCTACAGCAAGGACAATGCCTCTGAGCTCACTGCAGACTATAACACAGCCCTTAATGCTGGAGTTCTTACCGACGCCTAGCTCCATCACAAAACGAAGGAGGCCAGAGTGCTGGACTCGCCCCTGCCAGTGCCAAGCAACTGCCCCATGTTAAGCCTTCTTAGCCAGGCCAGGAATCTCAGAAACAGACACTACTGGGCACACACTAAGAATGGATCATCCCTTATTAATGGGGGAAAAAACTCCCTGAAGTGAATCTTTTGGGTAGAGTACTGTTTAGCTGTATTTTTCATGAAAATAATCTTTCAAAAAAAAGTGACATGTTCATCAACCCACACTGAACTTACTTTGTGAACTTGCCAAATATTCTCATATCCCCATGATTTTACACTTTCCTTCCCTTATGAAATCCTTCCGAGATACAAATATCCTTAGCTCAAATAACTTCCTCCTCTGGACTCAAGAGAATTTCCTATACGCCTCTGTTGTAGCATCACTCACCGCTTCCAGTGACCTCTGCATGCTCTGTCCCTCCCACCAGACTTCTATGGAAAAAGGGTCAGGTTTGAATTCTCCTCTTAAAGTAAAGCACCTAGCCCAGTGCCTGGTACATAATGCTGGGCTTGTATGTTGTATCTTACTTATTAATGTGCATGTACATTCCCAGATGGAAGGGATCTGAAATACCATAGCACTGTGAAATACATTGAGCTGTGTAAAAGTGCCTCTGAGTAGCCTTAGACAGACAAGAGAGAGATCATCTTCAAGGAACTCACAACTAAGCCATTTGCCCATCCCAGTCTTCCCCCACATCCACTACCCTCCTGCAGTCTAAACCAAACCCTACATCTGCCTTTGGACGCCCTCTGGTGGCTCTTTAGGATAATGACCACACAAAGATGCAGGAGGAGTTGGGGGTTGGCTCTTTATTAGGCAGTTATTGCTGTACCACAGGGTCAGAGTGCAGTGTAAGCAGTGTCAGAGGCCCGTGTTCAGCCCAAGAATGTGGATCTTCTCTCCCTGTTGATCACAGTGGGTAGGTTTCTTCAGAAAAGCCCCAGATGCGGGGACTAGTGAGTGAGCCCCAAGGTTAGAAGTGGAACTGGAAGGCCTCGGTCACGTGCGGCTTCCAAGCTTCCAGGCTGGGCAGCAAGGAGGAGATGCCCATGACGTGCCAGGTCTCCCCATCTGACACCAGTGATGTCTGGTAGGACAGCAGCCGCACGCCTGCTTCTGCCAGGAGGCCTGGAAATAGAAGAAACTCCTGGATGGCACAGGGCATAGGGGAAAAAGGAGCGAGGGATTGGGAGCAGAGTCAGAAGTTCTAAGCTTCTGTGATCAAAGGTGCAATGAGGGGACGATGGTCTCAGTCAAAGAGCTGAGATGGGAGAGCAAGAGGGCATCTGCCCAGCTTCCATGGATATTCCTGACTCTCTGGGAACACCGTGACCATCAGCTGTAGCTCTTGACTTCCTGATTGCCAGTTTTAGCCAGCCAACAGCAAGGGAGAAAAGCAGGAAAGTTCCCTTGGGCAGCCAGCAAGAATAGTGAAATTAGGCCCTTCAGGGTTTGAAGGCACACCCTCCACCAAACATGGATGTGCTCCAAAACGCCTACAGCCCAAGTCCCCGTGGACTGGGGCAGGTCCGAGATGCCCACCGTGGCTAGAAGCTTTGTAGGCTTTGCTGCAGCTGGGCTGGCCACCAGGGACGGCCATGGGGCCAGAAGGCAGGAGTAAGAAACCTGCTCTCAATGTCCCTGAACTCCTGGGCTATGGCTCCACAGGCAGGTCCAGTGTGCTTAACACGGCGAGCTGGGAACCCACAACTGGGCAGGAATAGAGGCTCTGGCCCCACCCCTGCCGTGCTGCTCTATGACCCTGGATAAGGCACTTTCCCTCTTTGAACTGAGTATCCACTCCCTGAATGTTCTGGAAACTGGCACGATAAACTCTCTGTATGGTGCAGATCCAGAGACACCCTGGTGCATGAAGAGGGGCTAAAGGACGGTGGGTAGGGTCCAATTCCAGGGCAGACTCCACCCCAGCCTCAAGGACACCAGCCAGCCCTACAAGGCCCTCCTCACCAATCATGGTAGGCAGCATTGCAGGGTCAGAGGTCTGAGTTCGGAATAGGAGTAGGGGCAGGCCCCTGCGGAGAGGCACTTCTGGCCTGAAGACAGCTCCATTGAGCCCCTGCAGTACAGGTGTAGTGCCCTGGACCAAGCCCACAGCCTGGTAAGGGGCGCCTGCCAGGGCCACGGCCAGGAGGCATTCCCCCAAGCCTTGCTCCCCTGGTGCAGCGGGGCTGTGAGAGGTGGTGACCTGTGTGGAGAAGGCGAGGCGACAGTTACTCCTCCTGGCTGCACCACGCCCACCCTCCTCTCTTGGCCGAATCACCCATTGGTAGGATGTAGGGCTCCAGCCTGGATAATGTGCTCAGTAATTCAGGACCAGAAGGAAGAGGGCAAATGGGCCAAGCTGTGTGCCCTTCGGCATCAGCTTCCTGGAACAGCCAATGATCTCCTTAAAGAGAGGGCAAAGTGATCTGCCAGGCACAGGCGAAGGCTTGGAGGGAAATAGGGAGGAAAGAAAAGGAGGGAGGCAGGGCCGTGAGGAGACTCCACTCTGGCCCCTCCTGCTCTGATACTGCTTCCTGCATAGCATCAGTGGCATGACTGGCATGCAGGAGTGGAGTGGAGCAGAGGGGTGAGGACGTGGAAGTTTTACTGCCTATCCCTTCTGCCAGCTCCCACTGGCTGAGCAACAGGCTTTGAAACAGACTTTGATCTAAACAGGGAACCAGAGGGGAAGGCGCCAATAGGAAGCTGTGCGAGGCAGTAGGACATGCTGCTTGCTCCCAGAGCTTGCAAGTGAATCAAGAACCCGGGTACTACGGCATGAGGAGCCCTGAGGGGAGTTAGGCAGAGTCAAACACGGCCTGGCAGCCATGTCGGGCAGAGGCAAACACACTGGCTCGTCATTTTCTTTGGCTGTGAAATGGGGACGCTGCTACTGCCTCCGTTCCCACAGCACTCATACACAAAGCAGTGCCATTAGCAACACTCGGGGCCAGGCAGTCTCCATTTTGCAGATGAAGAAACTGCAGCTACCCCTCACAGGTAGACAGGCCGATGCAAGGCTGGCACCTAGGCCTCCGCTCAGCGAATGGGCTCTGGAAATGTGGGGGAGAAGACTAGGGCTGACAGGGATGGGGAGGTAGCGTCGGGGAGGGGGCGCACATCGAGGCCAGCCTCTTTCACCAGCAGCTTGGCGTTAACCAAATTCACATCCGCCTGCTTGGAAGCCTCTTTCAGGAGGCCGACAATGACTGCGGGGCTTAGGCAGTTCCCAGCATTCTTCAGGGATGTTCCTGGGGACAGAGAGAAGCCACCATGAGGTCACTGTTTGTTGAGCACCACAGGAGGGGGGCAGGAAGCCACTGGCACCTAGCTCTGGACGATAGGCTCCTCGCTATCCTGGGGACCCCAAGGGCAGCCTGCCCCAGGCAGGTCCACTTGCCCTTCAGTGGGCTCAAAGGAGGCATAATCTGGGCCCAAGCCAGGAAACCCAGGATGTTTTAACCACCCTGAGAAACTCCTCTCCAAAATTCAGTCCAACTCCACTCCACTCCCCAACCCTGCACTTGGCTTGGCCATCCTGGCCTACCTCTTATTCTCCCAGGGGACACTGGCAAATTCCCTACTCTTACCCCTCCCTGACACTCAGAGCCTTGCCAGCCTCAGGAAATCGAAGCAGAAAGAAGCAACCGAAGCAACTGCTGCCCAGCTCCCGGCCTTGTTTCCTTCAGGGCTTGGACACCCAGGCCAGTGGGGATGCCCGGGCTCTGCCCTTCCCTGGTATTGTCAATGCCTGGGGTTTAGCTGCCCTCACCCTGCAATCTCTCCCCAAGGGTGAGACGCTCAACAGTCCGTGGGGAAAGACACACTTCTACAGGGTTAAGGAAACTGGAGCCCTCCTCGGTCACTCAACCACATCTGCACAGTACTGGATCCACCGCAAAGGGGACCACAGCCTGCTCAGCAGCCTGAGAGGTGGACAGAGGACACTGCTCTCATTCACACTCCACAGCTGAGCAAACACCCTCGAGGGCTGTCAGACGGCCCAAGGGACCACCTTGGTTAGTCACAGAGCACAAAGTGTCCTCCCGCCTTCTGGTTCATCTGCCCCTAACTCTCACTTTACAACTGAAGAATCCAAGCCTCAGAAGGCAGAGTCACACAGCAGGCAAGAGACAGGGCCCAAAACCAGAATCCAGCATCCTGTTGCTCAATGAGGGCCTCCCTCCAGCTATCCTACGCCCTCTCACACGAAACTCTATCTTTTGTAGAGGTCTCTCTTGTACCCAAAATATCTACGTCTTAAAAATGCTACATAAACATGATTTATGAATATTCAGTACATATTTCCAATGACTTTTTCTACCCCTCCCTTTACCACCCTCCCACCAGTAGTAAGGGAGCTATACTCAGGGCCCAAGCCACCCCCACTGCCTCTCACTAACGCTGTGTCCTGTAGCAGATACACCCAGCAGGGCAGATCCCACACCCCCTCATGCCCTCCTCCCTCTCCCTCTGCAAGGTCCCCAGCTCACCCTGTGTTATCACCTGGATGGTCCCTTTGGGGGACCCAGCCCAGGCTCGCATCAGTGTCCCCAGAGCTTCTGCCAGACCAATCCAAGGCTTGGTGTGTGGAGAGAAGGCACTGGTCAGTGCCTGGGCATTGACCTGCAGAGGATGGAGGAGTGGGGCTGTGGTCTGGAAGAGGCATGGCAGAGCCTGAATCAAGATCTGGCCGCCAAGACCCAGCTCCACCAGAAAGACAGTATAGAGTCACTCATGCTTGCTGCCTGGTGGGTGACAACTTCCACCAGTCACTAATAACAGGACAAGGACTTGTTCCTACAGATGAGGAGAGCTGTAGAGCCAGCAATGGACACAGAAGGCCACAACCACTCAAAATGGTTCCTTTCGCCGAACTGTGTCCGCCCCAGCCCCCTCCATGGAAGTGGTGGGGCGGTGGGGGCGGGGGGAGTCCATGGAAGTCAGCAGGGCTAGGACCAGCAGCATGCGAGGAGGCCAGCAAAGGCTCCGAGCTGTCTGCATCCTCTGTCCTCTCTGCTGTGCGGGCTTCCTCAGGATGGAGGAGGCAGAGAGGCCTGGAGGGCTGGGCTCTCAATCCAGAGGTGGGAGGACAGAACCAAAATCCCCACCTCTCCTGCCACAGTGCTGTCCTCACCGGCAAAAACTGCCCAGCTGAGGGTCAGCCAGGACAGCTGAGAATACCCAGCCCATCTCCCTGACTCTGACTCCATGGCCTGGGCCCACCCACACAAGCTGCAGAGAGGCTTGCGTCACGTTTTTCTGTCCTCAGGGAACTTAGAATTTAGGTTAAGTAGGAAGATTAGGAAAAAAACAAAACAAAACAAAACAAAAAACAAGCACACACCCCATGGGACTGAACCTTAATAACAAGAAAGAACGTGGTTCTCAGAATTGAGAAGGAGCTGGAAAGGCCAAGCAAGACTGCAAAAGGAGGCAGCAAGCCCCTGGAAGGAGAGCTATGCCTCCCTCATGCACCTGCGTCTCCCAAGAGCTATGACAACGTCTGGTACCCAGTGAAACTTAAGGAATATCCACAGACTGAATGAATGAGGCAGGACTTGAAGTGTAGGTCAGGTTAAGCTCGTAGGAGACGCACATGCCAGGAAGCGCTTGACGAAAGCAAAGACAAGAAGTGGTGATCTTATGCCATGATTTGGGGAAAACAAGGGGGTCAGCCAGCATGGCGGGTTCATTTGGGAGTAGGAAGGGCAGGCTGTCAAGGCAGGGTCTGGGGAGCTTACAGGGTGCAAATTTTCTACACAGGCCACCCCCTCAACCACGTCCCCACCTGCTGCGTCCAGCTGGCACCTAAACAGCACTCCTTCATTCCCAAGGCATGTGGAGAACAAAGGAGCCTTTCTCTAGAGGCTGGGCCTGGGAAGGGCCACAATCTCTGCAGCAAGACTACGATATAACAGGCCTGAGCCGGGCTCTCTGCTGCCAAGGCCTCTGCTATCAAGGCTGGAGACGGGAGGCTCCCGCCCACCCACTGCGGAGAGTGCTGACTCAAGCAGATTTCCCTTATCTTTAGCTCCCAGGGCTGAATCTGTTCACCCATGCTGCCACCAGCCCCTACAAGATGCCTTCCTTCCTCTCCTTCCTCTGACTCCTGGCCCCCAGCCCCAGGTGGTGATACTTACAACCCCCGTGAGAGATTTCCCCTTCACCATGTCCACGAACTGCACAGCTATCTCCTCCCCACAGCGGCTCTGTGCCTCCTTGGTGCTGGCACCCAGGTGGGGACAGCTGATAACATTCTCATGGTCCACCAAGGCCCGGTCCCGTGGTGGCTCCTGTCCAGAAAGAGATGCTTCTAGGCTGGCTGCCATGGACTTGTCACACCCTCTTGGACCACCCCAGGGAACAGGGAAGATTGGAGGGAAGGCAGTCAGGAGTGCCAGTGCCTTCCACTTCTATTTTGTCAGAGTGGTCACTGGACTCAATAGTGGGTTTCCTCATGAATGTTCCATCTCAGCAGAGTGGACAGAGCAGAAAGTGTGAACCAGATTCAAATCTCACCTTCACCACTTAACCACCTAGGTGCCTTGGGGGTGAACCTTGATCTAAGCTTCAGTTTCTTTGTCTGTGACATGGGTTGATCCTATCTCCCTCATAACATTACTGTGGGGATTATGCATGTTTAACATGGGAGGTTGTCAACCCATGGGAGCTACTGTTGTTGTTACTGGGCTTTTCCCTGAAACTCACCCCCCTGCATCCATGCAGCACTTGCTGTCGATGTGCGTTGCTGGACTTTTAGCACAGTGTCCTGCTCTTCCAAGACACTCCACGTAGGTAACTGCATCTTGGCTCTCATCAGAACAGGTTGTCCATCTGTGGCACCTCCACCCCACCCTCCAGGGTCTTTTCCACCCTTTTGCTCACTGAGAAGATTGCCCTTGGGAATGTTATTTAGGCATCTTCTGGCCATTCTCCTCAGGGCTCTGTTGGTCCCATTGAATTTTGACCATTTAACCCTGTGAGTCCTGGCCACCTGTAACCATGTAACCCTGTGAGTCCTGTACCACCAGCAAATGGTACAAGGATGCTGAAGAGAGCAGGAGGAGATGCTATATTAGGGAGGATGGCGATACAAAGATGGACAAGGCTTGCCCTGCCTTCAGGGAGCTTATGATCTAAGAGTTGAGAAAGATGACCAATGTTACAAACCAAAAGGCACTGTGTGCCCTGGGCTGGGAATACACGATGAGTGCTACAGGGGCTCAGAGAGGGCCAGTGACCTTCCAAGGACACACAGCTAGTAACCTGCAAACCACAACTACCTAATCCAAAGTCCATGCCCTTTCCCCTTCCTCACCGGGGGAAGATCCAATGTTGGGGGCAGGATCTTTCAGGAGAGGAGCCAACAGGATTCAAGTGCAAATGCACTCTTCCCTACTGGATCTGGCGTGAGGCCGAGCCTCTGCTCCCGCTGGGAGAGCAGCCCACCCCGAGGACCCTGGGGGAATACTGCCAGTATCCTTGGGCTTCTGTCCACCCAGGAAGAGAAGAAGGAAAAAGGAGTGCCCATGGACACTGAAAAGGACATCTTGGCAATGGGACTGCATATCCATCAGTGTCCCTCAACTATACACTAAAGCCCCCTCTCTCCCTGCTCCAGACCCTCAACCTCAGAACTGATTTGTGGCTCTATCTTTGTCAATATGTTAGCAGTCTGAGAAGCCTGGAACCAGGAATTGGGTCCCCTTTAAAACCTGAGTTTTGCAGAAAACCACATAGCTGCCTCCATACGAGGCTCTGCAAGGACTCCTCAAACCACAAAGGTGTGTTTTCGGCAACACAGTTTTCACCTGTTTACCATGGATGAAAGAGACTATAAGCTAGAGGCCTTCTGTAAAACGCCAGGCTTTCCCTGCCATGGGCCTCTCTGCTCCCTATCTCTCCCCTCCTCCTGACTCTGAGGCTGCCAGGCACTTACTTCCGTAAACACGTCCAGTGCAGCCCCGGCACACTGGCCAGACTGCAGGGCCCGGAGCAGGGCGCCTTCATCCACGATTCCTCCACGGGCACAGTTCACCACACGCACCCCCTTCTTGCACTGGGCAAAGGTGTTGTCATTCAGCAAGCCTGGAAGAAAGCGAAGCATCTTCCTGCTGGGGCAGCACTAGGATCCCCACACTCATCCCTGGCTGCCAGAGGTCGTCCCTTTCCTCGAGCCAGCTCTTTCTCAGAGCCTCTCTCCTGTAGGATGGCAGCTTCTTTGATCTCATCTCTTCCTCCTCAGATGCTCTGGGGCAGGAGTCCCTGTTAAGGATCTGGGCCAGACTCAGTTTAGAAACATCTTAGAAATTCTTGAGATATTACCGTTTCAAGTGGGTCTGGGAATCAGAAAGCCCTGCAGGGGCTGCAGAAAGCATCCATGGGGGTCACTGGTCGTCCCTGTGCTCAGCTCACCTAGACCCCAAGCACTTCTAGCTGGCTCGCTCTCCCCTATCCGATGCAGGGGTGTCTAACAAAGAATCAGGCTCTGCAGGACCCAGGTGGACCTCTCCCCGCAGCTCATTACCACTGTCTGGAGAAGGCTGAGATGGACGGCCCATTTGTTAACTGGTCTGTGGCTTCTGTGACCAATCCACAATGTAAGGACACACCTACCTGTGGTGGAGGGCAGGAGAGGAGTGTGCACAGTGATGAAATCACAGAGAGGCCAGATCTCCTCCAGGGGCAGCTGCTGAACACCAAAGGAGGCCGAGACCTCTGGGGAAATGATGGGGTCATACCCTATAGTCTGGTAGGAAGTAAGAGAGAGGGAGAGTGCCATTCTTAATTATTAGTAGTGTTATTATTAAGAATGGCAAACATTTTTTGAGCATTTACCATATACTAAGTACCATGCTCAGCTTAATTAATTCTCCAGTTAATTTACCATACACTAAGTACCATGCTCCATATACTAAGCACCATCTGCCATATACTAAGTACCATGCTCAGCTTAATTAATTCTCATGACAACACAATGATGCTGGGACTGTTCTTGTCTGCTTGAGAGCTGAGGGAAGCAGGGCTTCCACAGTGAGGAGGTGCACAACCAGAGCTCAAAAGAAGGTGCATCTGCCTCCATGCTCTGACCACCCACAGATGCAACAATAGCGCATGTACGTCTGGACAAGTTGGAGCTTGGAAGTCCTTAGAAAGCGGGGAGCCCTGAGGGAGGGAGGGCAGTCATGTGGGGAGTGGACAGCCAGGAAAGGGAGGAGGAGAAATGGCAGCTGCAGCTGGAGGGTCCAGTCCAGAAAACAGACAGGTGCATCAGGTACTAAAACAAAGTGAGCAGAGGTGAAGGAGGAGGGCAACAGGGGTACAAGGCAGGACCCGGAGTGGGAGTGAGACTGCATGTCCTCTAAACCAGGAAGCCTGGCCTGTGTCCTCCCCCAGTCACTGCCCACTGTGTGGAAAGGTACAGGTCAGTTCCCCTGGACCTGGGTCGTCAATCCTAAATGAAGGAGCTGGGCGGATCATTGCAGCCATCCCTCACCCTCACGTGCAATCACTGGGAATTATTTGAAGAAAAATCCCCCTTAACCCCGAGAGAGAATACAAAGAGTGAGCCCAGGATTAGACAAAAACAAAGAACACACAGCATAGTACTTTCACAGCGGTTGTCTCTGGGTAGTGGAATTATTTTTCTCCTTTATACTTTCCTGTGGTTTTAAGTTCTCTACTACATTATTCATAAATTACTTTTGAAATTAGGGATACAGAATAGATACTTTAGAACATAATGGGAAAGCTGGGTGCTATGGCTCATGCACTTTGGGAGGCTGAGGCAGGAGGATCATTTGACCCCAGGAGTCGGAGACTAGCTGGGGCAACATAGTGAGATCCCACCTCTACAAAAATTTTTAAAAAATTAGCCAAGTGTGGTGGCACGCACCTGTGCCACTCAGAAGGCTGAGGCAGGAGGATCACTTGGGCCTAGGAGGTTGAGGCTGCAGTGAGCCAAGATTGTGCCACTGCACTCTAGCCTGGGTGACAGAACAAGATGTCTCAGAAAAAAATAAAATAAAATGAAATAAAAAAGAACATAATAGGAAAGAGGACTTCAAATTCAGTAATTCTAAGGCAGAAGCTAAAATGGTTATGACTAAGGTGAAGCCTCTGGATCCTTTTCTTCATCATTAGCCTTGTGGAATAAGGAAAGCCAAGTGGCCCCACACCAGCCTCCAGCTCAGAACGCTGGTGGTCTTTTTCAGACACTGCGGCTCCCCTCAGCTCTAAGCTACTCATTTCTGGTGGGAGGAGACAGTGTCCAGGGGAGGAGACGGGATCCCTGCCATCTCCTGCCATCATTGTCACAAGTCTTCTTTGTCTGCTGGTCCTGAGGCTGGCCCGAACAATGGCCCTGTTCATCTCTAATCCAGATGTATTTTTTTTTTTTTCTCATATGGAGCGGGGAGAGGAAGGGAGCACCAATAGAGATCACAAGGTCCAGGCTGACTGATGTCTACTCCATGCTCAGGAGCCAAGAACAACCTGGGGGCTGGCAGGAGGAAGGAGCCTGCAGGCTGAGCCTGACCTCCCCCACAGACAGGTGCCTGGGGCTGGAGGGAGGGGGCTGGGGAGAGGAGCAGGTGAGCATCTTCCTCCGTGGTCAGCGAAGCACTGACCCAGCTTCCTTCTTTCACAGAGAGTATCTCATTTATCTGCAGATGACTGCAGGGAAGGAATCTGGCTGAGCAAACCTCTGTTCTCATTTTCCACTTGAGATAACCAGGACAGAGAAGAGCTGAACTCAGCTGGGGGTTGGGGTTCTGATACTAGGAGACAATGTTGAGGGGATGGAAAGGGTGACAACAGGCCCAGGACACACGTGCCTGCCAGGGTCCTGATGTGTGCTGGAAAGGGTCAGATGTCCTAATATACAGACATTGGAGCACCTCTGGGTACACACGATTCAAAGACTACTCCCGGAGAGAAGCCTTGGGGAGAAACATGAAGGAGTCCCCTCACCTCAATCCCAGCCCCAGGCCAGACTCCTGATGTTGAGGCAACAGAGGAAGCCTCATATTCTAAGCAGGACTCCAGGGCAGCTGGTGGCTCCTACCTGCCTGAGGCCACAGAAGGCAGCCCTGAGAGGCTGGTATGCTGGCTGCAGGGCCTTGCTGGCTTAGCAGAGCAAAGAGGAGAGCAAGGAGGCCTCCCAGTTAAAGAGGCTCTGAAGAAGAATCCTCACCGTCACCTGCTCTCTCTGCCCCATAGCTGAATTTTCGGTTTAGCATGGGAACCCTCCCTACCAGGGCAATGAAATCTTAAACAGAGACCCAAATATACAAACAGGTCAGTTCAAAGCTGCAGAGGTGAAGGCTCACAGTGCCACCACCTGCTGTCTCCCTGGGCCCCTCCTGGCTCCCACCTGTGTCCTGAAGGCACCTTGCCAGAACCTGAGGCTCTGAGTTTGAGAATCACTGCTCTGGGCAGTAAGCATTCCAGGTAACACACTGAGATAGGAGCTGCCTATCCTGAGAGTGTCTGTCCTTGGAATAGCTAAGCATACTGGCACGGCACAGCGACTGTTTACCTACAATGGATCAAGAATAAAGTCAAGTGGTACTGGGCAAAGAACGCCAGCCTGGAAGGCTGAGCCAGAATTCACCAGTTAGTAGTCGCATTATCTTCAGCATATCATAGAACCTTCCTGGGCCTCAGTTTCTTTATCTATAACCCTGGGATAATAATTCTGACCCCGCAGAGTCATTTCAAGCACAGGAACTGACACAGCAGACCTCAGCAAACATTAGCTGGACCTGAAAGAATCTGTGATAACTGGTGCCTCACGTTCAACATCCATCCCTCTGGGCTAAAGCTGGATTCATCACAATGCTGGCTACAAAGAAACTGTTAAAGAGATGCTTGTCTGTTCCCTCTCCAAAAACCTTGATAAGAAAGCACAAGGCTCGCTTCTTGATTGGTTTGTGCCTCTTAACACATTCTAAGGAAAAAGTCTCACGCAGACAGAACAGTCTAGAGCGTAAGACCTGTATGACTCAGACCACAGGCAGGCTGCAGGCTGATCAGGCCAGAGCGTGAGGAACGTCACTTCCCTTGCTCCGGGAGCCATACTTCTTTTAATGCTGCCAAATGTCAGGTTACCTTTTCTATCAGCTATGCCGCTGATAACCACACTGCTCTTTTGTAAACCAAAGTCCTGCTCCCCTAGAAAAGCTTTTGACAAGTGCTTCTACACCTCAAACTTGTCTAGCTGCTTTTTGGACCCACAAGTAGGGTGCAGAAGTGCATTCTAGCTAAATTTCCTGTGAGAGTGCCCACCCATTCTAGCCTTCACAGGTCTTTTCGGACCTGATTCTGCACCCTTAAGTATTAACTACCTCTCCTTGCTTCCTGCCATCCACAAATGACACATGGTTCAAGCTGTTGATGAGAACGGTGGGCAAGGCAGAGCCTGGCACTATCGCATACAATCTCCCTCCAAACTGAGGTGGCCCATTCCACAAAGCACCAAGCACTAATCCCTTCAATAGCACCAAGCTCAAGGGGCTCCATCTGAACCCCGAGGGAATCATGAAAGATGTCTTACCGAAGTCCACATCTATAAACAAGCTAAATGCCCATGATTGAGAGACTGGCCAAATAAAAAGCAATTTATCTGCGCAACAAAATTCCACACAACTGTTTAAAAACATGCTAGATTTAGTTGTTCTGAGATAAACATGTTTTTTTTCTTAACATCACCAAACAATATTCTATTCTTTGCAGCCATAGAATCCTTCCACGGGCATGGAACTGTACGCATTCTGTGCAAATGCATAGAAAAGTCCGGGACGCTAAACTGATGTTTACCGTTCAGGTGGTAATCAAGTATAGCCTTGTCTATGTTTTAATTTATATGAGAATGCACTCGTTTATTGCATGATTAAAATATAATTTTAAATAGTCCAGGTATATGACACCTACGGATTTCCATACCTTACCAGTTTAATAATGGTTTCCAAAGGCAGAATGAGGTTAGTTTGAAATAACTTGTGTTTAATAAACACTTATCCTCTTTTCCTGTCTGGATGCTTATACGTCTCTTTCACAATATGTTCAAGAATCTTCCTTTCCCTTTAGAAAATCTTGTTCTCCAAGACCACTAGAACTGGTGAGCTCTCCGCCCTGAGACAAAATTCATCCAGACTCAAAAGTATGATAATGACGTGGTCGAGGTAAGCAGCTGAGCATGAGGAGAGGCCACTTAGACCCTCCGGAATGATGAGGTCCAGGCAGCCCCGGAGGGGCTGAGGTGGGAGGCAGAATGATCCCAGCCATGTTTCCGGGCTTTACAAAGAGCATGTTCTGGAAGCAAGACAGTTAAGAATGACCCTCCAGAGACATCTGGACAGAAGAAATGCAAAGCGAAGGCACCGGCACCCTCCACACCGTGCTGGGAATGGGAATTAAACATTCAGTGGGTCACCTGCCCTGAGGCACAGATTAACACTGAAATAAGCAAGCCTTAGACATCTCTTTCAATCAAACACATGCCTGAGAGGTGTCAGACATTTCCTGACACTGATGCTCAAGGTCCCAGATACCCCTGCACCTCTCGGAAGCAGCCCAGGGTAGAGAGTTGGGCAGTGCCAGATGGACAGACAAGCTTACCTATCACCTCAATCATTCAGGAATGAGGTGGGGCTTTTCATTTGGTTTAAGTCACTGCCGAAGTCTCCATGATGAAGAATGTTGCTGAGCCAGGAATTTGATGTGTAGTGGTGCCATGGAGAAGGAAGGCCCGGGAAGAGGAGTCATGGGGAAGAGGACCCCCTGGGGAAGGGGGCAGGAGCCTTGGAACGGCCACTGGTTTGGAGCCTGTCTCCAAGTTACTGCTTCATCAATGAAATGCTCACCCATTTGGCTATGAGTGCTCTTAGTTTTACTTAACCCCTGACCTCTGCCTTTTAGATCAAAACTCTCCATGGGCTAAACCTTGACCCTTGATCTCTTACAAAAGAGGATGGAGGAGGGAGTGCTCTTTGTGGCTGATGGCATCCCACCATCCCTGCACAGAGGGCAAGGCTGTGGTTTGTTTACATGATCAATGATCCTGCTGGGCTACATCTGCCTCTCTCAGGAGTCCAGGGGTCAAGAATACACCTGGCCCTTCTCAGTGCAGAGGCTTAGGAAACATATCTTGCTGACTTAAATGAATAAGGTGGGGAGTGGAGGCAGGAGGGAGGGGATAATATTCAATGTGTACAATACGATGCGCACCAGGCTCTAGGCTACTGTCCATTTGCTATGAGTCCTTAGGCATAAGCTTACAAATTCTAGATGTCAGTGTAAAATTAAAGGTTAATCTATTAAGATCCCTTCTAACTCTAAGAAGGTAGGAGGGATGTAGAAAAAGGGAGAGTTCCATAGCAGTTCCATGTACACTTTTCTAGATCTGACATGATCTGGTTGTCAAAACTAATTTCCCAATGTTTAAATAAAGACTCCGTGGCTGCCGTTTGACCCCATAATCCCTGTAATTCCCTAAAACAGAAAGTGAACAGAGAGATGTCCGATAGCAGCCTTAGTGGGTTCATCTCTTTGGCCTATCTGGGAAGCCCTGCAGATCTCCTCTCTTAGCTGAATTGCCTCTCTCATTTGCAGGGGCTGCTGGATTAGCCCACGTGGATGGTACTGCTACCAACTGCAACCCTCCCTTAGCCAGAAGCCTACTGAGCTCCCAGAGTAGGAAAAGGAAGAGGCCTGGGGGAAGACAGGAGTCAGGTGTGATTTCTGAGACAGGTGTGAGGTCTTCCAGCCACCATAGGCTCTACAATCATATCACAGTGTACATACAAGCATTTTAAAATCTTTTCTGAAATATGGAGGGAAACTGGAAGGACAGATGGACAATGGATGTAAGGCTCTACTGTGAGGCCATAAACCTGTTCCTGTTTTCTGAATTATCACAGGAAAGCAGACACAACAAAACCAGGAAGGAAAGAAAGAATGGGCAGGACACAAGCACCCTGCCTGTGATGTAGGATAGGTAATCACGGAAGTGCAGCAACCTTGGTAATCCTATAGTCAACACAATAAGCCTTGGAATTCATATTATAACTGAGCTCATTCAAGCAAAGCGGTCTTCAGTAGGGAACTTCCCATCTAGACAGTCTGTGCACTTTGATTTTTCCTGTCCTCAAACTGACCCCTGCTCATTCTAATAGTAAAAAACACACTCCTGGGTGGAGATTTAAGATGCTGATAAGACATGCGCCAAATGAACAAGCACGTACAGCTACTACTCATGTGCACCTAGAGGACCACCCGAAACATGATTCCTAGTAACAGCTCTTCCCACCTCCTTATGAATAATCATGTAAAACTCCCATAAAGGGAGTTTCTCCAGCAATAATCAACACTGCCTCATTCTTATGAGCAGCCCACCCTAAATTCTCTCTCTCTCAAGAGGTACTGTCTGCTCTGCACTGAACTTTCAAAATATTCTTTTTCCTTTGCAATAAACTCCTCAATGCTGCACTGCATCTCTTGTTTAAATTCTTTTAAACTAAGAAGACAAGAACCAAGGTCTCAAAACTGCTATCAACATCTGGTTCACTGGGACTCAGGGCTATTCATTCATCAGAGAGCTAAAGGACCCCCACCAAGTATTCCCAGTTTTTGAGTCCAGATCAGCAGGTCAGTGTTCCCTCCCTCCTTGGCTTTAACGCTTATTTAGATGGGGGCTCCAAGGGAGGGTCAGACCCTCCAAGAACAAAGCTTCTGACTTCTGCCCAGACATGCTGCCTTTTCCAAAATTGCTGCAGAAAGTTCCACATCACAGGGTTCCAGCAACATCCTACCTTCATCCCAAAGGACTGCATCCGGGTAGCCACCTCTCTCCCAATCCTGCCCAGGCCAAGAATTCCCAGGGTCTTTCCATTCAGCTCTGTTCCCATGAACTGCAACCAAACAGGCAAAAGGAAAGAAGCTGAAGTCAGCAACATGAGTGGACCCTGGGCCCTGAGCCCAGGTGGGGCGAGTCAAGGCCGCTGCTCACCTTCTTCCGCTCCCATTTGCCATCCTTCATCGAAGCCGTTGCCTGGGGAATCTGCCTGCAAGGATAGACACAGGTTCAGAGGGTCCACCTGGACTCCCGCCAGCCCAGGAAGGAGACACAACAACTGGTTTGAGCAGTCACTGTCCGTAACAGCCACTCCCCCAAGAACTGGGTCTGGGGGTTCAGATTCAGGAACATTGAT
Source organism: Theropithecus gelada (assembly GCF_003255815.1). Lineage (NCBI taxonomy): Eukaryota > Metazoa > Chordata > Mammalia > Primates > Cercopithecidae > Theropithecus > Theropithecus gelada. Next base: position 11,912,964 of record NC_037668.1, on the reverse strand, counting down.
ATAGGGTAAAGGGAAAACAGAAGAGAGAAACCCTTGGCAAGATCTGACTTAGAAAGCCTGGGATTTCTGTGACCAGTCAGGCGTCTGGGAGGAGGTACGGATTCCACCTCAGCCACTGAGGCATCAATCAGAATGAGTTTTTTACTTTAAGCGATTGCCAATCCTCCAGGGTCTGTAGGGATAACTGAGTGGGGTACTGGGCAACTCTGATGACATCGAGTACTCCAGAAGCTCAAGGAATTATTTTCATCTTCCAATCTCATCCAGCACCATAACCTACAACGTCTACTATTATTATGAAGAGAACACCTAATGACCTATGCTTCCTTGAGAGTTTCTTAACTCTGAGGGCCTTAGACTAGTCTGGAGTGGGTGGGTGGATGCCAAAGCTTAGACACTTCCATTCTGTCCTGAACGCGTGGTCCCAACATTTTTAAACATCCACACCACCTTCCTGTCCCACCACCACCAAAACACACACACACAGACACACACACACACACACACACACACGCTTCACAGCCTGTCTCCTCCTATTAGTTCAGATGGAAGTCTGTGTTTCTGGAGGAGACAGAGGAAGTGGCAATTAGGGCAACGTTAGAGGTGAAAGGGCGATATGTGTCCTGTGGGCATGGGTCATCAACACATCTCTGGAGGCCAAAAAGGAAGAAATGAGGAACAATGTTTAAGGAGCACTTTCTCTATTTTAGACATCCTAAAATAAATGTTTAGACACACATTAACTCCTCTAATATTCACAGCTGCACGGAGGGAGGCACTGGGCGTTAAACAACTCACCCCAGATCACCCAACTGGAGGCACTTGAACAGATTCAAAGCCAGCAAAGTCAAGCCCAGCACGGCCAGCCTCCTGAGTACTTAAATGTAGGCCTTTAACCTCCTGCCAAAAACCTCGGAGTGAGCGAGCATGCGAAAAGAGAAATCTCAAGACGCTACTTCTGTGCTTTCACTTCACTAACTTTTAACACAAAAACATTCTCTCATCTCTACACATCACTAGGACATCCATCTCCCTCTGAGGGTAAGGCTGAAGGTGGAGTCTGTCCTCCTCAATCACAGAGGCGCACCATCTTATGGGTAAACTCAGAAGAACTTCAGTACCAAGCCACATGGGGGACAAGCTGCATTCACCTCACTGCTCTGACCCACCAGGCGGGTAATAAGGACAGGGACTTGCCTTGAGGAACTGTTCACTTCTTGGGAAAGCTTGCCTGATAAAATGCCTTTGACCTAGTGAGACAGAGCCCCTGCCTGGCCCCTCTCTCCTCTCCCTCACATTCTGTTTTCTTCCCACCAGACTCCACAGTGCTATCTAAGATGTATGCACGCGACACCACAGAACACAAGAAGTCCCTAAACCCTTTCTCTGGCTGCTGCCCCCAGTTGATCATGGAGCCTCTCCAGGTTTCAACACTTTGGAATCCTTATCAGGCCAGACTGGAGAGGACTCTAATGTGGACGAGGGGCCTCACAACAATTAAATGGTTGCTGGCCTGACTTACTAGAGGAAGAGACGGTAAAGCAGGCAAAAATGGTGAAACCTACATTTGTTGATTCTCTCCTTCCTTCTTTTCTGTGTGCTGTTCTTCTGCACCTCAGGAGCCTCCTCCATCAGCTCAAAGTCCCCACTGTGGGGCCCGGCCACGCCTGCTCTCCGCCCACATTGCCCAACCCTGTACAGTCTACATATAGCATCCACTCTCTCCTACAGTCCCCCCTGCTAGGAACAGCCTGATGGAACGAACGTATTCCTTCCCAACAGGGTGTGTGCATTTCCTAGTTTCGATGCATCTTTGATGAGTGAGGGCATGGGAAGCCGTTGACAATGGGGAGCTTCTTTTAAACCACAGCACTTCACCGATTCCTTTAAACAAAGCTCGTCCTGGAAAAGGAGGGAAAAGTATTGCTGCCTCCCAATCCTTTCCTTCCAACTCCAGAAAAAAAGTGAGGTAATTAATTAGAAAGCCACATTGAGATCTTTTCCCTTACTCAAAAAAAAAAAAAAAAAAAAAAAAAAAAAAATCACTGAAGGTAATAGCTACAGTGAAACCAGGGCACCAGGCTTCTATACTTCTCCAGGGGGAGAGACGCTCAGCCTAGATGTTCTGGCAGAACCAGGCTGCCAGCTTGGGAGCCCCTTCTAGGCTGAGACCCTACTGCTGTGTAAGCTATCCCTGTTTCTCCTTTCCCCACACTGCCTCCCTTCATCTACCAGTGAATATCAGTGAATACCAGACAGCTCAGATGGAAACTGTGGGGGAGTTAGAGCAGAGGTAAACTCCTCCAGATCCTCCTCCAGCAGGAGGGAAAGCAGGTCTTGCTGTGGGAAAAGTAATTTCTTGGTCCCGGAAAGTTTCAGGACCGGGGAGAGAAACAAGGAGTGCTTGATGCCTATGTCCCCTGGTGGTGGGAATCCATGGAGCTTCAAAGGGACCTAGAACAGCTTCCTCCCCTGTTTAGTGGGAGGCTTGTTCTTCCCCTTGACCACATAAATGCTTGAATTGCCTGTTCAACAGAAGTGCTCCATGCAATCAGTTTTGCCAAATTACTAACTGACATACTGAGATTCAAGTACATTCTGTGCCATATCCATTTGATTTCTAGGCTGCCCCATCCACTCAAGAGGCCTGGGACTCCTGCTAGAAGAGCAAGAGTCTTGCCCATTTGAGTTCCATTGCGTTATGAACCCACAGGAACACACAGGGACCCTGAAGCAGGTTCTTATTCCAGTCTATTACAATACAGATTTGTAAGGGCAGTGGCAGAGATAAGCCCTGAGGGCCAGGGGAATCAGAGAGGGACATAGTCTAGCTGGGGAAGCCAGAGAGCTTCTTGGATAAATTAACACTGAAGCTTAATCTTGAAAAGTAAGCAGAGGGTACCTAGAAGTTGTCCATACCCTGCTGCCTGGAGCATCCTTCCTTGTTATCTCCAGGCAGCAGGGTACGGAGAACATTTGCAAGAGTTGGAGGCTAGAGAAGGCAGAGTGTCTGCCGCATGGAGAATAGAACACGAGTAAAGAGAAGTGCACCTTTGTGCACTAGGGAACCTGTGTAATGAATGTTGAATAGAGGACCTGATGGTCTTAAAGGTTCTTTGCAGTCTGCATGTCATCTTCTCAGCAGTCCGCATGTCGCTGAGATGAAATGTTTCTAAGTTTTTCTGGGTCCGTTTGCTTGGCAAATGGTAATAATTGGCAGATTGGAGAGACTAGCTTTGCTGAGAAGTCAGGGACTTACCTGGCCAGACACATGATCATCCCACAAGTGAGTTCTGCGGCACTGAGGCTGTTCCCATTGGGGGTGCTAAAAATAAAAAAAAGGGGGACATCAATAGGCACAGACCCAGTATTCCCACTCCTGCCCCAAGAGAAAGCCTTGAGTGCAGGCTGTGCTCGTTCTCTCCTGCTCCATGAGCTGACCACGCCACTGTCCAGAGTTCTCTGATGTACTCTTGCCCTAAGCAAAGGGCTGGAAAGAAACCCCCTTTCCCTGGGTTTATGTTTCCTTGCAGAGGGACCTCCATTAGAGAAACATATCTGGCTTCTCTCTACCCAAACACTCACTTCTCCCAAGGCAGAGAAGTGTCTTACATGATCAGATTTGCGTGTGGTTCAGCCCTTTTCTTTCTCCTATTTCAGGATTTACCTGCCTCCAGAAAGCACAAATTCCCTGCTGCTCTTACCATTGATCTTACCAAGGCCGAGTCTCTCAAATTCAGGGCTCAGCCCATTGCCTGCATATCTTCATCAAGTTACCCAACCTTTTTTTTTTTTTTTTTTTTGACAGGGCCTCGCTCTGTCACCCAGGCTGGAGTGCACTGGCATGATCACAGCTCACTGCAGTCTTGACTTCCCAGGGCTCAAGCGATCCTTCCAGCTCAGCCTTCTTAGTAGCTGAGACTACAGGCTGGTGCCAACATACCTAGCTAATTTTTTTTTTATTTTTATTTTTGTAGAGATGGGGGCGGGTCTCACTTTGTTGCCCAGGCTGGGTTTCGAACTTCTGGGCCCAAGTGATCCTCCCACCTTGGCCTTCCAAAGTGCTGGGATTACAGGTGTGAGCCCCTGCACCCAGCCCCAACCTAGCTTTTATTAGTAATCTCCGCCTGTCTGACTACTCTTTCTATCTCTCAACAAGTTCTGAACTGAGAAAGCCTCCTCATACCCTAAGTCACAGGGCAGTGCAGACTCTGCCCATTTTATAGAAAAAAGAATAGAGGTGGCAACCCACAGAACTATTTTTCTTTTCTCAAAGGCTTTTTAGGTTTTTGAAAGAATTTCATATACGTGTTCACCCTGATTATTCTCCTACTGAGTCTGTCTTTTTCATCTCCAGAATGAAGGTTAATAAGGTTACAAGAAGAAAAAGTCAAGAGATCCTGTATAAGATAAAGGGACTCTCAGAGTCATCTGTTTGCAAAACCATCTGGTTTCTTATCCTCCCACAGCAGACAGGCTGTATGGGGGAGCAAGTAGAGGCGCAGAGGCTGGGGCCTGGCTGCCTCTGGGTCCAAGGCAAGAATGTGGGATGGGTTACCGTTTAACATTTCTACTGTTGAATATTGACCTCAGTCAGGTGACCAATTAACCTCTACCCTACAGGGGGAAGTGCAGCGCAGGGGAGGGGAAAGGTCTTAAGGACAATGAAGTCCACAGGAGAAGAGAAAAGTCTTAAGGACAAAGAAGGCTGCGGATGGCCTTGCCATACCATCTAAGTGACAGAACAGGTACAGTACAGCACTGGCGTGCTGATGACCTCTGCCCCTTGCTTTTGCTGAAACAGCTTTAAAGGGGACCCTTCTCCTCTTGCCCTAGAGCACTGAAAGAGAAACTAGTGTCTTAGCTCCAGAAGGTGGCAGGGAAGTAGGGAGGGCAAGGATTCTAGTCACTAGTCTACTAGCAAAGGTTGTGCCTCTGTACAAGCACAGTAAAGTAGAGCTGACAAAAACCTGCCACAAACAGCATTAATAGAGGCAGAGGGGGCTGGATGGGAGCAGGAAATGCAGATAAATTCACTGACCTTCCGATTCCTGAACCAGGTCGCAGAGGTGCAAGCACTGCGCATGGAGTGGGTCCGTGAAACATTTTGAGATTACGCAGGGACTCTCAATTTCAAAAACTCTGGAACCCCCTGATGGTATTGGTGACGTAGTGGTGAGCATAGCTGCCTTCCAAAAACCTTGGAATCACTATGCTGTGTGTGTTGACCATGCAGGCCCCAGAGCAGGCATCCTCCTGGAAGCCCTTCCAATGGACTCAGCTTTCTCTCAAGTGAGTTTTTTCTCCTGTGGTGCGGTCAGTCTCCTCACTCACCACCGCTCCCCGCCCCCCGCAGCTTCCATGACTTACTTCATAACCAAGACGCCCTTCCTTGTTGCAGCCTCCAGATCCACATTGTCCACACCTGTGCCAGCCCTGCCCACCACCTGGAGTTTCTCAGCTGCGTTGATGACATCAGCGGTCACCTTGGTGGCAGAGCGAACAATAAGGCCTTCACAGTCCTGAAGCGGAAGAAACATGTGGGTCCAGAAAGTCATTCTGTGAGAACTCCTAAAACCTCAGGCACATCGTTGCTTACTCCTGAGTAAGAGATGCATTCCCAGAACCTTAGGAAGTCACTGATGACTGCCAGCTCATAGACATCTTTGGTATACTCACTAGGGAAATGTGGGCTAGGACTCATGCTGATTTTTACTTAGAGTGGAGGAGACTGTGCCTCTAACACACCAAGTGCTTTGTTTGGCATGCTCAGGAAAGGGCAGCGTTGGCCCATGGGCTCTGGGCACCTGGCTCATCTCTCTAGACAGCACCATGATGCCTGTAGCCTGGATGTCCATCAGACACATGCTGGAAGTCAGGGGCCATTTCCTGTGCCTCTCTGTATACCCTATCATTCCTGCATACTGCTTGCTCAAAATGGGGGTTCCTATAAGCTGACTGATTTTGACATATCCAAAGAAAGAAAGGCAATGTCATCAGTGCACACATCTGATAGGTTCTGCCATTGGTCAGGCCTGGGTTCATATCCAAGGCCCCTGCCTTCCCAGCTATGAATCAGCTTCGGCCTCCTCAAGTGTGTGAGGAGGAAGCAAGAGAGAACAGGCACAGCACCTAGCACAGTATCTGGCCGTGCTTAATGAACACCACTGCTTCCATTAGACACTGAGCTACTGAAGGGCAGAGGTGGGATCAAATTCTACCTTGTAAGTCCCTGTCTCTGACACAGGGAAGGCACTCAATAAATGTTGGTTGGCTGAATGAGTAAATAATGAATGAAATGAAATGTTGAAAGAAAAACATTTCCTAAAAAAGAGACCAAAGGAAGAGGGGCAGGGGAAGAAGGAGAGCAATTAAATTCATCTAGGCTTGCTCAGACACTCAGGCAATATTAGACTAAAAATATACATATGCAAAAAATAAGACACTGAATTCATCACAGCCACTATACGTGAGCAAAGTTAGATCCCCAAGACCATCTTCCTTATGTTCACCCAGAATCCTGTGGTATGTGGTTCCTTCCAGAATAAGAATATTCTTGCTCAAACACAGAATGAGAATCCCTAGGAAACGGAGCAGGTGAGCAAGTCCACACTCTGTCCCAAAGTGGCAGACCCCAGGCCGGTGAGAAAGCAGTAAGTGTACTTGCAAAAGCACCAAGCTAGGAATCAGGAAAACAGAGTTCTAATCCTAAGTCTGCCAACAATGAGTGGCTCACTGTGGTAATTCACCTCCTTCTATACCCCTACTCTCTATCTGTAAAATAAAAGAAATGGCTCCTCAGATCCATTTTCCCCATAGAGCTCTCCGCTGGATCCCATGAAAACCTTCTTTTCCCTTCATTCCCACTGCATGGATTCTGGAGACAGGGAAAGGCCATGAGAAGTTGGCTCCTAGGGTAAGGGCCCACATTGTGTTTGTCGTGCAGAAGCCTAGAGCACAGGAGCAAATATGGACACAGTAAATGTAAGGAGAGCAGTGGGTAATTTTATCTCCACTGAGAAGAGAAGAGGAATGATGCTTAGGTCGCTGCATAGAATATTTAAGCCTTAAGAGCGTCTAAATACTGGAATAATTGTTCAAGGGCAATAGTAGAACGATTCCTCCGGAGATGTTTATGCATCGCGTATCCTCACTGCTTGGGGGCTGTGCCTACCAGCAGAGAGAAACATGCAGGCTGCCTGGAAGACACTCCAAGCCCTTTTATGTCTGAGGTTCTGAACTAGAACCTCAGAGTGGGAGATTCGAAGAAATGTTCCCCAGCATCTGGTCCAACCCCATTGTACAGCAGAAACACTGAAGCCCAACAGAGTTAAGCCCGCCCACTTCCCCTTCCCCTCCCCTGTACTTCTCTTTCTTCATTTTATTGGATGCCTGCCATGTATGTATCTGGCATTATGCTAAACTGATGATGATCTAGGTTTATACAAGTCACACGGGCACCCAGGGCTTAGAGGAAGCAAACAGAAGCCACCTCAGTGCTGACTGCCCCAATGCTGAGGCCAACACCAGGTGAGCATCTGGAGGTACTCTGATTTCCCCCGATAGCAGCCTAGTTAAGTATCAGCCAAGCCAGGCAGAAAACGGGATACTGACATCTTTTTCACATTCAGGTCCACCACACAGGCTCCAAAGAAAAGGATTTCCCTGCCTGGACACACTTTACTGACTTTTCAAGGCACAATAAAGTTATCTTTCAGGAAACATTTGCCAACGACCCTGAACTAACTGTCACTGCCCCTACACCCCACCATTTTTGTTGTGATCACCAATATAATATGTTTCGTATCAGTTGTCCTCTCTTAGACCTGCAGTTTGGTCTCCTTAGTTATATTGTCTATGCCTAATGCAGGGATTTTGTATTAAAACTTTACCTACTCTATACCATATATCCATAGTACCAGCCTCACCAGCACATAAACCATTTATCGAGCCCCTGCTGGGTACCAGGCATTACACCATTGCTTTACATTATTCTCTCCACAACTCCAAGGAGAAGGGGTATAATTATCCCCACTTTCCAGATGAAGAAACAGAGGCTTTGAGAGGTAACCTGCCCAAGGCCACTCTTACAGATCAAAAACCAGCCAAGAACTGGAAAGTCATTGCCACTGGCTAACTCTGAGTCTGTAACTGAAGAAGAGTGGGTGGACCTGCCAAGATGTCAAGAAGATAAGGCCAGAGCCAAGGCAATGGCCAGTTAGGTGCAAAAACCAAACCATAAAATCCGTTGGAGAGATTTACTAGTAACAATAGCTACCATTTTTTGAGCAAGTACTTTACGTCCAGCACTGTGCTTCACAACAATCCTAGGACAGATGTTACAATTATCCCTATAGTACAGACAAGCAAATTGACAAAGACTTTAGAGAACTTGCTGAAGTCATATAGCTAGCATATGGCAGAAGCTGGAATCAAGTCCAAATCTGTTGAGTACCAAAGTCCAAGTTCCAACTACCTTCCAAAAACAGCATTGAGACACCTAAACCAGGAGAGACACTGCCAGAAATCATGTGGCTTCTCCAAGATGGCGGAAGCTCCCTAACAAAGGTCCCTGGATCTTCTGGTGACCTGCTCCTCCCAGCCAGCCTGCCTACCGAGGGATAATAGAAATAGGCACAAATGCCTCTGTCGAGAAGAGCAAGTTGCCTGTGGCCTGTAGGCAAGCTCACAGTTGGTACTTCACAATGAAGTGTTTTATACACTTCCATTGAATAAATGAATTCAGTGACGAGAGGCCCATAGAAATCACCCTCATCAGTCCCCCATCCTCACACCTTCACCCTCCTTCCCAAATAACTTTAACACTTTACATGCCTGAATATCGCCGCTCAGAAATCCCTTCCTTTGACGGCGATAAGGAAGCATAAGTTCTATTTCCAAGAGTGCTCAAGGATTTTCAAAAATCTTATTAAAAGAAGCTGAAGAAAAGCAGGAAAAACATGTTCAGAAATTGACAAATCAGTCAACAGAACTAAACAGACACTAGACAGAATACGTGAGAATTTAGAAAATAAAAAGTAGAACTCAAAGTGATGGGGAAAGGAAGAACTAAACAAGAAATAGTGTTATGAAAATTCAGGAAGAAAAATAATAGATGGCTACCTCACTTCAGATTTTTAAAAATCCAGATGAATTAAAGAATTTTTTAAAATACAAGCATTAGAAGAAAATGTCAGGGGATATTTTTATGACTGGGATTGGGAAAACCTTTCATAAACAAGGCACAAATCCCAGAAACACTGGAAGAAAATATTGACAAATTCAGTTACATTCAAATTTTAAACTTCTGCATGGAAAAAGATCCCATAAACAAAGGCAAGTAGTGGTCCTGATATGCAGAGAAAACGCCTTTCACCATATGTAACAGAACAAGGATTCATTGCCATAAGTGAAGGAATTCCTACAAATCAACCTTTTTTTTTTTTTTTTTTTTTTTTTTTTGAGACAGAGTTTCGCTCTTATTGCCCAGGCTGGAGTGCAATGGCGCGATCTCGGCTCACTGCAACCTCCGCCTCCCAAGTTCAAGCGATTCTCCTGCTTCAGCCTCCTGGGTAGTTGGGATTATAGGCATGCGCCACAAATCAACTTTTTTAAAGGATAAAGAACACAATAAAAAAATAGGTAAATATATAAATAGGCAATGCACAGAAGAACTACAAAGTGGTCACTCGTTTCACTAGTTTACAGACTCCTCAACACTAGATATCAAGGCAATATAAATTTTTAAATGTGATATTTTCAGGCATTGTTTTGGCAAAAAGAAAATGAATAATATTCGACATTGGTGAGCATGGAGGGAAACAGGAGTGTACACCGCACGGCCTTTTTGGAGGGCACCTGGACAGTGAGTGGGTATGCACATTTTAATGGGCATTTCTTTGCAGCCAGCAATGACACCTTAGATAATTGGTAACACACTGAGGAAACACAACCTCCTTTCAAGTGGTGAGCCAGGACCAAAAGTCAACCGACAAGAAGCAGGCATGGCGCAAGAGGAGAAGGGACCACCCAGAGTCATCTATCTTATCATCTTTGTCTCTTTAGCATCAAGTTCCGGAGCCCACATCTCAGGCCCAGTCCTGCTCCAGAGGCTCTACCCAATCATTCCATTGGGCCTTAAGGGTCCAGCCTTCTTCAATGCTCTCTCCAAAGCTGCCACAATGCTCCTCAAACCTTGCAAACCTACTCCACACAGACAACACTAGCTGGAGAGCATGCAGATTCCTCAAAGTCCACCCGCTCTTGTAGCCCCTGAACAAGCACAGAAACAGCACTATTTTTCCTTTCATGAGCACGGCCTCTCTGGGTGGATCTCCCTTGTGAAGATTTACGCTGTAGTCTCTGGACTTTTCCCTCAAACCAGCTTTCTTTGGTGCCAGGGAATCTAAGAGTCCCCAGTCAGACTCCTACAGATGAGCATCAGGTCTCACCTGTCCCAAGGGCAGAAACTGTCACTCAGGAGACCTTGGTCCCACATGAGAACCAGATATCCCACACCAGTCAGAGTTAATGAGCTCCCAAGGCCTCTTACAACTTCAACTACCCACTCTATCCACTCATTCAATCAGCACATATTCACAGACAGCCTGAATCCAACCTACCTCCTGCTGAACCCTCAAACCCCCTGCACCCAGGCCCCTTCCCTCCTCAGGCCACAACTCACCCCCAAGCTGCCTGCTCCTGTCCTCTACTTATGCAAACTACAGCCCTAACCAAATGCACACATCCGCTCACATCCTCTGCAGTTTGCGATTAAAACTTCTCCAGCGCCCAGAGATCCTTCCTCCTCTTTGTCAGTTCCCTGGGTGAGGAAGCAAGTCTCTCTCTACACAGCACCAAATTCTGATGTTCACTGCCCTCTGCGTGTGGCTTCTGTGCCTGCACTGTGGCTGGAACAGGCACTTCCCACACCTCCTACAGGTCCTCCCTGTTCTTAGCTGCTGTTCAGCTAGAAAACTGCTTGATTTATGGCTGTTCCAGACAAACTGCTAACTCAGCAGTGGGAACCCATTCCCGTTCCTCAAGTTCACACATGCTTCCTTTCCCAAGAGGACAAGCTTGGCCTAGGAGGTAAATCTAGCACGGCTGTGCCTCCGACTTAAATCACAGGACAAGACAATGAAACTATCCAGGTCATGTTCCCCAGCTATAGGGGAGGCAGGTCTACCCTGTTCTGCACAAGATGTGTGATCCTGATTAATTTGGTGGTTATTTAACTTTTGCAAACTAAATCCTTGTGTAAAGTCTGGGAACTTGCTATTTTAAGGAGGCTTTGAAAAGAAATCTTGCATGGAAAGATTTACTCCCTTCTTAATCTTTCTTAAAGTTCTGATATGAAGATATGGATGTGCTTCAGTAAATTAAATACCATTACCAGTGTTTAGTTTAGTGGTCCTGACCAGCAATGCTACTTAATGAAACAGAAGAAAATACCAGAATGCATCATATGTAAAAAGAGTAAGTATTTCATAAAATGTGTGTGTGTCTGTGTGTACATATATGTATGAGTGTTTAAGTTATGACATAAAACAAATTTCTTATTGTGGGCCACAGTCAAAGTTTAAAAGCTACTGATACATGGTAATATTATTTAAATATTTTCCTGCATATTAGGTATATTTAAGATGTGAGTTCCAAACAAGATGCTTTATTATTTTAAGCCAACGTTTTCCAAACTTTTTCACTGAGACTCATTGTAAGAAACACATCTTTTTTGGTGGAGGGACAGGACAGGGTCTAGTTCTGTTGCCCAGGATGGACTGCATGGCGAGATCATGGCTCACTGCAGCCTCAACCTCCTATGCTCAAGCGATCCTGCCACCAAAGCACCAGGTTGGGAAGAGTGACAGCAACCAGGGCCTCAGCCCTCCACCCTGCTCCCCAGTAGCTGAGACTACAGTCTTGTGGCAGGTTGCTTAGCTAATGTTTGTATTTGTGTAGAGACAGGGTTTTGCCATGTTACGTTGTCTGATCTCAACCTCCTCGGTTCAAATGACCTGCCTCCTTTGGCCCCCACAAAGCATTGGGATTACAGGTGTGGGCCACCATGCCCGGCCAAGAAACACATTTTTAAGTTGTAATTTCATACTCACATACCACACACATACAACTACACACATAATTGAAACAAAATTCATGAAACAATACTTATGGCCTTACTATCTGCATTGCTGTCTGATATTTCCTACTTTGTTTTTTAAAATGCTAGTCATGACCCATTAAACTGAACTATGACTTGCTTCAAGTCTGAAAAGCACCACTGAAAGGGCAGGGAGGAATGATTATACTTCCTGACCAGGGGGTGAGTGAGAGGAGACTGCCTGCCCAGAATACAAGGCAGTGGGAACCAACGCCAGGCCGAGTTCTAGCAATGGGGCCAAAGCTTCCTTCAGCATTAAAGAGATTTCAGTGGGGGAGGGCAGGAGACACTATGCCAGACACCTCTTCATGCAGAATAAAAAGGCATAGTGTAGAAATGAGGGCCCTTCAGTGGGCTGACCAAGGAGATTAATTGGCATTCTGAACCAAATGTGTTGCAAAGACAGACACTAAGCTGAGCCCTCCCACCAAACAGTCCAACAATGCCCAGCAGTCAAGTTCGCCAACAAACACCCCTCCTCTCCTGCCAAGAGTTTTCAGTGCCTTTAAAATGTTCTCCAAGTTTCAGCACCAGATTCCCAGCATCCACCCAGCTGATTCCTGACTTCGTAGAACAATCCCTCATAGAACAATCCCTCATTACGGAAGAGGCCTCCCATTTCTCTCAATTCTGCCCTCCTCCCTCCCTATCCCCACCCCCTCATTGGGGTATCAGGTTTCTAATTTCCTTTAGAGAGGTGAAAGCCCTTGATTGCCACCCTCTCCCCAACTTGGAGCTCTGGTGGAGGTGAGAGTCAGAGGCTGTTCTGGAGGACACCTCACTGTCTTTCCTGGTCGTTCCCCAGAGCCACTGATAGCTTTTCACACAAGAAATGAGGTGACAGATGTGAGGAGTCTGCCTACTGAGGTCCTGAGCTCTTGCCCACCAATTCGGTGCATGATGATCGGCCCCTTCTCTCCCTTTTCCAGCAAGGGAGCAGGCAGAGGTTAGGGAGCTGGATGGTCTAATTCGGGGCTATGCTCTGTGTCATCTGCTCAACTGTCTCCTGCGTGTTAGCCACACTCCCTAACCAGGCTACAAACTTCTTGAAGGCAGGGACCAAACTCTTCTGAGTACAGGGCAGGACTGGATACTTGGATATAGTGCCATGCCATGGTGACAGCATCCATGCCAGCAGATACAAAGGCAGACAAAGAGAGTCAGGCAGTTTCCAGGACCACGTGGTTGTGGCACAGCTAAAGCAAAAGCAGCAGCCTCTGCAGTCTAAGGGGTCCTCGGAGGAGGAGATGGCTGAAGGTGGTGGACAGAGCTGAGGCTGGCAGAAGGCGGCTGTGCGATTTGGAGGGTGGGGGAGAATATACCGGATGAGGTGAGGTAGAGACTGGGCAGCTGGGTCGACTACAGAGGTCGAAAGTGCAGGCACTGGAGTGAAGAGTTCACAAAATAAATATCCTGAACAAGGCCACTAAGCGCAGCAGGCCTTTTCAAACACGGTAGATAAAAATTTGAAGTAGATTAATTATATATCACAACAAACGGAGATAAAAATTTGCTAAGACTATAAATCATCTGGGAGCGTTTGGGATCGGATTCTAGTCGAGTCTGGTCACTCCCAACCAGCGATAAACCAAAGGTGGGGAGGAGGCTAAATCTGGATCCCAGCGCTCCCCGCCCGTCCCCCTTTCCTCCGAAGGCTCCCAGGAGGCAGAGGCGCGGCGAAAGCACGGAGCAGTCTTGCATCAGACGAGGGGCGGGTACGTGTTTGCTGCTTTACTAGGGCTGCCTTCCCCTGCAGCTGCCCCAGCAGCCACGAGACTGGCTGGGACTCTGCCAGCGTTCCCCCGTCCCCCGACTCCCCCGCCGCCAAGGAAGGCTGGAATCGGCGGGGTCGCCCAGAACTTGGCTGGGAAGAATCGCCAGTCCCTGGGTTCTCCGCAAGGAAGCCACTTTGGCCCCCCTCTCCCGATCCCCTCTCGAGGAGGCGGTTGGGGGGGGGGTGGGGAGAAGAGGCAGCCCGAGGCTGCCAGAACAACTGCGTGCGAAGGCACAGGGGCGCCGCGCTGGCATCCGCGAGCAGCCTGCAGGACCAGTTGGAGCAGCCTGAACTTCGCAGTGCTAGCGGGGGCATGCCAACGTGAAAGACGCGGTTGCAAGCTAAAAGCAAAGTTTGCTTCTCGCCGCCGTTTGTTCTTCCCTCTTTCTGCCTCCCCCCCCCCCCCCGCCCCCGTTCCCCACTATCCCCCAATCTCAGGAGGCCCCAGAACTAACTGATACAGGGGCTCGTGAGGGGGGCGCCATGGCCAGGGCGCAGTCAGCCTTTTCCCGTGGAGGTTGCCCTGGAGACCTCAATTTTCTCTCGCTCGCCTTACCTGCAGCTCGGCTATCAGCTCCTCTTTGCTAAGGTTCTGCTTTTCCACCACCTGCAGCCCTCCATCTTGCAAGATTTTCCGGCAGCAAGGGTCCAGGCTGTCACTGATGAGCACTTTCCGCAGATTTGCAAAAGCCATTGCTGTAGTTGGCCTCGGAATCTGCCGCTGTGAGTAGAAGTACCTAAGTCAAGAAGTTGCGGTTCGGCCTGGCGAGCTAGAGTAACTGGGCAGTATTCTTGAGCTCCCGCTCCCCCGTCATCTCCCCCTCCTCCTCCTCCAGTCTCCTTTTGATTGGACGGAAATACTCAAACTCTCCGCGACTCCGCCTCCTCCTGGCGGCTCTGAGCTTGCCAAATCCCCTCCCGCTTTATTATCCTCCCGCGATGAATTTCTCCATCTCAGCCAAAGCTCTTACCTACACCTGGTGAGCGTATAAAAAGCACAATTTACGCTGACTAGCTGATGCATATCTGAAAGGAACGGAGAAATACACCTTCTCATCGTGAGAGAAAACCTTCATTTTCACTTTTCCTCCTAGGGATTCATTTATTCCTTAAGAAGCATTTTTTTTTTTTTTTGAGTGGGTAAATGTGCAAGGCACTATGCTAGACGTTGAAGGGAATTCGACTATCAAAAAAATATATCCTCTTTCTTCTGGTGGCCTAACATTCTAGAGTATCAAGCACACAGACGTGGAAAGTTACGTAGTGAAAAGCAATAGGAAGCTTTCTGAGACACCACGGAGCTGTGATTAATTTCAAATTAGTGATGCAATGAGAATTATGAGTTTATAAAAAGAGCGGGGATCCGGTACATTTAAACTAGGCATACTTTGTTAAAGTTATTTATTTCCTTTCCCTCCACTTCCTCTCTAATTATGAAAAAGAAGAAAAGGAAAATGGGATGTCAGTGTGGTTTAATTGACCAAGGAGGCACTTCTCAGTTGCCCTGGAGAAGCAAACTTTGCTTTTAGTTTAAACCCCATAACCGACGTGCTCTCTCATGCCCCATTTTACAGAAATGTCAGAAAATTCAATTTGGGATTAAAGTCACCTAGAATCAGAAGCAGAATCAGAGATGCTCATAGTTGAAATAGAATTCAGCTTTATGGACATATCCAGTCCAACTAACCACTGTATGTTGTGTCATCCTGAGCTATTCATAACTCAAGTGCTAGATCCTTATCCTACATAACTATGCAATATCAATTCAATAAAATAATGAAAATTCTATACTGATAATCCCTAGGCACAAATCAGATTTTTAGACCCCATGTTCCCAATGGGGGAAAAATTGTCTATCTTGTTTACTTGTTCAGATGAATTGTTATTCCTACATTCCAAGACTCATGAGTATTCAAATTATCTGCCTCCCTTGAAGTGCCCAGCAGTACCCTGGGGTCTAGGGACAGACAGGAGACCTATCCCAGGAGGCTTAATGGAGGGCCTTGAGAAGCATCCATTTTTGTAACCGCTTTCCTTCAACTCCTCCTGGGGCTCACTGCCTGCTTCCTTTCTATGTAGAATCTAAACCCTGCTATCTCTAACATGTAATCCCACCCCTTCACACCAAGTCAAACTTCTTGGATACTGTCTGAATGCACAACCCAGAGGGCCTCCTAAGCCTGATCACCCATTTTCTTTATTTATTATTTATGACCCACCTACTTTTAAAACAGATCCAAGACACACAATAAAAGACACTTCTAAACAATTAAGAAAATAATTAACAGATAAGAGTCCGTTTCCAAGTGAAAAGGAGGGTGTGTGATAATTGTTACATAAGTCAGAAATGTTCTCTCCTTTTAAATTTCTGTAGAATTAACTTCGAGTTATCTCACAGTGCCCTAAGAAATATATTTATGGACTTTTCATGTTTTGTTCCCCATGGACTCTCATTTCCTTAAGATCAGAGACATGACTTTGTATACCCCCAGTAGTACCTAGCACCATGCCTTCCACATCACAAAGGCTCAGAAGAGGTTTGATTCAAAACTTAATTTATCCAGTGCCTCCTATGTGCTAGGCCCTGTGACACATAAGACACAAACTCTTTCCTCAAAAAGAAAAAAGAACATTTTAAGAAGAGTACCCCAGCATGGTGGCACACTGCTACAGTCCTATCTACTTGGGAAGCTGAGGCAGGAGGATTGCTTAAGCCCAGGAGTTCGAGGCTGCAGTGAGCCATGATTGTGCCACTGCTCTCCAACCTGGGCAACAGAGTGAGACCTGTCTCTAAAATAATAATAATAATACAATTAAAAAGGTATAGTTTAAGAATTATAAATAGAGGTGTGCTGGAGTGCTTTGGGAGCAAGGAGGAGAACCACCTCCTGAGGTGCCAGGAAGATTTCCAAGCAAGGTTGCCTTTCAGCTAACCTTCTGAAACTCATTCAAGGCAGCTACTTTGAGAGGCTCAAGGATACAGAGATTGGTAAAACATAACCTGCCTCGAAGCTGCTCATGGTTAACTGCCTAATCTTGAGAGCTGAATATGAATTAGCCAGGGGAAGAAGAAATGACATTTCCAAAGGCTTAGAGTTGTGAGGAGTTGCAACATGTTCATGTCTTCTCTACCATGGCTGATGGGGGATGTCAGTGGGACACCAGGAGGTGAGACTGCAGAGGGGCCAAGGGTTGCTCACGAAGTGCCTTGCCCTGAGGAAGAGTTTAAACTTGACTCCAAAGTTAGTACAGAGGTACCGAGTGATTTTTAGAAGCGATATCATTAATTGTGTTGCTGGCCAGGCTGAGACCTGATACTGCCAATACAGATATATCCCTCACCACTACATCCCAGAATCTCCAACATCAATTGCAAACTAAGGGTTTTTCTTCGCTAATTGAGGGTTGGAGTTGGGGAAATTTCTCCCTCTCCCCGTGTTATTGCATCCACCCATTAAACAGGAACTTTGGCCCACTTGGAAGTATTAGGAAAACAATTCTGCCCTTCTCCTCACACCCCTCCTTCTCTCCCTTCCTCTGGCCCCAACCCCTTGGGAAGAGAAAACCATTCTGATTAGTGAAGTCTGGGGAAAAGTTCCTAGTGCGTGCCCAGGCCAGCCCCTTTTGGCTCTCTCTTTCAAAGCTGGAAGCCTAAGATAATGTGCACGCTCCTGCTTCCTTGTGTGTAGTGAATCTGTGAAGGCAGGACCTACCCCTACCTAAGGTTGCAAGCTGTCCAGCTGCTCTGCCTGTAACTCTGAGGATAAAGTTAATGGGGTTAAGGGGAGGAGAGTAGGAGCTCTGTTTTTCTACTTGGAGACCAGCTATGATATCCAAACTCAAATCATGAGAAATAAAACATATTTTAAGATGTAGAAAATGAACTGTCATTCACAAAGCAGGCATATCTTGATTTGAATTTCAGCTTCTCAAGTTATGAACAATGTGATTTTGGGCAAATTACATTGCCCCTCTAAGACTTAGTTTTCTCCTCTGTAATATGGAATGAGTAGTATGATAGTGCTTCCTTCATAAGGCTTTTGTAGGGATTAAATAAGGCAAAGCATGCAAGTGAGTGTAATCTCTAGTGCTTGACTTTCCTTCACTCATTCACTCAATCAGTGTATATTTATTGAAACCGTAATATATCAGGCACTGCTGAGGGGGTTGGAAATGAAGCTTTGATTAAGACCGTCTCTGCTCTCGGGGAGCTTACATTGTGTTTGAGGATAGAAAATAAATAAATAAACAAAAAAATTGAACTGGATAATCTCAGGGCATATATAATGAATAATGTAAAACCAGATGATGTGAGAGACAGGATCGGGGAGAGGAATCATAGACTTTATGATCAGGAAAGGCCTTCCTGAAAAGGTGGAGCTTGGGTTGAGACTGAAATAAGAAGAAACTGGCTATGCAAAGAATTAAAGAAAAAGAATTCTAAGCAGAAGGAAAAGCAGAACAAGTGTGGCACATTCAAGAAGCCTGCCCAAATATTTCTGTAGTACTTACTATGTGCCAGGCACTGGAATAACAATGCTGAACAAGTCACGTGTAGTCCCTGCCCAGAGGGAACTTGCAGTCTAGTGTGTGAGCATGTATGTGCTATGTGTGTAGTCTGTGACAGAAAAGCCTCGGAGAAGGTAACGCTTCGGCAGAGATCTGAAGGTGACGACAGGCAGTGAAGACCATTTAGAGGAAAGAGAACAATAAGAACAAAGTCCCTTGGGTAGGAAAGTACATGGATTTTTCTAGGAACTGACAGAAGTCAGAACAGCAATGATATAGAGAACATGGGGGAACGTGGCAGAAGACGAGGTGGGAGACATCAGCAGGGGCCACACCACTGGACTTCGGGAGATGCTAGTATCAGAAACCCAATGTAAACTGGTTCAAGGAAAAAAGGGAATGTATTGGCTCAGGTGTCCAAAAAGATCAAGTGTGGACAAAAACATGCCCAGATAGTGTCATTGGCAATCCACGTCTCACTCACCTGTCTGTTTTCCTCTGGCTTGCTTCACTTCCAGAAAGGCAAAATGTGGCAAGAATGTCACAAGTTAGTAAAGAACATAAAATTCAGCCATATTAGTCTAGCAGTTTAGCAATCCTAAAAGATTGCACTGGTTTTCTAATAATTGCCACAAAATGTCCAGACCTTATCCTCATCAGACTCCCCTGGGCCACATATCTGTCCTTGGATTAGTCACAGTGCCCAGGAGGATGGATATGCGATTTGTCAGTCCTGAATAAAGCAACCATTTCAGATCTGAGGAAAGAATTCATTCTATCTGGAGTATACACTAAAATTGTAAGAAAAGTGGGTCCCCAGAGGAAAATTCAGGGTGCTGAGCTGAAAGAAAGGAAATGGGGATTAGAGGACAAGCTAGGAACACCAACAGTGACTACTCCACCATGGTTAAGAAGTTTAGATTTAATTCTGAGTAGACAAGAAACAATTGATGCGTTAGTTTTAAGGAGGGGACTAATACTAAGTTTTTTAAAGAGCACTCTACATTAACACAGAAGCTACATTTCACAGTGTTTTCGTTATCACAATGACAATGATGATGATGGTGAGCAGGGAGGTGATTCCCTTGTGGGGCACATGAAGGGACAGGATAAGGCACACCTATAACTTGAAAAGGCAACTCTCTGATAGTGAAAACTAAGAATCAATGAATCGTGAAGGAAGTTAACCATCCAAGAAAGTCACCTATCCTGAGAGAAGGCAGATGCAGGAAAAGGGATTGAGGAGACACCAGATCAAAAGAGACTGTTTCATTAAAATATAATTGAACATTAAAAAAAAAAAAAGCAACCCTGTAACATAATGAATTATAATTTTTCTGTGGAAAGAATATACTAATAGAAAGGGCTAGTTAGCATATTCAACAAAAATGAGCCAACGAAAGTCTTGGCTTTTACTGAGAACTGTTCTGAGAGAAAGAAGAAGATCGTGCGTGTGGCAGACGGGGGTCCTGTGGTCATTAGTGAGTTGTACTTTGATGTGGTACAGAGGGAATTCATCAGATGTACAAAAACATGCCTTCTGATTCTACAACTCCCTTTCTTTGCCACGCTTCTGAGTGGTTATTTTGTTTTCCAGATATTCTGATGCCAGTAAAGAGCTGCTGGGTGATCTGTTTCCCACCAGTTCCCGTTGTCTTCAAGTCTTGTGGCAAAAGGAGAAAACAGGCAGAGCTACAAGATGGTTTAAGGGCTCCCTGTCTGCAGGGAAATGCTGCTCAGGTACCCCGGCCAGCCAGTACGGGAGAGGGGAACTGGTAGCATGGTCACAGGATGGGCAAGCTCCACCCTCACACCACTGAACATGGTGGCTTTTTTGGTTTGTATACGAATCTCATGTGAGTTAGTCTGAAACTCTGCTCAACACGAAGGGCTCTGATAGGATCACATTCTTAAATTTATTGATCTGAGGATGAAGCCTGAGCTGTTGCCTTGGAAGTCTCATAATCAGAGAGCTTTCCTCTGATATCTCAAGTTGAAGTTCTTCCCTTCAACTATTGTGCCTCCAAACCTGTTACGGTCACTGAATCCAACAGGAATCTAATGAAAGCTACAAACCTTCTCACCTTCTAAGCTGTGCACTCAGTTTTGAGGATACATATACCTCCTGAAACCTGCTCATGGGCCTCCTAGGATCCCATGAACCTTTTATTGGAATTCCATATGTGATATGGTTTAGGCATGGTAACAAATGCAAAGTAGGCCTAATAATATGTAAACCAAAAAGTATCTGAGACAGTTCTCAATCAATTTGGAAGATTATTTTGCCAAGGTTAAGAACATGTCCGGAAGACAAGAACACGGAAACAAAGAAACAGTCTGTAGTTTGTGCCTTTCTCCCAAAATTATTTTGAGGGCTTTGATATTTAGCCAGGAAAAGTGGACCGGAAGGGAAAGAGGGAGGGTATGGTAATCCACACGCTGCAAGAGAAAAGGAGCAGAGAGGGGAAGAGTCAATTCTGTTTACATCTGGCACCCAGTAAATGCACAACAGGCAGCACAAATCCTTGATTTCTGTCTGTCATTAATATGACATTCAAGCCTTTTTGTTTCTAAACTTAATATAATAGTTTAGAGATTGAAGGATTTTAGATTACATTTTGAAAGATTCAAAGGACAACAACACAATTAGAAGCACTTTCTTAACATGATGGCAGGAGAGAGACAGAGAGAGTGAAGGGGAAAGGGCTACACACTTTTAAACAACCAGCTCTTGTGAGAAGTAATTCACTATCATGAGAACAGCAAGGGGGAAGTCCACCCCATGATTCAGTCATCTCCCACCAGGCCTCTCCTCCAACACATGGGGATTACAATTCGACATGAATCTTGGTGGGGGCACAAAGCCAAACCATATCATCCTGCCCCTGGCCCCTCCCAAATCTTATGTCCTTCTCACATTTCAAAACAGAATCATGCCTTCCCAACAGTTGCCCAAAGTCTTAACTCATTCCAGCATTAATTCAAAAATCCAAGTCCAAAGTCTCATCTCAGACAAGGCAAGTTCCTTCTGCCTATGAGCCTGTAAAATCAAAAACAAGTTACTTACTTTCAAGATACAATGGGGATACAGGCATTGCATAAATGCTCCCATTCCAAATTGGGGAAATTGCACAAAACAAAGGGGTTACAGGCCCCCTGTAAATCCAAAATCCAGCAGGACAGTCATTAAATCTTAAATTATCTCCTTTGACTTCACGTCTCACATCCAGGCCACAATGACACAAGGGGTGGGCTCCCAAGGCCTTGGGCAGCTAGCTCTACACCTGTTGCTCTGCAGGATACAGCCCTAGTGGCAATTTGCACAGGCTGTCATTGAGTGTCTGTGACTTTTCCAGGAGCATGGTGCAAGCTGTTGGTGGATCTACCACTCTGGGGTCTGGAGGACAATGGCCTGCTTCTCAAAGCTCCAGTAGGCAGTGCCCAGTGGGGACTCTGTGTGGAAGGTCCAACCCCACATTTCCCTTCTGCATTGCTCTAGCAGAGGTTCTCCAAGAGGGCTCTGCCTTTGCAGCAAACTTCTGCCTAAACATCCAGGCATTTCCATACATCCTCTGAAATCTAGGTGGACATTCCTAAACCTCAACTCTTGACTTCTGTGTACCTACAGACACAACATCCTGTGGAAGCTGCCAAAGTTTGGGGCTTGCACCCTCTGAAGTCATGGCCTGAGATGTACCTTGGTCCCTTTTAGCCATGGCTGAGACACAGGGCACCAAGTCCCAAGATCGCACAAAGTAGCAAGGCCCTGGTGCCCTGTGTCCTAGGCCTTTGGTTTTTGGATGGGAGGGGCTGCTGTGAAGACCTCTGACATACCCTGGAGACATTTTTCCCATTGTCTTGGCAATTAACATTTAGTTCTTCATTACTTGTGAAATTTCTGGAGTCAGCTTGAATTTCTCCTCAGAAAATTGGTTTTTCTTTTCTATCACATTGTTGGGCTGCAAATTTTTGGAACTTTTATGCTCTGTTTCCCTTTTAAATATAAGTTCCAAATCCAAACCATGTATCTGTGAATACATAAAACAGAATGCTTTTAACAGCAGTCAAGTCACCTCTTGAATGCTTTGGTGCTTAGAAATTTCTTCCACCAGATACCCTAAATCATTTCTCCCAAGTTCAAAATTCCATATATCTCTAGGCTGGGGGCAAAATGCCTTCAGTCTCTTTGCTAAAACATAGAAGGGTTGTCTTTATTCCAGTTCCCAACAAGGTCCTCATCTCCATCTGAGATCACCTCAGCCTGGACTTCATTATCCATATCACTATCAGCATTTTGGTCAAAATTATTCAACAAGTCTCTAGGACGTTCCAAACTTTCCCACATCTTCTCGTCTTCTTTGAGCCCTCCAAACTGTTCCAACCTCTGCCTCTTACCAAGTTCCAAAGTCTTTTCCACATTTTCAGGTATCTTTATAGCAGTGTCCCACTCCTGGTACCAATTTACTGTAGTAGTCCACTTTCACACTGCTATAAAGAACTACCTGAGACTGGATGATTTATAAAGAAAAGAGGCTTAATGACTCATAGTTTTGCATGCTTAACAGGAAGCATGACTGGGAGGCCTCAGGAAACTTACAATCATGGTGGAAGGTGAAAGGGAGGCAAACACCTTCACATGATGTCAGGAAAGAGAATGAAGAAGAAAGCACTGCACACTTTTAAACAACCAGCTCTCGTGAGAACTAATTCACTATCTTGAGAAAAGCAAGGGGTAAGTCTGCCCCCATGATTCAATTACCTCCCACCAGGCCCCTCCTCCAACACATGGGGATTGCAGTTTGACATGAGATTTGGGCAGGGGCACAGAGCCAAACCATATCATCAAGTATCTATTTCCTGGAATGATTAACTGATTAAGCATGCCTGAGGCCAAAGTTGAGCAAGATAGAAAATGTTTCCTATTCTCCAACCAGTTCAAGGGGCTGGAATTTTAGTCTTTGGAGCTTGGTACTATAGGCAAAAAATTTGAAAGAGCTATTTAAGGAGGTGCCCCTGAGACACAGGGAAAGCTGCTTAGGTGCACCTAGGTAGTAGAGAGGAGAGAGGTGAGGGGATGCATTGTCCCCACTCTTCTATTCATTCTTTCCACCGGAGGGAAGTTCAGATTTTCCCTCTGAATGTTCTAGTCTAAGTCTGTTGAAGTTAATTGACAATAGATGGAGTAACAGGGAAAAAAGGCATACAATCTTATTAACAAAGCACAGTGAAAAAGCAGGAAAATAATAATAATAATTATTATTATAATTTATTTATATTTTTTGAGATGGAGTCTCGCTCTGTCACCCAGGCTGGAGTGCAGTGGCCGGATCTCAGCTCACCGCAAGCTCCGTCTCCCAGGTTTATGCCATTCTCCTGCCTCAGCCTCCCAAGTAGCTGGGACTGCAGGCGCCCACCACCTCGCCCAGATAGTTTTTTTTTTTTTTTTTTTTTTTGTATTTTTTAGTAGAGACGGGGTTTCACTGTGTTAGCCAGGATGGTCTCAATCTCCTGACCTCATGATCTGCCCATCTCGGCCTCCCAAACTGCTGGGATTACAGGCTTGAGCCACCGCGCCCGGCAAGCAGGAAAATTATTATCCAATAACCTAATGGGAAGAGACGGAGGATGTAGGCAATTCTTCTGAGGTACAGTAAATGATTATTAGAGAGAATGAATGGACCCAGGAAACAGAAATTAACTTGTAGAATGCGAATGAGCCTGAGAGACAGATTAAAGTGAAATTAATCAAATAATCACACAAATGAGAATATATTTATAGCCTAGGATAAATGTACTATAGAATTGGTTCTTTTAGAGTTTTTAACAAAAGAACTTAATCAAGACTTGTGGAAGAAGGAGGAAGAAGAGAATTGAGGTTTCTTTGAGGGAATGAAGATCCAGATGATATCTGAAGAAAGCTGAGATATAAACTAGCCCTCTGAATCTTTCATGGGGAAGAGACACAAAGGGGGAAAGAGTGCTCCAGGCAGAGGAAACAGAGTGAATGCAAATACTTTGGGGTGGGAGAATGGGAAGTGATCATGGAATGTTCATGAAACTGAAAGAAGGCCAGTGTGGCCAGAGTCCAGAGAGCAGGGTATGCATAGGTATGCACAGACTGTCATTCTATTATCTCCAGGACTGGTGACTGTGTCACTGACAGAGATCGTTGTATCATCACTGTGATCATCAGCAGAGGAGCAGAAAGGAGGCAAACTCAGTTGTGTAGGCAAGTGGGGCAAGAACCTGGAAATTCAGACTTTCACTGTTAATATAATGTAAGAACGTGGAAGTTATATCCAAATGAAAGGATCTTCTGCAGTTTGAGGTGTAGTCCTCTATCACAGCATTGAAGACTCAATCATTGTCATCAATGCGTAGAGAAGATGCAGTCTGATCTCTTGATGCCACTAGAATCTTAGGCAGGACTGGGTTGGAAGAGGGCCCTGGCACTGTCACTCTTTTGATAATTGCCATGCACATAGAAAGTGGAATTCAAGACAAAATGAGCATCTCTAAGAAGACACCAGCCAGAAAGTTTCTTCCCATTCCATTTCTGCCGTTCCTCAAGATGAATCAGAAAGACCTATGGAGAACAGAGGTACTTGCAGCAAAATGTACTTTCCTGAAAAACCTTTACCATCCCACGCCCCCACCCCCAAAAATTCCAGGCTCTAAAGTCAGATTTCCTCAACACATATCAAGTCCAAGATACTTCTATAGCTCAGTACACATGAGATTTCAGAATACAAATATATATATACAAATATTATATATATGGATGAAATTAGTTATAAATTCATAGTCCCCATTTATTGTATGCATTGATTGTACTGGAGGCATTAATCTTTCTTTTTTCCAAGTTCTTCTAGTTTTACTGCTTTTCCAGACAGCAAACTCTCTTCTTCATTCCTTATCTTGATCTTGGAATTACTCTTCTCTCTTTTTAGGTTGCCTTCTCATACCTTCAGGCCACAGTTGCCCTCTCTCTAAGCCTTCATGTCCTCAAAGAGGCAGCATTCTTTTCTAACCAGGCTCCATGTCCTGTTCAGTGACTTCTGATAAAACATTTAACATTACATTTTAGGGCAATCTGGAATAATTCTTTGACCAACCTACTATCATCTAGGCTCATTCTTCTGTATTGGAGCCCTAATCTCTTACTTGTATTTTGGGGAGTGAAAAGGCCTGGGGCAAAAATGGGTAGCTACCTGCAGTTCTACTACCAACTTTGAATCTGTTTCAGTAAAAGCTCTGACTAACACATTCTTACTAAAGTACAAATGACTGATACAATTTTAATATAACTTCTCTCACACTTACTTGTATGCACATTCCATTTATTCAAATAAGATCCTATATTTATGTATGAATTATATATTTCACAAAATAACAATAACTTGGTAATGTAGAACAGAGTGATATTATCAGCACCATTTTCAAAATGAGAAAATTGGGGCACAAAGAAACTGCTTAGGACTTCTGCTTCCAGCCAAATAGAGTAACAGAGTCCAGGTTTACCCTCCTACCTGAAACAACTGAAACAATGGACAAAATGCATGAAGCAGTGGTCTTTGGAGATACTGGTCATTGGGTGACAAAAGACAGTGATCTCTGAGACACAAGAAATACACAGGGTATATCCTATGATTGCCCGAGCTTACTGTATAGAGAGAGTAGGTTACAGGGCAGGTATGAGGAAACCTGGTGGAGTCCAGTGGTCTCCCTGACTTAAGGAAATCAAGCTGTGTGACAGAGAATGTTGCAGAGAAGAGAGGTAAAAGTTGAGATAATTCTGGAGATCAGCAGAGGAGTCCCTAAGAATTTTTAGCTGAGACTAGCCATGGCATGCATGTGTTAACACTACTGGAGGAAAAGGAAAAACCTGCAAGGATTAGAGGGAGCAATCTCTAAAGCTCACACAGGCCAGGAATCATTCCTATTCTCACCAGCCAGACTGAAAACTAAAACCTTCATAATTTATGGGCCGCTGGGCCTTGCCTCAGTAAAAGGGAAAAATTAGCTCCAAACTAAGCATGGCTTACTTCCCGTCTAAAAAAGCTTAAAAGAAATTCCTGAAAGGATCAAATTGTTCCCAATTAACTTGACCATGTCCCAGAACAACTTGAGAATAGAAAAAAATATATATATACACACACACACACACACAATGAAAGCCAGCATGCAACAAGGTAAAATTCTCAATATATAGAATTCAATTTTTAAAATTACCAAACATGAAGTTCCAAGATGCCCAAATAGGAACAGCTCCAGTCTGCAGCTCCCAGTGTGATTGACCCAGAAGATGGGTGATTTTTGCGTTTCCAACTGAGGTACCTGGTTCATCTCATTGGGACTGGTTGGACAGTGGGTGCAGCCCATGGAGGGTGAGCTGAAGCAGGGCTGGGTGTTGCCTCACCTGGGAAGTGCAAGGGGTCAGGGGATTTCTCTTTCCTAGCCAAGGGAAGCTGTGACAGATCGTACCTGGAAAAACAGAACACTCCCACCCAAATACTGTGCTTTCCCCAAGGTCTTAGCAACTAGCAGACAAGGAAATTCTCTCCTATGCCCATCTCAGTGGGTCGCCAGACCACGGAGCCTTGCTCACTGCTATCTCAGCAAACTGAGATCCTACTGCGAGGTGGCAGCCTGGCTGGGGGAGGGGTATCCAACATTGCTGAGGCTTGAGTAAGTAAACAAAGCAGCCAGGAAGCTCGAACAGGGTGGAGCCCACTGCAGCTCAGCAAGACCTACTGCCTCTAGACTCCACCTCTGCGGGCAGGGCTTAGCTGAAAAAAAGGCAGCAGACAACTTCTGCAGATGTAAATGTCCCTGTCTAACAGCTCTGAAGAGAGCAGTGGTTCTCCCAGCATGGCGTTTGAGCTCTGAGAACGGACAGACTGCCTTCTTAAGTGGGTCCCTGACCCCCGTGTAGCTTAACTGGGAGACATCTCCCAGTAAGGGCCAACAGACTCCTCATATAGGACAGTGACCCTCTAGGATGAAGCTTCCAGAGGAAGGATCAGGCAGCAATATTTGCTGTTCTGCAGCCTATGCTGGTGATACCCAGGCAAACGGGGTCTAGAGTGGACCTCCAGCAAATTCCAACAGACCTGTAGCTGAGAGACCTGAATGTTAGAAGGAAAACTAACAAACAGAAAGGAATAGCATCAACAAGCTGGATGGAGAATAACTTTGACAAGTTGACAGTACTAGGCTTCAGAAGGTCGGTAATCACAAACTTCTCTGAGCTAAAGGAGCATGTTCGAATCCATGACAAGGAAGCTAACAAACCTTGAAAAAAGGTTAGACGAATGACTAACTAGAATAAACAGTGCAGAGAAGACCTTAAATGACCTGATGGAGCTGAAAACCATGGCATGAGAACTTCATGACACATGCACAAGCTTCAATAGCTGATTAGATCAAGTGGAAGAAAGGGTATCAGTGATTGAAGATAAAATTAATGAAATAAAGTGAGAAGACAAGGTTAGAGAAAAAAGAGTAAAAAGAAACGAAGAAAGCCTCCAAGAAGTATGGGACTATGTGAAAAGACCAAATCTATGTTTGATTGGTGTACCTGAAAGTGATGGGGAGAATGGAACCAAGTTGGAAAACACTCTTCAGGATATTATACAGGAAAACTTCCCCAGCCTAGCAAGACAGGCTAACATTCAAATTCAGGAAATACAGAGAACACCACAAAGATACTCCTCGAGAAGAGCAACCCCAAGACACATAACTGTTAGATTCAACAAGGTTGAAATGAAGGAAAAAATGTTAAGGGCAGCCAGACAGAAAGGTTGAGTTACCCAAAAAGAGAAGCCCATCAGACTAACAGCAGATTTCTCAGCAGAAACCCTACAAGCCAGAAGAGAGTGGGGGCCAATATTCAACATTCTTAAAGAAAAGAATATTTAACCTAGAATTCCATATCCAGCCAAACTAAGCTTCATAAGTGAAGGAGAAATAAAATCCTTTACAGATAAGCAAATGCTAAGAGATTCTGTCACCAGCAGGCCTGCCTTACAAGAGCTCCTGAAGGAAGCACTAAACATGGAAAGGAAAAACCAGTACCAGACACTGCAAAAACATGCAAAATTGTAAAGACCATCAATTCTATGAAGAAACTGCATCAATTAATGGGCAAAACAACCAGCTAACATCATAATGACAAGATCAAATTCGCACATAACAATATTAACCTTAAATGTAAATAGGCTAAATGTCCCTCTTAGAAGACACAGACTGGCAAATTGGATAAAGAGTCAAGACCCATCAGTGTGCTATATTCAGGCAACCCATCTCATGTGCAAAGACACACATAGGCTCAAAATAAAGAGATGGAGGAAGATCTACCAAGAAAATGGAAAGCAAAAATAAAGCAGGGGTTGCAGTCCTAGTCTCTGATAAAACAGACTTTAAACCAACAAAGATAGAAAGAGACAAAGAAGGCCATTACATAACAGTAAAGGGATCAATTCAACAAGAAGAGCCAACTGTCCTAAATATATATGCACCCAGTACAGGAGCACCCAGATTCATAAAGCAAGTCCTTAGAGGCTTACAAAGAGACTTAGACTCCCACACAATAATAATGGGAGACTTTAACACCTCACTGTCAATATTAGGCAGATCAATAAGACAGAAGATTAACAAGGATATCCAAGACTTGAACCCAACTCTGCACCAAGCAGACCTAACAGACATCTATAGAACTCTCTACTCCAAATCAACAGAATATACATTCTTCTCAGCACCACATCACACTTATTCTAACATTGACCACATAATTGGAAGTAAAGCACTCCTCAGCAAATGTAAAAGAACAGAAATCACAACAAACTGTCTCTCAATCAAATTAGAACTCAGGATTAAGAAACTCACTCAAAACCACACAACTACATGGAAACTGAACAACTTGCTCCTGAATGACTACTGGGTAAATAACGAAATGAAGGCAGAAATAAAGATGTTCTTTGAAACCAATGAGAACAAAGACACAACATACCAAAATCTCTGGGACACATTTAAGGCAGTGTGTAGAGGGAAATTTATAGCACTAAATGCCCCCAAGAGAAAGCAGGAAAGATCTAAAATCAACATCCTAACATCACAATTAAAAGAACTAGAGAAGCAAGAGCAAACAAATTCAAAAGCTAGCAGAAGGCAAGAAATAACTAAGATTAGAGCAGAACTGAAAGAGATAGAGACACAAAAGACCCTTCAAAAAATCAATGAATCCAGGAGCTGTTTTTTTGAAAAGATCAACAAAATTAATAGACTGCTAGGAAGACTAATAGAGAAGAAAACAGAAAACAATCAAATAGATGCAATAAAAAATGATAAAGGGGATATCACCACCAATCCCACAGAAATACAAACTACTATCAGAAAATACTATAAACACCTCTACGCAAATAAACTAGAAAATCTAGAAGAAATGGACAAATTCGCCAGGCGCGGTGGCTCAAGCCTGTAATCCCAGCACTTTGGGGGGCCGAGATGGGCAGATTACGAGGTCAGGAGATCGAGACCATCCTGGCTAACACGATGAAACCCCATCTCTACTAAAAGAATACAAACAATTAGCCGGGCGTGGTGGCGGGTGCCTGTAGTCCCAGCTACTCGGGAGGCTGAGGCAGGAGAATGGCATAAACCCGGGAGGCGGAGCTTGCAGTGAGCTGTGATCCGGCCATTGCACTCCAGCCTGGGTGACAGAGCGAGACTCTGTCTCAAAAAAAAAAAAAAAAAAAGAATAATTTCCTGGACACATACACCCTCCTAAGGCTAAACCAGGAAGAAGTTGAATCTCTGAATAGGCCAATAACAGGCTCTGAAATTAAGGCAATAACTAATAGCCTATCAACCAACAAAGGGCCAGGACCAGATGGATTCACAGCTGCATTCTATCAGAGGTACAAAGAGGAGTTGGTATGATTCCTTCTGAAACTATTCCAATCAAAAGAAAAAGAAGGAATCCTCCCTAACTCATTGTATGAGGCCAACTTCATCCTGATACCAAAGCCTGGTAGAGACACAACAAAAAAAGAGAATTTTAGACCAATATCCCTGATGAACATCAATGTGAAAATCCTCAATAAAATACTGGCAAACCGAATCCAGCAGCACATCAAAAAGCTTATCCACTACGATCAAGTCAGCTTAATCTCTGGGATGCAAGGCTGGTTCAACATACACAAATCAATAAACAAAATCCATCACATAAACAGAAACAATGACAAAAACCACATGATTATCTCAATAGATGCAGAAAAGGCCTTCAACAAAATTCAACAGCCCTTCATGTTAAAAACTCTCAATAAACTAGGTATTGATGGAACATATCTCAAAATAATAAGAGCTATTTATGACAAACCCACAGCCAATATCATACTGAATGGGCAAAAGCTGGAAGCATTCCCTTTGAAAACTGGCACAAGACAAGGATGCCCTCACTCACCACTCCTATTCAACATAGAATTGGAAGTTCTGGCCAGGGCAATCAGGAAAGAGAAAGAAATAAAGGGTATTCAATTCGGAAAAGAGGAAGTCAAATTGTTTCTGTTTGCAGATGACATGATTGTATATTTAGTAAACCCCATCCTCTCAGCCCAAAATCTCCTTAAGCTGATAAGCAACTTCAGCAAAGTGATACAAGATCAATGTGCAAAAATCACAAGCATTCCTATACACCAATAACAGACAAACAGAGAGCCAAATCATGAATGAACTCCCATTCACAATTGCTACAAAGAGAATAAAATACCTAGGAATCCAACTTACAAGGGATATGAAGGACTTCTTCAAGGAGAACTACAAACGACTGCTCAACAAAATAAAACAGGACATAAACAAATAGAAGAACGTTCCATACTCACAGACTGGAAGACTCAATCTCGTGAAAATAGCCATACTTCCTGAGGTAATTTATAGATTCAATGCCATCCCCATCAAGCTACCAATGATTTTCTTCACAGAATTGGAAAAAACTACTTTAAAGTTCATATGGAACCGAAAAAGAGCCCGCATTGCCAAGACAATCTTAAGCCAAAAGAACAAAGCTGGAGGCATCATGCTACCTAACTTCAAACTATACTACAAGGCTACAATAACCAAAACAGCATGGTACCGGTACCAAAATGGAGATATAGACCAAGGGAACAGAACAGAGGCCTCAGAAATAACACCACACATCTACAATCATGTGATTTTTCACAAACCTGACAAAAACAAGAAATGGGGAAAGGATTCCCTACTTAATAAACAGTGTGAGGAAAACTGGCTAGCCATATGTAGAAAGCTGCAACTGGATCCCTTCCTTACACCTTATACAAAAATTAATTCAGGATTAAAGACTTAAATGTTAGACCTAAAACCATTAAAAACCCTAGAAGAAAACCTAGGCAATACCATTCAGGACATAAGCATGAGCAAGCACTTCATGACTAAAACACCAAAGCAATGGCAACAAAAGCCAAAATAGACAAATGGGATCTAATTAAACTAAAGAGCCTCTGCACAGCAAAAGGAACTATCATCAGAGTGAACAGGCAAAGTACAGAATGGGAGAAAATCTTTGCAATCTACCCATCTGACAAAGGGCTAATATCCAGAGTCTACAAGGAACTCAAACAAATTTACAGGAAAAAAACAAACAACCCCATCAAAAAGTGGGCAAATTATATGAACAGACACTTCTCAAAAGAAGACATCTGTGCAGCCAACAGACACATGAAAAAATGCTCATCATCACTGGCCATCAGAGAAATGCAAATCAAAACCACAATGAGATCGTGTCTCACATCAGTTGGAATGGCAATCATTAAAGAGTCAGGAAACAACAGATGCTGGAGAGGACGTGGAGAAATAGGAACTCTTTTACACTGTTGGTGGGAGTGTAAATAAGTTCAACCATTGTGGAAGACAGTGTGGCAATCCCTCAAGGATCTAGAACTAAAAATACCATTTGACCCAGCAATCCCATTACTGAATATATACCCAAAGGATTATAAATCATGCTACTATAAAGACACATACCTTCATATGTTTATTGATGTTTATTGCAACACTATTCACAATAGCAAAGACTTGGAACCAACCCAAATGCCCATCAATGATGGACTGGATGAAGAAAATGTGGCACATATATACCATGGAATACTATGCAGCCATAAAAAAGGATGAGTTCATGTCCTTTGCAGGGACATGGATGAAGCTGGAAACCATCATTCTCAGCAAACTATCACAAGGACAGAAAACCAAACACCGCATGTTCTCACTCATAGGTGGGAATTGAACAATGAGATCACTTGGACACAGGGTAGGGAACATCACACACTGGGGCCTGTCGGTGGGGTGGGGGCCTGGGGGAGGGATAGCATTAGAAGAAATACCTAATGTAAATGACGAGTTGATGGGTGCAGCAAACCAACATGGCACATGTATACCTATGTAACAAACCTGCACGTTGTGCACCACATGTACCCTAGAATTTAAAGTATAATAATAATAATAATAATAATAATAATAAATTTACCAAACATGCAAAGAAGCAGGAACATGTGACCCATAATGAAGAGAAAAAAATCAATAGATGGAAATCAACCCAGAACTTGACACAGATGACAGAATGAGTAGGCAAGAACATAAAAACTATTATGATAACCATATTTCATATATTTAAAATACTAAAAGGAATATTGGGCCAGGCGCAGTGGCTCAGGCCTGTAATCCCAGCACTTTGGGAAGCCGAGGCGTGTGGATCATATGAGGTCAGGGGTTTGAGACCAGCCTAGCCAACTTGGCAAAACTCCATCTCTACTAAAAATACAAAAAATTAGCCGGTTGTGGTGTTGGGCGCCTGTAATCCCAGCTACTTGGGGGGCTGAGGCTGGAGAATCACTTGAACCTGGGAGGCGGAGGTTGCAGTAAGCCAAGATTGCACCACTGCACTCCAGCTCCAGCCTGGGCGACAAGAGCAGAAGAACTCTGTCTCAAAAAAAAAAAAAAGAAAAGAAAAGAAAAAAAAAGAAAAGAAAAAGAAATATTGAACATGTTAAGTACAGACATGAAAGATATATAAAAGACTCAAACTTCTAGAGATGGAAGTAACAATGCCTGTGATGAAAAAAATCACTGGATGGGGGATAACAGCAGATTAGACATTATGGAAGAAAAGGCTGGTGAACTTTAAGATATATTAATATAAATGACCCAAAATGAAACACTTCGAAAAAATGATGAGAAAAGTAAATAGAGGATCAGTGAGTTGCTGGAAAATATCAAGTGGCCTAATATCAATGCAATTGGAATCCCCAAAAGAGGTCAGGGGACAAAGTAGGAGAAAAAAAATTTGAAGTAACAATAGCCAAAAGCTTTTCAAGTTTGTTGAAAATTGTAAATCAACAAATTCAGAATCTCAGTAAACCCCGAGCATAAAATATAGGAAAAAAGACACCAAGTATCACATAATAAAATTGCTAAAAACAAAAAAAAAATTCAAACAGGGACAAAGAAAAAATCTTAAAAGCAGTCAGGGACCAAAAACAAAACAAAACAAAAAAACGTGCTAAATATAGAAGAATAAAGATAAGAATGATTGCAGATTTCTCATCAATGCAAGCCAGAGGAAAGTGGAGCAACATCCTTAAAGTACTGAAAAGGGAAAAAAATCTATCAACAAGTATTCTATAACCAGCAAAAACACCTTTCAAAAATAAAGATAACTTTTTCAAACTACAAATACTGAAGGAATTAATCACCAGCATACTTTCACTATTTAAAAAAATCTTAAAGGAAGCCCTTCAGCAAAGTAAAATAATACCAAATGGAGATCTAGATCCACACAAAGAAATGAAGAGTCCCAGGAATGCTATCTATGTGAGCAAATACAAAGATGACTTGCCCAAAGTCAGAAAGTGGTAGAGCTGGGACTTGAGTGCAGGGCTTTTGACACCAAGGTCAATCTTAACCCACTACACTGCAGCTGCGTGTAACTCTGCCATGAATTTAAATTAACAAACACTGATTACATTCTTATTCTATACAAAGTTGGTACAACATTGGTAGTGTTGCGGGGGAAATCTAAGAGTAAATGAAGTAAATGCTCTGCTCTCAAAGGAGCTTGTCTTCTATTTGGAGAATCAGAGATAAAAAGGAAAGGGAAGTTTAGGGAAGAGTGTGGGAAGGTCTGAATATGTCCTGAGAGTGCAACTCTACCATCAAAATTAGAATGCTGATAAAGTGAGTCCACTTTCAAATCGAGAGCAGGGTCATGTCATCCATTAAGGATTACAGGTCCAAGAGCCCAAGATCTGTGATGATCTTAAAACACTACTCATTGACAGTTGAAGCTGATTCTGGCATTAGAATATTTAAATAAAAACACAATACCTGTTCTTTCATTTGACAGACATTTATTGCCATGGGCTGTAAAGAATGCTGAGAATGTAAAAACTGGAACAAGGCACAGTGTTACTACGATCAGTATTATCAAGCATCAACAAAGTGGAAT
Organism: Theropithecus gelada; assembly: GCF_003255815.1. Taxonomy (NCBI): domain Eukaryota; kingdom Metazoa; phylum Chordata; class Mammalia; order Primates; family Cercopithecidae; genus Theropithecus; species Theropithecus gelada. The sequence continues at coordinate 11,878,005 of NC_037668.1, read as the reverse complement.
GGGCCACATGTCAGCTGGTTAGTTCAGAGGAGGGCTAGATCACTGGGGGCTAGCATTCCTGGAAGCCTCTATGAGCTAAGCCTTAAGAAGGATAGACTAGAATAGGCAGTGAAGCGGGATGAACCGGTCCAGGGGGTTCTGAGCACAGGTGTGGAAGCAACAATGTGCATAGGAGGTTGGTGGAAGTGAAGAGAAGGACCCTAGTGTGCCTGTTGAAAAAGGAAAGAAAGGAGAGTAGTTTGAAAGAGTAGGCTATGGAGAAGCTTTTAATGTAGAGATTGACAGGGGGCTCAGGCTATTAATAGGCAAAGAAAAGACAAACTAATGGGTAAATTCTAGAATCAAATCCAAGATTACATATTCATTGGTAACTTGCTTCAACTATAACCAGTTATTAGACAACGTATAATCTATATAGTAAGCAATATGTTTTTTATTCTGCAGAGGGCAAACAGGTACTCTAAGGAAATTAGATTGGCAGGTAAGGTATAAATTAGCAATCTAGTAATCAGAAGCCATCCCAATGACTCGACTCCATGTTGACTTACAGACTGAGATGTTATCCATTCAGTTAGGCCACAGTGGCTATATGATCTTTGATCAATCGCTTCTCCTCTATGTGTCTCAATGTCTTCATCTGAAAAATAGAGTTGTTGTAAACATGTCCTGAAAAAAAAAAATGGATGTGAAAATGCTTTGAAAACATAGTTCCTAAACAACTGTTATTTGTTATTATTATACAGTAATGAGGACTAAGAGACATGATTCCACACCCATTCATCATTTATTCTTCTGTATAAGTTTGAAGAGTATATGCTTGATATAAAGAAGGCAAACATACTCAAAGATGACCATTTTTTCTATTATTATACACCATTGTCATTGAACCTGTTTTTCTTGCAGTCATTTTATGTATTGATCTTTCCTTTGCTACAGTGTCGCTTCTTGCTTCGTCCAGCTATACAAGATTATAAAATATACATTGAATGCAAGTCAAACAAACGAAAGAGTTGAAGTGTGTGGTATGAACATTTATTTAACTATTTGTTTATTCACACTAATTGTTCAATTGAAATAGTCCAGAAATTATGCAAATAAGAAAAAAAATCTACATCCTTAAGGAGCTCACAGTAGGAGGGTCACATAGTCATGTAAATAAACACTATCACAAAAGAATGTAAAAGGGCTTTGGAGGAGGGTGCTCCCAGATGCTCTAACAGAAATCAGATTGGCTGGGAGGCAGGGCTGGGCTGAGGAAGCTGCCAAAGCCAGGGACCACTGGAGCAATCTAGTAAGTAAATCAGGCTTTGTGCAGAGGGAATGAGATGCCTAAAAGGATCAAAACATGACAAGCCATAACATATCCAGGAAACTGCAATAAGATTAGTAATTTCAGAGTATAGGTTATAAGGGAGTAGTGATGATGTCCATACAGGATAATGGACATCAGCCTGGTCAAGAAGAGCTGTGCAAAGGAGTATGCACAATCAAGGGGAAAAAAAGTGCAGCAGTGAAGGAATAGATTGTACAATAAGGTGGTGAGGTTTCATCTATGATATGTAAGAGAGATTCCAGGTGTGGATGTGTTTACAGTCATTCGATTATTATATATTGAGGAACTTTTTATCCTATTTGTATTGTGTGGTCCTTTTACTTCTCTTACTGGCCATCCCTACTGAACGTCTTTTGACCATTTCAATGTCAATTACCTTTGTAACAAGAGTAGGATGGGGAAAAAGATCAATTAACTTTGAACATATTACTCTAATAAGCATGTGAACAAGTGAAATAGCTCTACCACTGGTCCTCCAAATGAATCATGTGAGGGGGTAGACCAAATAGAATTATGTACGTGAAGGCAATTTGTGTGCACCAGTGCCCAACAAGGGCTAGCTGTTATTATGTATGTTTTGTGTCTAGCTGCTTTCAACAGAGAAATGATAACATAGGCAGCATTTTCAATCCACTTAATACTCAAAGAACTATTACCAATAAATCTAGCAGCACCATTTAGGGAAGTAGGAAATTCACTAAAAAATCAGAAGCATTGGTTTGTGAATGGCTCTAGAATGGAATGGTGTAAATAGTCATGAGTTTGGTGTAGAAGCAGAGCAGAGGCAAAGAGAGAGCTTGCAAGTTAGCATCTTACCCAAACCCTGGAGTCCATAAATAATTACCCAGAGAGTGGAAAAACTGGTTTGTTGAAGTTTGGAGGACATCAGTAATGCTCTGTTTCTCCAGTGATCCCTTCCCTCAGGGGAACTGGCAGTGCTTGGCAAGCAGCCTCATTACTCACAACCCTGCTTCTGCTGGGCTGGCAAGATCTGGAGATATCATTAAACACATATAGCGGGTAGTCTTCCCCAGGCCACTCCAAGAAATCAGGTCCATTCAACAGTCAGTAAACATTTATAGAGTCTATATATGCTTCACACATAGTAAGTGCTCAATAAATGCTAGCCTTAGTTATTATGGCTCAGTGTCTAGCATATGATAGGTACCATGATTGTTTATCATGGAAGGGATCTAGAAATAGTTACCATGTCCCTGGGCCAAAACTTCTGCCACTCCATGTTCCTTCTAGGTCCTTCTAGGCCCTGCTAGATTCCTTCTAGCTGATAGTGCTGGCTGATCACTAACCCTGTTCCTCTCCAGGGCACACTACCCTGTGGGCACAGATAGATCACATTTTCTACCCTTCCTTGGTGTTAGGTATTGTCACATGACTAAATTCTAGCCAATAGGGTGTAAGCAGAACTGATGAGGGCCAGTTCTAGTCCTGGCTCTTAAAACCTCTGTCATAGTTTACATTTCCTGTAATGATACACTAAGATTCTGCAAGACCAACTCCTTCATACAAAACACCTATCAAATCTGGACATAAGGCAAAAAGCAATAATGAATGTACTGGAAAGTACTAGATAGAGAAGAGTACACTCTTTGCTCATATCCAAAATATTTAAAGAACTCTTACAACTCAGTAATAAGACAGACAACCCTATTTTTGAAATGGGCAAAATATTTGAACAGGCATGTCACAGAATAAAATATACAAATAGCCAATAAACATGTGAAAAGATGCTCACCTCACTAGTTAGGATCATGCAAATGAGAAATAAGATTCTACTACACATACAGTGATATGGCTAAAATTAACAACACTGACAATGCCAAGCATTGACAAAATTTGGAACAACTGGAACTCCCAGATATTGCTGGTGACAGTGCAAGATGGTCAGCAATTTTGGTAAATAGTAAGGCAGTATCTTACAAAGTTAAACATCCACTTGTCATACAACCCAGTAATTCCACTTGTAGATATGAGAGAAGTTAAAGTATATGTACACAAAAGGGCATATATGCAAATCATAGCACCATTATTCATAATAGCTAATACCTAGGGCTTATCCAAACATCAAAAAACAGTGAATGAATAAACAAATCATTGTGTATCCATACGATGAAATAATACACAGCAACAAAAATCAATGAAGAACTAATACAATAATCAACATGGATTATGCTAAACAAAGGAAGCATAACACAAAATAATACATCTTGTGTTCCATTTGTATAAGATTAGAGAACAGGCAAAGTTTATCTGTATTGACAGAAAGTTGCCTGGGGCTAGGGGTTTGTAAGAGGGGATCAGATGTAAAAAGGCAACAGGAAATTTTTAGGATGTTAGAAAGCCTATATTTTTATTTTCACGGTGGTTATACAACTATACACAATTAGCAAAAGTAAATCAAACTGTACCATTAAAATCGGTGAATTTAACTTAAAAAACTCTCACACAAACCCGTCTCTCCTACTCATCTGGTGGCTGATTATGGTGCCCGGAGAAACCTTGAAAACCGTGTGCTGATGATGGTGGCTCCCCCATCCCCTGGGTCTCTTAATGAATGTGTGGGGCAGAGCTCTCCCCAACATTGCTGATAAAAAGCCCCACACCGGACTGGTATATGGCTGAGAAATAAATGGTTAGAGTTTTGTGCTCTTGAAATCTGGGAGGTTACAGAACCAAGAATTCCCTTAACTAATATATATGTCTCCAAAATAAAACACACAATCAAGACCACCTAATTTGTCCTTGCTCAACTCACATTATTTAACTAGAGATAAATCAGTGATAACATAAATGTCCAAATTAAGAGAACAATTAGGTAAATTATGGCATATCCATCCTATATAATATTTATTATATAACCATTTACTTAATAATTATGAGAACTCTCTAGTGACCTGCAAACACACTCACAATGTGAAATGAACAAAGCAAAACTCAGAATTCTATCTTTGCTATTGTATTAGGATGCCCAGACACCTCAAACTGCATTCACACAAGACTTTGAGCATATTTAGGCCTGTCTGAAGAGACCTACCTGGCATATGTTTGCAGGTGGTAATGAGGAACCTATTGAGCAAAAATTCATTATAAGGAAAAGAGAATCAAGTATTATAAGCTCAGCTTAGGAATAGAATCAGCAAAAAAAAAAAGAATAGGTGGTCCTAAAAAGACTGTCAGCCATTTAATTTTCTCTCCCTCAAACTGTGGACTCACAGATGCTCAAAGGAGTATGGGCTGCAGTAAAAAGCCTGTAAAAACCACAAGGGCAGTTCCATTAAAATCTCCACGTTTGCACTGCTTGATAGCCCATGTCCCTGATTCCAACACAGTGGACTTGCTGATCACAAGCAAGCTAACCAAGGAGTCAAACCAGCCTTTGCTGGCTGCTGGAAGAAGAATGGAAGAGGGCATAACACTAGGGCAGAGGAACTGGGCAGCTTTTGAAGTTTCTGCAGCAGCACCAGCAACAGGAGACATGCTGAAAGGGAGATGCTAAAAAGGAGAGGAAAATCAGAAATGACACATGATAGCTGAGAGGATTAGTTCCTGAGAATTCAAAAACTAGTTAGGAAGGATGTGAGGAGAACTGGAATTTCTGCAGAATGAGTAGGGCTAGAATCAGAGAAACATTGTCTGATTATTGCTAGTGTGACCTGATGTCTACCCCTAGGCTGGCCTAGCCCATATACACATAAAATCTGTCTGTGCTGTTTTGCGTGCATGAGTTCTTTTCATTATGTGTTTGAAAAATACAGACAAACATATAAAGCGTAAAACAGACCATATAAAAATTAAAACAGGCCAGGTGCAGTAGCTCATGCCTATAATCCCAACATTTTGGAAGGACAGACTGGAGGACTGCTTGAGGCCAGGAGCTCAAGACCAGCCTGCACAACATAGTGAGACCTCATCTGCAAAAAATAAAAAAGTTAGCCAGTATGTGAGCATGAGCCTATAGTCCCAGCTACTCGGGAAGCTGAGGCAAGAGGATCATTTGAACCCAGGAGACTGTGGCTGCAGTGAGCTGTGATTGTACCATTGCACTCCAGCTTGGGTGAAAGAGTGAAACGCTGTCTTGAAGAAAAAAATTTAAAACATTGTAAGATGGTAGCATTATAGATAATTTTTTCTTTTGTTTTGATTTCTGTACATGTTATCATTACTTTTTGCAGCTCACTGCAGCTTCGACCTCCAGCGCTCAAGTAAGCCTCCTGAGTAGCTGGGACCACAGAGGTGCACCACCATGCCCAGCTAATTTTTTAAGGTTTTTTTTTTTTTTTTTTGTAGAGACAGAGTTTCACCATGTTGCCCAGACTGGTCTTGAATTTTTGTGCTCCAGGGATCCTCCTGCCTCTGCCTCCCAGGATTATAGGTGTGAGCCACCGTGCCCAGCCTCATTGTTTTAATAGAACCAAATGTGATACAGAATTCAATCCTCCAGTTATTTGTTCTATAATTACTGAATAATTGATTCCTTCTGTTTTCTGCTCTCATAGCATAGGCATTACAAGAACAGGAAGAATAAGACATTGGGATCTCTTATGTTCTACAATAAACATAGATCTATTACAAAGAATATTTTGGGGTTCAACAAAGGCTTATTTTTATATTTTTTTGTATCCTGTATATCATCTCAGCAGCAATTTACCATTCTCCTGGAGTTTGATTATGGCCCTTTTTATAGAAATAAATCTGATGCATCGAATAAAGGAAACTTTTCATTGGCCAGCAGGGACATTGTGAGTAAGCAAAGCTTAGAATTTATTACATATCATTTCCAGTGTGTATTGAAGCCCTGGCTCACCAGTGACTTACCTTGATGAACAACTAACGTGAATCTCTTCACTCAGAGGGAAGGAAAGGCTCTCACAACCTTTAGAGATGCCATATGTTTATAGCCAATCCTATTTAGATGAAGTCTCAGAAAAGAATTCCCTGACCATTCATTCATTCATTGGGCATTTATTCATTCATTCATCCAACCCATATTTCTGGGCCTGACATTCTGTTAGATGCTGGGGATAAACAGCTCCACAAAGTAAATGTTCTGAGGAAACATACAGAAATAACTAGGTATCCAAAGTATTTCATGTGTGTTGTGGAACATAGTTGAGAGAGACATTAACTTTCCCTAGGGGAAAACAAAGGACAGTGGTCTGTCTTCCACAAGGCTCACCAGTTTTCTGGGCTACAATATCTGTTCTTATTGCCCATCCCTGACTGCTAGGATGATGCTATATATTTAAGGTCATTTTATGGCTGCATCCATGTCTAGGTATCAGTGGTTTATATTATTTACTAATCAAATATAGTACTTAAAAAATTGGAGTCAGGCACGGTGGCTCACGCCTGTAATCCCAGCACTTTGGGAGACCGAGGTGGGTGGATCACAAGGTCAGGAGATCGAGACCATCCTGGCTAACACAGTGAAACCCTGTCTCTACTAAAAATACAAAAAATTAGCCAGGCATGGTGGTGGGCGCCTGTAGTCCCAGCTACTCAGGAGGCTGAGGCAGGAGAATGGCGTGAACCCGGGAGGTGGAGCTTGCAGTGAGCCAAGATTGCACCACTGCACTCCAGCCAAGGCGATAGAGCGAGACTCTGTCTCAAAACAAATAAATAAATAAATAGATAATAATAATAAAATTGAAGATTTTTTCTTACACATACAGTGATCTCGCCACAAGCAGTCTTAAGTTGGTAGGCAGCCCTACTCCATGAGGTAATACAAGACTCATGTCTTTCCACCTTACTGTTGCACCGTCTCCTTTAGTACCACCGTTACTTTTATAATTAAAATTGCTTTTGCTGGAAGAATTTATTGTTCTTTCCCAAACAATACCCATTTTTTCCAACACAAATACACTAAAAGCATATGTTAGAAAAGAACAGTGGAGGCAGGCACAGTGGTGTGCACTTGTAACCCCAGCTACTTGAGAGGCTAAGGCAGGAGGATCACTCGAGCCGAGGAGTTTGAGGCTACAGTGAGCTTTGATCATGCCATGGTACTATAGCCTGGACAACAGAGTGAGACCCCTATCTCTAAAATAAAATAGGAAAGAACAGTGGAAAGATACTAAACGTGTTTATTTTCCTTCAAAATAAGGGTATAAGAACAATAGATTATTTTTGATCTTAAAGGGGACTTAGAGTCTGTGATGGTTCATTCTTTGTGTTAACTTGGAGGATGTTATTGGATGAGATTAACATTTAAAACCTGGAGTGTGTTTATGGATAAGATTAACATTTACATCTGTGAATTTTTGAGTAAGCGCATTGCCCTCTGTAATGTGGATGAGCCTCATCCAATCAGTTGAAGCCAAATAGAACACAAAGGCTGGCCTCCCTGAGCAAGCAAGAATTCCCCAGCACACTGCCTTCCAGCTTCATCTGTACCACCGGCTCTCCTGGGTCTCTACCTTGTCAGCCACTCTGCAGATTTTGGACTTGCCAGTCTCTATAATCACATGAGCAATTCCTTATAATAATCTCTTTCTATATGTATATATTCACATCTTATTGGTTCTGCTTCTCTGGAGAACCTTGACTAATACCAAATCCAATGCTATTCTGTTTAACAACATGCTATTTAACACAGAATCATTGAATCAAAGTCCTTTTCTTATTGACAGGGAATACAAACAGGAACTGAACATTGTTCTAGACCTGGAGATACTGAGATCAAGTGGGATTAAATGGTATTTGGATAAATCTGGTGTTTCTTTTTTGCAGGTCTAAAATGTGGCAGGTCCAAGTGGATTGTACTGCGTGAGATAAATAGCATTAATTCCATTACCTTATGAATTTTCCTAGACAGTTGATTCTACCCATTGATGTATTGACTGTAATTCTTCACTCTTGGGCACACTTTTGAATTCCAGAAAAGCAAGACTCAACTATATTAGGGCCAAGTCTCAACAGGAGCCTGAGTCTTGTGGTTATCACCTCTTGGCGCTCTAGCACTATTCCATTCTGGACAATTTCCTTACTACCTCCTTGTCCACAGAGATTTCACTTGAGACTCAGGATTCATATTGAGGTGGCCTGAATCATAAAATGTTTTCAATCACCATTTATATTTCAACATATAGTGTTTATTATATTCCAAGCATTGTCACAAGCACTTCTACAGAATTTATTCATTACTCCTAAGAACCCTAGGAGGTGTGTTCTATTATTAGCATCCATAACATAATATAAATTATATTCAATCTCTAAATGAGTAATACAGAGATTTAAAGACAATTTAAAGAGATTTAAAAAGCCAATTTTAGGCAGCTGACCTCATAGCAGTGATGAGATTCGAATCCAGGCAGCCTGGCTCCAAATTCAGTTATAACCACCATACTCTGTTGTCTTTCTACTTGCTTTAAGGTAAACAAGAAAATATCCCTAGACTATCTGCCTCTGGCCCAGGAAATGTTCAGCGCTGACTTCTCATATTAATTGTTATTTAAAATATTACCAAAGATGAGGATGCTGATGGCATCCCTCTTGTTTCCCACCTGGCTCTCTACCACCTGAAGACCTCTAAAACCCCCTACTAGATCCATTTGGTCCCCACTTGCAGGTTCAGCTCATCTTGATTCAGAGATGAATTGATCCCTAAGAAGTGTGTTAAGAACTATAGGGTCAAAGCTCATTGACTTCGGATCAAGCCACCTTACTGCTAGCTCAGCTTAGATGTACTTTGTTTATGGATTATTTCCTTGTGTTATTTTAAATTTTACTTATGTATTTATTCATTTATCGAGGTGGGTTTGCGCTGTGTTGCACAGACTAGTTTTGAACACCTGGGCTCGAGCAATCTTCCTACCTCAGCCTCCCACGTAGCTGGGGTTACAGGCATTTGGCACCGTGCCCATCCTTATCTTAAATACAATGCTTGTACCACAACATTGGTAACTGGGTGCCCGCTTTTCCCTTGTGTCAATTTCCTACTTTGACTCCTGGCTTCAAACTCTATTTCCTGTCTTGCTCTTCCCAATTCTAGAGATTAAAGTCCTGGCCCTGAACTGCAGTCCTCTGGCTAGGTTCCTGCTTCTAGCCATCTCTAATGCCACCTGCTATCCTGCCTGGCTTTTGGGGGGTTCTGCACTGCCCACGTGCCTGGTTATTTATTTCCTGCATCTCCCTGGACATCGTTGTGTTACCTACTACTGGAGCCAGTCCCAACTTGATAGAATGATCAGGCTTGGAGGTTTTAGCCTTCTCTTGGTTGATCCATCACCAATGCCAAAAGAACCCTGGTTCTGACCCTAAGCCCAGTCCTAATCCAGTTGAAGACAGAGACATACAGATGAATGGAGGAGATGGCAATCAAGCAAAAAGTTAGAGGTGGGAACACTGAGTAATCAGTTATGATCTTAGTAAGCACAGAGAAGCTGTGAGATCATTTTAAAAATGTATTTGGTCTTCTTCCTGGGTTCTTGGCACAGAGCTCCTAAAATGCTTTGAATTTCATGAATGATAGGATTACCTTTTGTTATTCATAATGAGCCCTGTTAGATCACACTGAAGCTTGTGTTAACAAGGTAACTTAAGATGGGGTCCCTAGATAGCTTCAGAACAGGATGGTCACTAAAAAGACCAAGTGATTGGAGGGTTGGAACTTTCAGCCCCACCCTCTGACCTCTAGGAAGTGGTATTATACAGATTTGAGCTCTATAAACTCTTGAACAACAGATTCAGAGAGCTACTAGGTGCTGGGAGGTGACACACCCAGAGAGGGCACTGAAGCTCTGTGCCACCCTCATCCTATCCCCCCCATTCCTTGCCCTCTGCGTCTCTTCCATTTGGCTGTTCCTGAGTTGTATCCTTTATAATAAGTCACTAAATGTAAGTAAACTGTTTTTCTGAGTTCTGTGAGCTCTTCTAGCCAATTATTGAACTTGAGGAGGGGATCCTGGGAATCCATGATTTATAGCTGGTAGGTCAGAAGTATGGGTGGCCTGGCCCAGATGAGACTGACATTTGAAGTGAGGGAAGTCTGATAGGACTGAGCCCTTAATCTGTGGGATCTGCACTAACTCCAGATAGTGTCATAATTCAATTTTTGGATATCTGTTGTAAGTAGTTAGACAGGTGTGACTGGGGCAGGAAACGGCTCTCCTCCACCCACCAGGAATGTCAGGTGTCTCTTTAAGTAATAAACTGGCAGCCAGCCTCTGGAGAGAGGTCATTTCTTGATGGTCCACAACCGTTGCACTAAAGTGTTGACTGACTGCAGACGCCAAGAGAGGCAACTTCCCAGGCATGCGCATTAAGAGACAAAATGGTGGAGTATGACCTTCTGGGGGCACTCCACAGGAGAAAGGAAGAAAGCCTCAGACGGGCATGCGTACAACTTCCTAAACACACTGCATGTGCTCACTTCCCAAGGGTAAGGAGGGCACTGTGCATGCAGGCAACCCAACCTAAGGGAAGAATCATGGAAAGGGGGCGCAAGACGCCAGAGTTTGCTGGCCTATAAAGTCCTAGGATGATTGTTAAACGGGGCACTCGACCTTCTCAGTGCCCACTTGCATCTCTTCCAAAAGCACTTTCTTTCCTTTCCTACTCTAAAGCTTTTTAATGAACTTCCACTCCTACAATGAAACTTGCCTCAATCTTTTTCCTGCCTTATGCCCCTCAGTTGAATTCTTTCTTCTGAGGAGGCAAGAATTGAGGTTTCTGCAGAGACATATGAATTTGCCACTGATAACCGGGATATCTTCCACTGGTAACATACCCAGTTGATATCAGAGAATTGATGAGCATCAGAAACCACCCCAGAGAAGCTATACATGGTAAGGGCCCTAAATTCCCAAGGGAGCATAAAAAGGGTATCTTAGAGTTTTGGTTCAGTTCTACTGGAAGGTGTGATGTACTGAGAAAGAGCTTATGGTCAACAAGCCACCTTCAAATCAAACGAGACCTACAGGCTCTGAGCAGTTGCCTTGCCCCTCACTGATATAACAGGAGTTCTTACCTGGGGCCCAGGTATGCCTAAGGGTCTATGCACAGACTTTGGGAAACTGTTTGCTTATGAGTGTTTTTTTCTTGAGGGAAGGCTGAGTTGCTTAGATCAGATTCTCATAGGAGCTTGTGTCTGACAACTCTAGAAACTTTCCCATAACTGTCAGCAAGGCTAAGTTAAGGGGCCAAACATTTTACATATATATAAGTACGTGTATATCAGGGTTGAATGTAGACCCCAATGTATTAAATCCCTCATAATTATAGATTCAACACAACCCATATTCACAATATATTATATAATACATTAGGATGTACATTCAAACCTGTTCTTTTTAAAGCCCAACTGGCAATGCGATTCACTACCTTCAGCATGTAGTGCTTGATTGGAATGAGTTTAATCAGTTTGAGAGCATCATAGACTTTTTAAGTTAATGAAAACAGAGAGTTTGGAAAAAGACAACACCACGGGGAAATGATCAGAATGCAGAGGTCGATCTAGTTTTGATGCATAAAACAAAACATGCTGCAGAGATTTGTAGCAGAAAGAAGCACAGGAAATAGCTGTATTCAGGTGACTTTCGGGTGGGAGTGGGGGCTGCTCTGGTAGATACCTTACCTAAAGAGAAGTTTCGTTCTTTTTCCTAAAGATAAACTGATGAATCTGAAACTTCAAAGAAAGAACACTCCTGACCCTGTGGTTCCTGCTGACCTAGGATCAGCAATTGACCCGATTTAAAAATTAGCCATGTAGAAACGTGGGCAGAGGTCAGAGTCACAGTGTGGCAGAAACATTGGGAAGAAGCTTAGAAATCTGTTTTTAATTTTTTACTTTTTTAAATTCTTGAGACAGAGTCTCATTCTATCACTTACACTGGAGTGCGGTGCCAAGAATACAGCTCACTGAAGCCTCAACCTTCTGGGTTAACCAATCCTCTCACCTCAGCCTCCCAAGTAGCTGGGACTGCAGAGCCATGCCACTACACCCAGCTAATTTTTTAAATTTTGTAAAGACGGGGTCTTGCTATGTTGCCCAGGCTGGTACCAAAGTCCTGGGCTCAAGTAATCCTCCTACTTTGGCCTCCCAGGGTGCTGGGATTACAGGCATCAGCCACCACACTCAGTCCAGGGAGCCTCTTTGATGGGTTACTAATTGTTGGCCATAAACACAAGTGCTTTTTGGCCCATGGAGTGTTTCAAAAGTAATTGGAGCCAGTATTGGCTCCAAATTAAGGGATTTCACAAGATAATAAAGATTTCTGTTTCTTTTGAAAAGTCTGAAAACATTGCAACACTGGCCTCTAGTGCCCACTTGGGACCACTCAGTGACAGCAGTCCCCGTTAGAAGGTGATGAGTTTGCAGACTCTCCGGGGGCCCACTCTTAGGAGACCAGGGATTTGTGTTATTGCGGAATTGAGAGGAGCAGAGCTGAAAGGCAGGAAAGAAGCGCTGAGATTTTTTTAAAGCAGAAAAAAAGGGGTAAAGAGGAAGTACCTAAGTTTACTTTGGGGTCTGGCCACTGTACTTTCTATTTTACCCAGGGAAGTGTCAAATTACATATTAGAGCCTTTGTGTACCTCATGGCACCTCATCTGGGCAGAGGGCCGAGTCCACTCCGAGCAGAAGTTCAGTAGGCTCCAGGAAAATTCTACTGGGCTCCCTGTGTGTCCTTGGGGAGGCTGTTGGGAATCTTCAACGCTCTTTGGCCTGGAGTTGGTTTCATTCCTCAGTCCGGCATTGCACTCACCCTTCGCAATCAGGACAGCTTATTCCTGGTTTTCAGTTCCTCCTTCCCAATGCCAGTTCATACATGACTTCACTATTCACTCACAGCTTCTAATGGACCAATGTTTACTACTTCAACAAACAGACTCTGGTTACCCATAATGTGTCAACTGCACAAAGTGCTGGGGAATTGAAGACAAGACATGATCCTGCCAGACAGTGACACAGTGTGACTAAAACGTTTGTGGGGAAGGCTGACCATCCGATTGGGTGATGGAAATCTGTCCACCAGATGGCGGTCAAGAGACTCCAGTGTAACAAAACAACTACAGAAAAATTAAAAAGGGAAATTTGCCCCGTGGAAGAATAAATAGCGCTATGACTTCTATTTCACGTGTACTTTTATGTTCTATTAAACACCTAACAGTTACATTCTCCAAACCCCTGGACTCTAGGTGTGATGTTCAGACAGGGCACAAGCTTCCACACCCGGCCTCTCTACCCCTTCAACCACTTGTAATCTCCGAAGACAGAGCACTGCCCCGTGAGACTAGGAAAGAACTGGCTATCGGTGAGGTGTGCTCTCAGGAGGAAACTCCTCCGTTTGAATGAAAGGCTGATTCTTACTTGAGTTCTCTCCCAACTGGGTGTCCCTGGGAGGGGACGTCTCTCCTCTCCTAGATTCTGTGGCACTGCTCTCTCCCTATCTGCTCCTCTTCTGTGTAATTTGATTAGAAATTTTTTTTTTATGTGCAAGCCCTTCCAACTGTTTATAGTTTTTCACATTTTTTTTCCTGATTATAATAAGCTCGTTACAAGAAATGCAAAAAGATTAAAATTTAGGAAAAGTGTAATTCAACTCTTGGAGATAACCACTGTTAAGAGTTTGGTGTATATTCATCTAGAACAGGGTTTCTTAATCTCAGACCTGTTGGTATTTGGGCCAGCAGATTCTTTGGAAAGCTGCCCTGTGGACTGTGGAATGATTAGCAGCAACCCTGACCTCTGCCCACTAGAGGCCAGTAGTAGCCTCACCACCACTACCACCTAGTTGTGACAACCAATAATGTATTCAGACATTGCAAATGGTTTCGTATTACACATACTTTCGGGCAACCGGCTTTTTAACTTACATTTTGTTGTTGTTGTTGTTGTATCTTAACAACAGATTTGGTCATCTTTCCATTTCAGAACATCTGGACCTATTACATTCTTCAATCTACTGTATCATGATTTATTAACCTGGTATCTTCTATTGATGATCATTTGGGTCATTTTTAATTTTCTTACTTTTACAAATGTAGCTTGGTGAAAAAAAATATTTAAAATCCAAACTGTCTGTGGCCATTTGTAAGGGAAGAGGAAAGGCATATTTCATAGCAGAGGGAAAACGAGTATCCATATTGCTTCCTTTTACTTATAAATCTTGGTGGGTAAAAGAAAAGGAGGTCTGAAATGTGGAAACCTCCACCGATTTTCTGTACTGTTAAAGCTTGAGGCCAAATTAATGGTCCCTCCAGTAGTCTAGATGTTATCAAAGCTTTAGAAATGCAAAGAAGGTGGAGGAATGGAGAGGGTTAGAAAGCAGAATTGTTCTGCATACCGCGAGACAAAGTAGCAAACGGAAGGAGCCTGTTTGCCTGTTTCTGCTTGCCAGGGTAATTTTACAAAGCCCCTGACTGTGAGGCCTGCAGCTTTCCAGAAAGATACTTTGACAAAAACGGATAGAGCACATGATCCCCCATGCCTCTTGCCTGAGTCACTGTATTTCTTAAAAGTTAAGTGACTCTAGTCCTTGCTTTTTCTTACACACGATAACATCTCATGGGGTTAGTCATTATGCTTCCACTACCTATAACCAAATGTACTTTAGTAAACTATATTCAAATGTACTCTTGCACCCAAACTTAGATGTGATTTTGCACATACTCAACCTCCACCACCTACCTACCAATGGGCTGAAACACTGTTTTAGAGGAAGGAGTCCGATAGACCTCCCTAAAAGACTCCTCCCGAGCTATGGGCCTCAGTCTATAGTCCTCAGTAAGAATCGTGAATAAAATTTATTTTAATTCTTTAAAAGCTTGATTTTTTTTCCCCTTGGGTATTTTAACTGTCCCTAAATAGTCCATGGGAAAGCAAATCCTGAAAACACAGAACTGATAAGATGTCAGGAAATGCCTGAGGTGGAGAGAGAAGGTCAAGTGACAAAGCAGGATACCAGAGCCCATGGACAAAAGTGGTCAGTGAGAAATTCTTCATGGGAAAGAGAACAAAAGGCCTTTATGTATGAGAAGGTCTAATATTAATTTTTGAATGAGTCAGTTTGTGTGGTTGTAAAAAATCCACATTCACATGGCTTGGGAGGTGTTTTTGTTGTTCTGCTTTGTCTTGTTTCGTCTTGAAAAAATAGAATGGTAAGGAAAAAGGGTTAAATTTCACATGTACGTTGGTTCAAATCAAAAAGACAACACAGGCTAAAAGAGGTGAGATGCAAGTGGGCTTGAAACAGAACCAGAGCCCTGAGCAAGATAGAAAGAACTGTGAGAAAATAAAACTGGCAAAACTCACAGAAATCACAGGGAGGGCCATGTACATTCCACAGGGTTAGGATTCCCAGGTGAACTTCATTTAAATATCAAGGCCTAGGGTGACTGTTGGCTACTGACTCACACAAATGGCACCTCTATGACATCCTTTCTGAAAGTACACCTTTAAGTTTTTGTGCAACTTCTTTTTAAATTCATATTTATTGACTTTCTACCACCCGCAAATGTAGCAATGAGCAAGCCAGTCAATTGTCTGAGATCCATAAAAATGATGTTTGCATTCTTTTAGTTAAATTGCCGAGTCAAAAAACATGATAATTTAAAAATTCTGCAAGCCATTTCGAAATGTTCTTTCTTACCTGGAGATTTGATTTTCATCCAGGCGTTGCTTTTATATTTACTAATGGTTTGATGTGTTTCTCTATATTTAATTCTTATCCATCAGAATTGCATATTGACGTGTCATGTGAATTCCTAAATTGATTTTTCCCCAAAACATCCAACTAGTTTTTCATAGCCACAATTTATCCAGTAGTTCAACCTTTCACCATTGATTTGTAACACTTCCCTCATGATATTTTAACTTCTGTGTTTTAGAATCTGCTTCTGAGCTATTCTTTCTATTTCATCGATTTACCTATCTTTTCTTATGCCAGAACCACAATTATTGTTTTAGCTATTATAGCTTTATGACTAATTTAACATCTGCTAAAGCAAGTACTTCCTCTTTCTTTTTTCTGCTTTTAAAAAACTTAGTGATTCTTGGCAATGTACTGTTCCAGTAGAAACCTGCCATTACATGAGAAGAGCCCTGGGCATTTTTCTATTTTTAAAATATTTTTTAAAGAAAATTTTCCTTAAGGGAGACATTATCTTTATTATACTGGACAGTAAACAAACCCGTCCTTTGCTCTGGAAATGAGGGAAGAGAGAGACCCTCTCATATTGTTTTATATTGTGTTATACTCCTAAAAGGAAAGAGAAGCGAAACTAAAGGCAGGTAGCCCGGTGCCTAGGAACCAGACTTGAAACCAGGCCTGGGCCTGCCTGACCTAAGCCTGGTAGTTAAAATTCGACCCCTGACCTAACAACTGATGTTATCTATAGATTCTAGACATTGTATGGAAAGACATTGTGAAACCTCCCATTCTGTTCTGTTTCACTCTGACCACCGGTGCTTGCAGCCCTGTCACGCACGTACCCCCGCTTGCTCAATCGATCATGACCCTCTCACGCGGACCCCCTTAGAGTTGTAAGCCCTTAAAAGGGACAGAAGTGGAGCACCTGACTAGCTGGGATTTTAAGATGCTAGCCTGCCAATGCTCCCAGCTGATTAAAGCCACTCCCTTCACTATCTCGGTGTCTGAGGGATTTTGTCTGCGGCTCGTCCTGCTACATTTTTTGGTTGCCTGACCGGGAAGCGAGGTGATTAAGGGACCATGGGACCATCGAGGCAGCTCCTTAGGCGGCTTTAGGCTGCCCTGTGGAACATCCCTGCGGGGGACTCCAACCACTCGGATCGACACGGATCCTGAGAGCGCTCCCGGGTAGGTAGGTGCCCCGGTGGGACACCTCGCCAGAGCAGTGTGTGGCAGGCCCCCATGGAGGATCAACTCAGTGGCTGAACACTGGAAGGAACTGGCACTTGGAGTTCAGACATCTAAAACTTGGTAAGACTAGTTTTTGGAACTTGCCCACTCCATTTGAGTGGAAGTGTGGCCTAATCACCCACGGCGTGCCTTTATCGGCACTTTGGTTTTGGTTTTGACTTGGTTTGAATTGCTTGACAGGATGACAGGACTGGTCTTAGGAACTTGCCCACTCCATTTGAGCGGAAGCGTGGCCTGATCACCCATGGTGTACCTGTATTGACACTTTGGTTTTTGTTTTTGACTTGACTTGGATTGCTTGATACTTTGGTTTTGGTTTTGACCTGGCTTGGATTTCTTGATACTCTGATTTTGGTTTTGATTCTGGTTTGGCATCAACTGTAAAACCGTGTGTGTGCCCTTTTTACCTGTTCTTTGTTTTGTAGTGTGCATGTGGTGTGAACATGGTGTTTTGTCTTGAGGAGACGTGGGTCAGGCACAAAGTAAGCCCATCCCATTAGGAGCTATGTTGAAAAATTTCAAGAAAGGATTTAAGGGAGATTACGTTGTTACTATGACACCAGGAACACTTAGAACTTTGTGTGAAATAGACTGGCCGGCATTAGAGGTGGGTTGGCCATCAGAAGGAAGCCTGGACAGGTCCCTTGTTTCCAAGGTATGGCACAAGGTAACCTGTAAGCCAAGGCACCCAGACCAGATTCCCCTACATAGACAGTTACAGCTGATTTTAGACTCCCTTCCCCCCCCGACAGTAGTTAAGAGAACAGCAGCATAAGCGACTGGAAGAGGCAAGGAAAGACCAGCAGAGAGAAAGAGAAGAAAGAGACAGAGAGAAAAAGAGTCAAAGAGAGAGAGGAAAAGACAGAGAAGAAGAGACAGAGAGACAAAGAAGGAGTCAAGAAAAGAGAGAGACAGAAAAAGAGAGAAGCAGAAAGAGAAGAAGAGACAGAGGCAAAAGGAAAGTCAAAGAGAGAGAGAGAGAGAAAGTCAAAGAGAGAGAGAGAGAGAGAGAGAAAAGGGCCATCTATACCAATTCTAAGTTAATTTGGACTGAACAAGGTCTTATTAATAGCAAAGGATAATTGAAATCCCAAACTTAGAAGGTTTTCAACAAAAGTAAAGTTTGCTAAAAGTTAACAGGGTAACATGTATTACAGTAACTTCTAATCTTGTGGCCTTAGACAGTCTAGTCCACAGACATAAAGAAAGTTTACTTAAAAAAAAAAAAAAAGAATGGTTATCTTCAAAAAAAAAAGGGGGGGGGAAGCGGGGAGGCAGAATTTACGTAAAAAAAGTGTCATATAGTAAATTCTTGTCCTGAAAAAAATTAACTGGTTGTTTAAAGAAAGAAATGTTTGTAGTAGGTCAGAAAGTTGAGACGTGTCGAAGAATTGTCTGCGAAAGTTGTGAAAGAAAAAAATGTTATAAAAAAATTTTTATGCAAAAAATGTTGTATAATTTAAAAGTAATAAGGCCTCCTGAGTACTATTGAAGAAACAGTTTATGTGCAACATGTATAAGGAAAATAAAATATACCTTTGATAAAAGAATTATAAGGAGGCATAAGAATATAAATTTTTACCTATATTAAAAGGTTAAAAATATGTATATTTGTTTTAAAGGTTTAATCAAGTTTTAAAATGTTAATTGGAAAGAAAAATCTGTGTATAAACATTGGCTAAAGTTAAAGAGGTATAATCCAGTTTTTCTGTAAATTGGACATTAAAATAAGAGCATAGCAGGCTTTTCTTAAAGCAACAACCTGCTCTTTAACAAAAATTATAAAAGGTTAAAAAGAGTCTATAAAATCTTACCTTATGGTCAAACATTAAAAATTGGATAAATATGTATACAAAGCTTTATTAAAACTAAGATTAACCTTAATAGCACATTAATACAAAGGTGAAATTTAGCTTATCTGGTATAAAAATCATACAAGAAGCATTATTAAATATAAAATGTGTTTAGCTTTCTGTGGTCTAAAGACTAATAAAAATAGGTGCTAAAGGAAATATTCATTTAACTAGAGGATCATAGAAGTTAAAGACTTAAAACAAACTTTGGCAATTAAGACAGCACACCAAGATGCAAATGCCTGGTTGGAATGGATCAAATATTCCATCTGCGCGTTAAACAAAAGCAATTATTATGTTTGTGCACATGGCAGGCCAGAGGCCCAGATTGTCCCCTTTCCACTAAGGTGGTCTTCCAGTCGACCTAACATGGGCTCCATGGTAGCTCTTTTTCAGGATTCTACAGCCTGGAGTAATAAGTCATGCCAAGCTCTCTCTGCTATATCCCAAAGTCCGGCACCTTGTGGGTCAGCCCCCAAGGGCCATCCAGCCTCTGTCTCCCAACACTAAGTTCACTTCATGTCTCTCATGACAAGGAGGAACCTTAGCATTCCTTGGAGACCTGAAGGGATAGGATGAGCTTAAGAATTTTCAAGAGCTTATCAATCAGTCAGCCCTTGTTCATCCCCAAGCAGATGTGTGGTGGTATTGTGGTGGACCTTTACTGGGCACTCTGCCGAATAACTGGAGTGGCACTTATACTTTAGTCCAATTGGTTATCCCTTTCACCCTGGCATTTCATCATCCAGAGGGAGGAATAATAAGACATCATAAAGCGAGAGAAGCCCCCTTATAGGTCTTTCGACTCTCACGTCCACTTAGATGCAATTGGAGTCCCACGAGGAATACTGGCTCAATTTAAAGCTTTAAATCAAGTAGCTACAGAATTTAAGTCAATATTTTAGTGGGTGATAGTTAATAAAAATGTAAATTAGATAAACTACATCTATTACAACCAACAGAAACAAGCTTTTCATGAGTTAAAAGGAAAACTCAGGTCGGCCCCAGCCCTGGGGCTACCTGACCTGACAAAACTTTTTGCACTCTATGTGTCTAAAAAAAAAAAAATGGCAGATGGAGTTTTAACCCAGACTGTAGGGCCCTGGCCAAGGCCAGTGGCCTATCTCTGAAAACAACTAGATGGGGTTTCCAAAAGCTGGCCCCCATGTCTAAGGGCCCTAGCAGCAATGGCCCTGTTAGCACAAGAAGCAGATAAGCTAATGCTTAGGCAAAAACTAAATGTAAAGCCCCCCCCCGCCATGCTGTGGTGACTTTAATAAATACCAAAGGACATCATTAGCTAACGAATACTAGACTAACTAGATACCAAAGCTTGCTCTGTGAAAATCCCCACATAACCATTGAAGTTTGCAACACCTTGAACCCCACCACCTTACTCCTGGTATCAGAGAATCCAGTTAAACATAACTGTGTAGAGGTATTGGACTCAGTTTATTCTAGTGGGCCCAATCTCCGAGACCATCCTTAAACATCAGTAGACTGGAAGCTGTACATGGATGGGAGCAGCTTCGCCAGCCCCTGCAAAGTGACTCTGAAGAAAACGACAAGCTCTGCTCCAGTCACACGCGGAAGCTGACTGGTCCACACATGGCCGAAGCATGAGAAAACTCATCACAGGACTCATTTGCCTTAAAATTTGGACTTGTACAGTAAGGACTTCAGTTGACCTTCCTCAGACTGAGAACTGTTCCCAGTATATACATCAAGTCACTGAGGTAGGACAAAAGATTGCTACAGTCCTATTATTTTATGGTTATTATAAGTGTACCGGGACTCTAAAAGAAACTTGTTTGTATAATGCTATGTAGGCCACAATGTTATGTTTGTGGAGGAACTGTAATAGGAGATCAATGGCCATAAGAAGCCTGAAAATTAGTGCCTACAGACCCAGTTCCTGATAAATTCCTGGCCCAAAAGAATCACCCTGATCATTTCTAGGTTCTAAAATCTCAATTATTAGACAATATTGCATAGCTAAAAAAAGGAAAGAATTCACTCATTCTGTAGGATGACTTAGTTGCCTAGGACAAAAATTGTATAATAGTACCAAAAAACAGTTACATGGCGGAGTTCAAACCACACAGATAAAAATCCATTCAGTAAATTTCCAAAGTTGCAGACCACTTAAACTCACCCAGAATCCCACCAGGACTAGACGGCCCCCACTAGGGTATACTAGGTATGTGGACACAGAACCTACACTAAGCTGCCTGACCATTGGACAGGTAGTTGTGTTATTGGCACTATTAAACCATCTTTCTTCCTACTGCCCATAAAGACAGGTGAACTCCTGGGCTTCCCTGTCTATGCTTCCCACAAAAAGAAAAGCATAGCTATAAAAAAATTGAAAAATAATGAATAGCTCCCTAAGAGAATCATACAATATTATAGGCCTGCTACTTAGGCACAAGACGGCTCATGGGGATACCAGACCCCCATTTACATGCTCAATCGAATCATACGGTTGCAAGCTGTTTCAGAAATCATCACTAATAAAACTGGTCAAGCCTTGACTGTTCTAGCCTGGCAAGAAACTCAGATGAGGAATGCTATCTATCAAAATAGACTAGCTCTTGACTGCTTGCTAGCAGCTGAAGGAAAGGTCTATAAAAAATTTAACCTTACTAATTACTGTCTACACATAGATAATCAAAGGCAAGTAGTTAAAGACATAGTTAGAAATATGACAAAACTGGCACATGTGCACGTACAAGTGTAGCGCGGATTTGACCCTGAAGCCATGTTTAGAAGGTGGCTCCCAGCACTAGGAGGATTTAAAACTCTTATAATAGGAGTTATAATAGTAATAGAAACCTGCTTACTGCTCCCTTGTTTGCTACCTGTACTTCTTCAAATGATAAAAAGCTTCATCACTACCTTAGTTCACCAAAATGCTTCAGCACAAGTGTACCATATGAATCATTATCAATCTGTTGCACAAGAAGACATAAGTAGCAAAAATAAGAGTGAGAACTCTCAGGACCCTCTCACACTGACCCCCTTAGAGTTGTGAGCCCTTAAAAGGGACAGAAGTGGAGCACCTGACCAGCTGGGATTTTAAGACGCTAGCCTGCCGATGCTCCCAGCTGATTAAAGCCACTCCCTTTACTATCTCGGTGTCTGAGGGGTTTTTGTCTGTTGCTTGTCCTGATACAGATAGAGATACCACTTCTAGCTTCCAAGGCTATTCATTATACAAACAGCCTGGAAAAGACAGTCAGGAACAAAGGCTATCAGTGGTGCCCCTGCTCACAAGATGAGCAATGGGAGAGACCCATAAAAAATTGCCCCCACGCTTTCAGCACATAATAATATCAGTCAAGATAATAATAACAATGATTATTGGTATGAAGAAAGAATAATGAAGAGTGAAGCTTAGTGGATTCTAGCTTTGTTTTATACTAGCTTTGTGGCCTTAAGCAAGTTAATTTGTATCCCAAAGCCCCAGTTTCCTCTTCTATAAAGTGGAGATAATGGTAACACATACCTTATAAGATTTGTTGTAAAGTTTCATTAATTAATGGCTGAAGGACTTTAAGAAGGTTAAATCAGATGGTACACGTAAAGTATTTGGCACAGTGCCTACCACATAACATGTGCTTGTGTAAAATGGGTTTTATTATTATTTGCAAAGTAAACTATCAAATTATATTTACCTTGGATCTGGCCACTGTACCTTCTGTCTGTATTAATTTAAACTTTTTTTTCAGTTTATTTCTTCGAGGTTCCTGGTGGATACTATCACTTGTAAACAGCAATTATTTGTGCTCTGCTTCCTAAATGTCACCCCTTTTATTTTTGTGTCATATCTTAATGTATTAGCCAGGACTTCTCAAATGACAATAAATAATAATAGAGATAATAGGCATCACAATGGGATGACTTTCAATGATTCACCATTGAGTACAATGTTGCCTCTTGGTCTGAAGTATATATTCTTTTCCATTTTTAAGGAAGCTTTCCTCTATGAGTAAGTTTTTAAAGCCTTTATCAGAATGAATAGTCTATCAAATGCTGTTTCAGCATCATTTGAGTTTGTATGATTTTCTTTTTTGGCCTATTATTGATATTAATAGACAATTTAGCAGTACTTTCTCCTTCATTATGCTAAGTGAAATAAGGCAGCACAGAAAGACACACATTACATGATCTCACTTATTTGTGGAATCTAAAAAAGTCAAACACAACCAGGCACGGTGGCTCACGCCTATAATCCCAGCACTTTGGGAGGCCAAGGCAGGTAGATCACCTGAGGTCAGGAGTTTGAGACCAGCCTGGCCAACAAGGTGAAACCCTGTCTCTACTAAAAATACAAAAATCAGCTGGGTGTGGTGGTGGGTGCCTATAGTTCCAGCTACTCAGGAGGCTGAGGCAGGACAATGGCTTGAACCTGGGAGGCAGAAGTTGCAGTGAGCCGAGATCGTGCCACTGTACTCCAGCCTGGGTGACACAG
Source organism: Theropithecus gelada (assembly GCF_003255815.1). Taxonomy (NCBI): domain Eukaryota; kingdom Metazoa; phylum Chordata; class Mammalia; order Primates; family Cercopithecidae; genus Theropithecus; species Theropithecus gelada. The sequence goes on along the minus strand of NC_037668.1, from coordinate 11,854,485 downwards.
TGAGACTCTGTCTCAAAAACAAATACATAAATAAATCAGTCAAACTCATAGAAATAGAGAAGGTGAGACTAGCGGTTACCAGAGGCTAGAGGGCAGGGAGGAGAGGTGGAAGAGAAAAGAGGAGATGTTGGTTAAAGGATACAAAATTCAGTTAGGAGGAATAAGTTCTAGTGATCTATTGCACAGAATGGTGGCTATGGTTGATAACAATTATTGTATATACCAAAATTGTTAAAAGTAGATTTTAAACATTCTCATCACAGATAAATAAGTATGTGAGGTGATTAATATGTTAATTAGCATGACTTAATAATTCCACAATGTATACATGTATCATAACATTGTACCCCACAAATATATAAAAGTATTATCTGTCAATTAAACATTAAAAAAATTTAAAAAATAGTACTTTGTCTTTTCATTCCTGAAATAAACCTACTGTATCACTGTGATTTTTTTGGTCACTTTTGATTCACTGGTATTTTTGGTCAAGATTTTCATATGCAAGCTCATGAATGGGTTGGGCTGCAATGTTCAATTGCAATCTCTCTTTTCAGATTATGAAAAGACTGTTCATCAGAGCCTTCCAAACATGTTTGGAAATAATTAGTATTTAAAAATAATTAGTATCAATTATTCACATATTCTTCCAAAAAAAAAAAAAAAAAGAAGATGAGTAAACACTTCCCAACTCATTTTTCAACACTAAAGGCCAAACCAATATTCTCTATGATGATATACACAAAAATCCTCTGCAAAGTACTGAAAACCTGAATCCAACAACATGTAAAAAGAATTATATACCATGACCAAGTGGGATTTATTCCTGGAATACAGTCAGTTTAACATCCAAAATGTAATTAATGTAATATACTGCATCAATAGACTAAAGGACAAAAATCATACGATATCTCAATAGATGCAGGAAAAGGATTTGATAGAATCCAATATCCTTTCATGATAGGAATACTGGGGAACTTCCTCAACCTGATAAAGGGAATCTGTGAAAAACCCACAATTGTTAACACCATATTTAATGATGGAAGATTGAAAGCTTTCCCTCTAAGCTTGGGAATAAGACAAGAATGTCTGCTCTCACCACTTCTATTCAGCAGTGTGCTGGAAGGGCAAGTAGGCAAGAAAATAAAATAAAATGCATCCAGATCGGAAAGGAAGAAGTAAAACTGACTCTATTTGCAGATGACATGATCTTGCATATAGAAAATACTAAGAAATTTACTTAAACTATTAGAACGAATAAATGAGTTCAGAAAAGTTGTAAGATTTAAGATTAATACACAAAATGGGCCAGGTATATTACCTTGTGCCTGTATCCCAGAGCTTTGGAAGGCCAAGGCAGGATGATCTCTTGAGGCCACAAATTTGAGAGCAGCCTGGGCAACATAGTGAGCTCATATCTCTAAAAACAAAAAAAAGAAATAAAAATAAAAAGATTAATACACAAAATGAATTGTACTTCTATATGCTTTATTAAAAATCTGAAAAAGTTAGAAAATAATTCCATTGACAGCAGCATCAAGAAAACAGGAATTATAAAATAGAAATAGGAATAAATTTAGTAAGAGAAAAGTAAGTCATTTTTGTTGTTGTTTTAGAGACAGAGTCTCTCTCTGTCACCCAGCCTGGAGTACAGTGGCATGATCATAACTCACTGCAGCCTCGAACTATGGGGCTCAAGTGATCCTCCAGCCCCAGCCTCCCAAAGTAGGGTAAATCTTGTACTCTAAAAATTATAGAACACTGTTGAAATAACTTAAAGAAGATCCAAATAAATGGAAAGACATACATGCTCATGGATCAGAAGACTAGATATTGTTAAAATGACAATTCTCCCTAAATTGATTTACAGATTCAACACAATCCCTAAAAATCCCAGCTGGCTTGTATGCAAAAATCGACAAACTAAACACAAATTCATGTACAAATGTGAGGCACCCAGAATAGCCAAAATAATCTTGAAAAAAAGTAAAAAGTTAGAGGATCCACACTTCCTGATTTTAAAACCTACTACGGAACTATAGTAATTAAGACAGTGTGGTGCTGGCCTAAAGATAGACTTATAAATCAATAGTGCAGAATTGAGAGTTCAGATATAACCCCTTATAATTATGTTCAATTGATTTTCAACAAGGGAGTCAAGACAATTCAATGAGAGAAAGAATAATCTTTTCAAAAATTGATGCTGGAACTGCTGGGTACCTACATGTAAAAGAGCGAAGTTGGACCCTTCCTCATACCATTTATAAAAGTTTATTAAAACAGACTGGAGATCTAAATTTAAGAGCTAAAGCTACAAAAGTCTTAGGAGAAAATATAGGAGCAAATCTTTGTGACTTTGGTGCAGGCAAACTCTTCTTACATACAGCATTCAAAGTACAAGCAACAACAGCAACAAAAATAAATTAGACTTCTTTAAATAAAAAATTTTGTGTTTCAAAGAATATCATCAAGAAAGTAAAAAGATAGCTTACATAATGGGAGAAAATATTTACAAATCATAATTTGTAAGGGATGGTACTGAATTCGTATAGTTTTATGTTGTCTCAGCATCCATTTTAAATACAAGTTGGGCTTTTTTGTACCAGGTGGCTCTCCATTCCTCTTGGTATGCTCCCCTCCTCCCTCTGGGACCTGTGAGCAATACACTGCTTCTACTACTTCATGCATTTTACTGTGCTGCCTCTTACATGGCTCCCCTGACTGACACACTCAAATCTAACTTCTTTACTAGACAGGGATCTCCTAGAGAGTGGCCATCTTGGTAGGAATAAACTGGACACAGATCAGACAGCAACAAAAGCATCTGTCAGGATAAAGAAGTATCTCGTGAAAGATACACTGTAAGCAGCCATGACCAAATTCCCCAAAGCCCAGGGCTAGAGTTTATAGCCTCTATCCTAAGAGAGACGTCAAGACTAAATTAGAAGGCCCTGGCATGGTGGCTCATGCCTGTAATCCCAGTACTTTAGGAGGCTAGACCCCAGGAGTTTAAGACCAGCCTGGGCAATATGGTGAAACTCTGCCTCTACTAAAATTTCAATAAATTAGCCACCTGTGGTGGAGCGCACCTGTAATCCCAGCTACATGGGAGGCTGAAGCAGGAGGATCGCTTGAGACCAGGAGGTTGAGGCTGCAGTGAGCCATGATCACATCAGTGCACTCCAGCTTCGGCAACACAGTGAGACCCTGTCAAAAAAAAAAAAAAAAAAAAAGGCTAATTTAGAGGAAATCACATAATGAAATAATAGTTCATTACATGTATCCATAGCACATAATGAACCCTTACTACTCAACAATACAAGAATAAATAACCCAATTTGGAGATGAGACCTAGATACCCTCAGATAGCTTGTCTTGCCCTCTCTTCTGTCCAGTGCTGCCCGATCTCTAACCAGCAATGCAGTGTGGTCAAGTGAGAATGTCAAGAACTGCTGTAGAAGCAGAGATCTAGTTGAAGCTACTTTATCTAATGTTTACTCATGAAATCTTACCTGCCCACCCCAACCTCATGGAAAAATTGATCACCTGCGTTTTGGTGCCCCTCTATCTCATTAACACATCTCTTGAGGCATTTGTAGAATTTTCTTATACATTCTTATTCACATGCCTATGTTTTTCTTAGCAGCCTGATAACCATTAACATGTATCTTTATCACCCGGCACAGCTCCTGGCACTAAGTGGAAGCTCAATGAACACTTGTGGAATGAAAATCTTTATGAGTGAAGTAACATAGCCCAGAAAGGAGTCGGATGGGAAGCCTAATAGCGTCTAGAACCTTGAAGGAGACATACCAACAGAGAGGGGCAGTTAGAAGTGGGGGTGGTAGACTGGCTCCAAGGATGGGGAGAAAGGTCTATTAGGCAGAACGTATGTTGAGGCAAACAACAGGTGCTGATCCAAACAGACAGTTGGCATCATGAGGGCTCAGCAAAAAGTACAGGGTGTCTCTAGAAGAGGTAGTACAGGGTGTCTCTAGAAGAGTGTAGTTCCCAGGAGCTGGCGAACAGGCGCTAGTCAGGGATGCAGGCAGGTGGCTGGCGTAGGAAGATTTGATGGCAGGAAGTATCAACTTACCATCCCCAGCATCTAGCAGGTGCCTAACAAAAATGTTTGAGTGAATCGGTGGTCCCTGCCCTCCAGAGGATTACAGTCTGGTTGAGGAACAAGGCTATGATACATAATCTTTGAAATTAAGAGCTGTTAAGAGGAAGTCCCTCAGATAACAACTGGGTGAGTATGTCCTGAATTCTCTCCTTGCAGCCAAACCAAAGGTTTCCTGCAAAGCTTTATGATACTTAAGTGATTTTGAGGAAAATACCAATGATAACATAAAATTCTTAAAACTTTTCAGGTCACCTTTTTCCTGTTTCATTTCATGTCCTTCCTCATCTACACAGTCATGTATTTTAGTTTGTCCTTTCTTTCTTTCTTTCTTCCTTTCTTTCTTTCTTTCTTTCTTTCTTTCTTTCTTTCTTTCTTTCTTTCTTTCTTTATTTCTTCTTCTTTTTTTTTTTTTTTGAGACAGAGCTCACTCTGTTGCCCAGGCTGGAGTGCAGTGGCATGATCTCAGTTCACTGCAAGCTCCGCCTTCCGGGTTCACACCATTCTCCTACCTCAGCCTCCCGAGTAGCTGGGACTACAGGCGCCCGCCACCATGCCCAGCTTAATTTTTTAATATTTTTAGTAGAGATATTTCAGTAAGCCAAGATCACACCATTGCATGCCAGCCTGGGCAACAAGAGTGAAACTCCAACTAAAAAAAACAAAAAAAACAAAAAAAAAAGCAGAAACATGGTCTCACTATGTCACCCAGGCTTGAGTACACAGACACCATCATGGTGCACTATAGCCTTGAACTCCTGGGCTTAAACTATCCTCCCATCTCAGCTTCCAGAGCGGCTGGGATTACAGGTATGCAATACGGCACCTGGCTCCGTGGTTTCTTAACTGTTCTTGTTATCAGCCCTGAAGAATGAAGCCCATTTTGCACATCGGCACAATTTAGTTTTAGTTTTAGGTTTTTTTTTTTTTAATTATTTTCAGGCCAGTAGGGGAGATTCTTTCTTTCAAGTCAACTGAGACCAGTAAGTTCATAGAACAGAGAAAGTTACTAATAGAATTTGAGACTCCCTCATTCCCTTTCAATCTTTTCAATGCAAGTATGCTAACACATTGGGGACAGCTAGGTCAATAATCCATTTAAAGGCAAAAATGACTCTGCAGAATTCAAAATCCCTAGGCATCCCAACGATGACATTAAACAGAGAAAACCAATCATGCATATTGTACACATTGATCTCTAGGGTAGAAATCAAAAAAACTCCCATGCCACTGCCAGATTTGCTTTATTGTCTACAATTTGGTTATGATAGATTCCTTCCACTTATAGTCACACAGCGGCCCCTAGAGAAATGGTCTATGAGAAAACAGTCTTCCCTTGTGAGAACAAATATATGAAAAGCCTTGCAGTTCCCCTGCTAATAGTGCCTGCAGGTCTCCAGCAATTATATTCTCTACTTTGGGATGTGCAGATTAAATGAAAGGTTCATACGTTATGGTATTGTGGCCAGACATCTAAAGAGACAACATGCATCTATTAGAAAGGGTGTAAGCATCAAGCCTTACTGTAGTGTATTAAAGAACCAGCTCAGCAAGGCCAGGCTTGGCGGCTCATGCCTGTAATCCCAGCACTTTGGGAGGCTGAGGTGGGCAGATCGCTTGAGTTCAGGAGTTCAAGACATGCCTGGGCAACATAGTGAAACCCTGTATCTACCAAAAATACAAAAAACTAGCCAGGCATGGTGGCACAGACTGTAATCCCGGCTACTCAGGAGGCTGAGGTGGGAGGACTGCTTGAGCCTGGGAGGTAGAGGTTGCAGTGAGCCAAGATCGGGCCACTGCATGCCAACCAGGGTGACAGAGTGAGACCTTGTCTCAAAAAAATAAAATAAAATAAAGAACCAGCTCAGGAGGAAAAGGAAATGTTCTTGTATAGTGTATAGCTAACCTTCCATAGCTATAATTGTGAGCCTGCAGTCACAGCTCACTGCAGCCTCAACCTCCCGGGCTCAGGTCATCCTCCCACCTCAGCATGTCGAGTAGCTGGGACTACAGGAGTGCGCCACCACGCCCGACTAAGTTTTGTATTTTTTGCAGAGATGAGGTTTCGCCACGTTGCCCAGGCTGATCTCGAACTCCTGGGCTCAGGCAATTCTCCTGCCTCGGCCTCCCAAAGTGTTAGGATTACCGGTGTGAGCCACTGCACCTGGCCAAAACTTAAAGTTTTATATATAATTCACACCCACTAGAATGGCCAAATTGAAAGTGTTGAAGAAAATGTAAAGCAATTGAAACTCTCAAACATTATTTGGGGGAATATAAATTGCATGATCACTTCAGAAAACTGTTAGGCAGTATCTTCCAAAGCTGAGCATACATATGCCCTATGACATAGCATTTCCACTCTTAGGTATACGCCTAGCAGAAATGCATCATATATTTACCATATTTCACATAGTAGAAGGTCCATGGCAGCACTATTCAAAAGAGCTTCAAACTAGAAATAACACAAATGTCTAACAGAAGTAGAATGGATAAATAGATAGTGGTATTTTCATAATGGGATTCCATACAGCAATAACAAAAAATAAATTACAACCTCAGGTAGCAATAAAAATGAATCTCATAATGTTGAGTGAAAAAAGGCACATGAAGGAGTTATATATGTTGCCATTTATATAAAGTTCAAAAACAGACAAATACAACAACTAATGTATGGTGTTATAAATCAGGATACCTGTTACCCTTGGGAGGAGGCAGTGACTGGGAAGGGCATGAGCTGGGCCTCTGGGATGATACTAGATTCTTCATCTAGATTTTGGGTACACAAGTATGTTCTCTTTGGGAAAATTCAGTGAGCCGTGCACCTGTGATTAGTGTGTTTTTCTCTATGTACTTTTACTTCAATAGGAAATTTACATAAAATGGTTTAATGTAATTATAGTCTGTATGTTTACTAGGCAGTTTTATGTAATTATAGCCCAGGATCATATTTGCCATAATAATCCAAATCTCAATCCTTCATGCTGCCCATAACGGCTGATTAGTAGGCTTTTATTTTTTCAGTGTTCAATTCTCCAGCTATATCCAAGAATTCCCAGAAAATACATAATTTGGGGGAACCATCGGTTTTTGGTGATCTCTTCCTCATGTATAATCAGGGGCTCTGTGGACCCTTTTCTCTGTTGTCCACTGTTACTTTCATCATTTTCCGTGCTGGTCTTGGCACTGCCGTCCTTCTCTTGACATCTCTTTCTCTCTCCCAGTCTCCTGTGCCCTCTTCTCTCTGGCCAGTACATCAACATGTCCAGTTCTTTCAGAGAGGAATCCCTCAGCTCTGCCATGTGAGCTCTTAGATACAATTCTAGCATTTCTACCAATGCCTTACCCTCCCAGAGCTCACAGGTACCCTGGGACCAAAGGGGGACTGCATGGAAGGGTAGCAAGTACCACTGGGCATTATGCCTGGAGCTCCTGCTCCTCGGACTCCAGATGCTACTGCTCAGTTGACCCACTCTATATACGTTTCTTTATTCCTGGTTATCTGCTCTCAGGGGACCAGTTGAGAGTCCCTAGTGTCCCACATCCCTCAGGGTTCTCTAGTTCTTTAGATAGCTCAGTAGACCTCTGAACCACAATTACAGACAAGGCTCTAGTCCTTTCTAACCAGCAAAGAGATCAGCTGAGCCTCTTGTACCCAGGACTTTACCATCTTTGGAACTCAAAGTCCCATGAGCCCTTCAGTCCCAGACAAATCAGGATGATTGGTCACCCTACTAATCTGGCTTCTGGGTCCCAGAATGGGCCCCACTAGAGACAGCTGGACATCTAGTTCATTTTTTTTTTTTGAGACGGAGTCTTGCTCTGTCGCCCAGGCTGGAGTGCAGTGGCGCGATCTCGGCTCACTGCAAGCTCCGCCTCCCGGGTTCACGCCATTCTCCTGCCTCAGCCTCCCGAGCAGCTGGGACTACAGGCGCCCGCCGCCATGCCCGGCTAATTTTTTGTATTTTTTTTTTTTAGTAGAGACGGGGTTTCACCGTGTTAGCCAGGATGGTCTCTATCTCCTGACCTCGTGATCCGCCCGCCTGGGCCTCCCAAAGTGCTGGGATTACAGGCGTGAGCCACCGCGCCCGGTCAACATCTACTTCGTTTTTCCCATATCTCCATGGTAGTTAGGAGGCTAATATGCCCAGAGCGCACACAGGACCTTCAGAGACAGTGTTGCTCATGTCCACATGAATGTCTGTTGGTGAGGTCTGGACAAGCAAATTAGGAAACTGAGAATTAAAAAAAAAAAAAAAAAAAAAGAACTTGGACCCACAATCAACTGAAGATTCTAACCTAAACATAGCAAACCTAATTATTCCTGTTCAACATATCTAGCCAGCACATCTAACATCTCTAGCCAGTTCTTGTCTTCTGGTTTTCCAAGTTAGGTCCCTTACATAAAGACAAGGCTCACAAGGAAGTCAGCCCTATGATAAGGATTATCAGAGATCAGCAACAGAGGGAGGTAACTGGACACTGAATATCCTGGAGATCCATCAAGGAGAGAGCCCAAGCCTTTAGAATGAGTATCAACCAACGAGAGAAAATTCTCATTCTAACGGGCTGCAGACTGAAGTAAATAAGAGATTGATATGCTAAAATTGCATTCAAGTTGGAAATTTGTTTTGTCATTAAAACAGAAGAATAATGAAATACTACCTAGCCTGTTGTTCTTAGATGACACTCTGTGAGTAGTGTTGATTTTAATGGTCCTTAAATACGTTAAGGTGAAGAACAGTCTGAGGTGAAAGTGCTCTTCACCAAAAATAAAACAAAATAAAAATAGGATAAAATACTGCTGTGTTAAATGTTCACTAAAAGAATACGTTAGTGCTCACACTAGATTTATTGTAAGTAAATAGTAAACAATTATAGATAGAACTGAGAAAATTTTCCCATTAACTTTTTTTTTCCTGGAGAAATGCCATTATTTGATTCAAATTCAGTTAAAAAAAATTCCGGTTTACAGAATAAGTAGAGGCTGAGTTTGAGAACTACTGCTTTAAAGAACAAGATTCCTTAGGATTTGTGCTTGGGTTTGCTTCAGATCTGTCTGTTTTCTTAAGCTAATAAAATACTTCCTACCACAGTCTTGGTTTTGCTCTTAACTTACCTTACAAATTCTATTATTTATACAGTTCAAAGAGGAATCAGATGGTCAATTTATTGAGGTTTAACTCCAGTTTCCCCTTCCTCAGCATGGTTGGACTTACTTCTTATCTTCAGGCTTCCAGTATTCCCAGGTGATGACAGAGGGCTCCTGGGTGACTGTGTATCCTTGCAATGCAGAGCCCAGGGATGTGGTCCAATAGCCAACAAGCCTCATTCAGCAACTAAGGAGGTGATTTACTGGCGTGGGGAGAGGGGATGAAGAACAGCCAGTTGCAAATGAGTGTCCTGTGACTCCAAAGGACGGTGTTGTTGGTAAAGAGCCATTAAGGTCACCCTGTTGGCTAGCTTGGCTTACCAGCTGGAGGGCTGCTGTGCCTAGAGCTTAGCAAGCTCAATTACAACTCTTTTGCAGTGGGAGAGGCTTCAGTGAGAAGGGCTGATGATATCTTACTGTATTTCAGCGTGATATGGTGTTGACAACAGGTCCTACATAAAATTGTGGGGCCTGGCAGAGCATCCCACTATTGGCCCTGGTAAGCCTTCTCCGCTGTGTCCACCTCCAACACCTCGTCTGCTCTCTCTCAATTGCTTTGCCTTATGAAGGGCAGCCTTGGCCCGATTCGTAACTACTTCTTTTTCAGTTTCCTCAGGAGCAAAATTATCTTGCAATGCAGTTGTTGACCAAATGAGGTAACACAACCAGGGATGGTGGCTCATGCCTATAATCCTAACACTTTGGGAGGCCAAGATGGGAGGATGCTTGAGGTCAGGAGTTGGAGACCAGCCTGGGCAACATAGCGAGACTTTGTCTCTACTAAAAATAGAAAAATTTATATAGGCATAGTGGTGCACACCTGTGGTCCCAGCTACTCAGGAGGCTGAGGCAGGAGGATCAATTGAGCCCAGAAGTTCAAGGCTGCAGTGAGCCATGATCATGCCATTGCACTTCATCCTGGAGGACACAATGAGACCCTGTCTCAAAAAAAAAATAATAATAATAAAAAATAAAAGAGAGAGAGAGAGAAAGGTAACATGAGAGGCTTGGAAAGAGTAAACTGCTCACAAGTTAAATTCATCTTGGTTAATCCTAGTTGGAGTAGTGAAACAGAATTCAACTGTGTTTTGTAAACTTCCATGAGGGGGCTCCCTTTCATTCCAAATTCCCTGCACCGTTCTATTCCAAATTCAGTGTGTAGACGTCCAGTGCTTTTTTCTTATAGCCTTAAGTGAAGGGAGGGGACAGCACATGTTGCCTCATATCCCCTCAGCCCAGAAATTGGACATGGTTCTCACTTAAGATTATGACTGGCAAAAGTCCCTTTTCTGTATGCCTTTAGCAAATAATACTCTTAAGAACCTCAAAAACTCTGTCGGTTTTGAAATCCATTTTTATGGGGCAATATTATGGCCGCACTACAAACAAGTGATAATATACACATAAGTCTCAACTACAACAGAGTGTGGGAATGGAGATAGAAGCCACTGCATGGGGGGACAAAAGAAATTGTCAAAGGTTGGAATGCTTATGGAAAATCTATTTTGTGCTAGGTGTTTCATAGATGTTTAATTTAATCTTCTGTAACAGAGGTTGGTAAACTGTGGCCCAAAGATCAAGTTCAGCTAGCTGACTTTTTGTAAATAAAGTATTATTGGAACATAGGCATGCTCATTTTTGTTGACGTATTGTCAATGTGCTTTCACCATACAATGGCAGAGACTGCGTGGTCCATAGACTAAAATCTTTACAATTTGGCTCATTACAGAAAAAGGTTGCTGATCCCTGCTCTATAGCTGTGTGAGATGGGAAGTATTTACATTTTATGGATGAATAAACTGAAACTCAGAGAAATTCAGTAGCCCAAAGTCACACTGCTAATAAATGGCAGAGCTAGAATTTGACTCAGGCTGACCTTATTTCCAAAGCTCTCACTCTTTCTGCTATTGTTGCACACAAACCTCCCTGGTTTATTAAGTGCCTATGTAGGCCTGGTGTTTTATGTTGTGAATCTTTTTTAATGAATTCAAACTGCTGTGCATTGTTTTCAAGGATCTGCACAATCCAATTTCAGCTTGCCTTTCCTGCCCCATCTCCTACTCCTCCCCTAGTGGGCCTAGCTAAAGTCAGCCTGGTGCTGTTGCAGTTCCCAAACACACCTTTCACTTCCTGTCTCTGTGATTCATTTCATGATTCTACTACCCAAAAATAAATAGCTCTCTCAGTTTTCAGAACCAGCCGTGTCCTCCAGGAATCCTACCTTGACCACCCACTGAGAAGCGCTCTCTCTCCCTCTTCCAACGTGAAGAGCAGTTATTCTTCCTGGTGGTTTAGTGCTTATCATATGCTGCCTTGGATTACCTTTTTATAGGCATGTCTTATCTTCCAAAGGAGGTTGTAAATTTCCTGAGTGTGAGGACTGTGCACGCTGCTCTCCACACCCCGGTAGAGTGTGTCATCTGCATTGCTGTTGTATAATGGTAGGTCAATTTGGTGAATGAACACTCTTTCATTGAAATAAACCTGGCTTGCCCTTCCACACAACTCAGCGTGTAACCGAAAGCACAAGACCAGCATCTGGATATGGGGTATAATGCGTGATGAAATGAGAAAAATGCAGGATAAAGGGTAAGGAAATAAGCATCTCACCTCTATTTTTAACTCTTTAACCTGCAAGGTTAAAAAAAAATGTAGCATTAACTTTTCTTTCAGCCATGTGAGCTAACAGTGCCTTTCCTAGGACAGCAAGGTGATTTCCAGCATGAGATCTGGAGGCAGGCCTGGGTTGGAAAATCTCTGCTACTTATTGGCTGTGTACCTTGGGCAAGTTACTGAACCTCTCTAAGCTTCAGTGTCCTCATATGTACAATAAAGAAAGTAATAACTGTCTAATCAGATTGATGGGAGAAGCAAATGAGGGAATACCTTTAAGACTTTTAGATCAGTCTCTGGAATATATTACACTCTTAATAATTACCAGTTATTATTTTTCCATAGTACCATCCCTAGACGGGCACTAGATCTAAATATTTAATACCAACTGAACTCTGTCCACCTATTGCTGTGCATTAACCATCCTTCCTGACTGTGTCATCAAACAATACTACTACAAGGTGGCCCACTGCAATCTGAGGACTTACCAAGGAAGGGGATGATGAATACTCTACCCACAGCATCTATATTTCAATGAGACATGAGAAGCAGGAAAATACATTTCATCTCTTTCCCTGCCCTCTGAACACCATTTATAGCAGACATGTAGTTCCTTCTTTAATGTTAGGTTTCGTTTATTTGTTTGTTTTGTTTTGTTCTTTTTCTTTTGCTTCTGTCAACTCTACCTAACATGTAGTTCTAAACTGGAGATAGAATTAAGAAACAGTCATGTGTCCTGGTCTGCTAATGCAATGTCTTAGGGTCTCTTGGGTAAACTCTCTTTGGTAACAATAGGTTCCTTCATCGGCCACCTTCTAGAGAACCCAGTATCTCTGCTTTTCTCTACTGTTATCTTTAGCCCTGCCCACCCATTCCTTTCTTCCCTACACTTTCTCAGCTGGATATCAGTTCAGGGCACACCTGAGTTTTCAGTTGGTAAGTACCAACTCTACAATAGGATGAGGAATTGGGGTTGATGTAAGCAACACACAGATAGAGAAGCTACTGGTGTTAACCATTAACCAGCTTGCTTAGCTGAACTCTGGCTTGACAGCTCGTATCTCTTTCTCTTTCCACTTGGTCTAATTTTTCAACATTGTTCTTAATAGCTGTCTGAACTCTTACAATAGTTACTCCCCTGGATTCTGTGCTTACAAAGCCTGTCACATAATCCTTATCTCTAGAGATCCCAGCCTGGTATAAATTCTTGTTCTGGTTTTCTAGCCTCTTCACATGGAGGAATCCCAAATATCCTAACAGATGTACCTAAGAATATAATGCCAGGTAATCATCCGTCTCCCACCTGGCCCTGCATTCCATTTCCCCTCCAAAAAAGCCTTGATACAAGATATACAATAACTCTCCATAATGCTTCCATTTATTTTTAATGAGTACGCAGGGTGACTGTTTCCTTTTTCAGTTGACCTTTTGAAGCTGTTAAACTGGTTTCTCTATATCAACAGCTGAAACAAATGGCCATGAATAAAATCTCACGGGGGAAAAACATGCATGGGGAACATGCTGGTATAATTTAAGCCCATAAGACACAATTATACGGGACAGAAGTCCCCATTGCATGGACAGGGATGGAGGGAAACATTTTATAGCCTAGTCTGGGAAATCTCTATACATCACTGTAAGCATTGGTAATTAAAGCAACTATTAAATAATCCATTGCTAATGGATGAAGTGCCTCTGGAAGCAGCCAGGAGAAACTGAAGCTGTCATAGTGAGTCCTACAGTAGGAAAGGGACACAAAGTTTGAGAAATAAGAGAGCTAATATAGTTAAAGTTGTGAACCAGAAAAGATTGCTGGTTGAGAAGAGTCAGGAAGTTAAGCTGGGAAGTGAGTGACGCTGGAGTACTAACTACCCGACAAGGGAAAGTCTACTTTGGGAATCAGGCCCAGGAAGAGGCTCAGCGAGGTTGTGGGGAGGGAGGCTCATCTGTGAGGCCTCAGGGCACCGAGAGCCAGCCGAGACTTTACCTCTGCTGGACGAGCACCAGCTCTGTGTCTACTCTGGGTTGTTTTCCACCTCTTAAAAAGTTTCTGCTGGATGAGAGCGTGTGGCTCCTGAAGAGTCCCTCTGAGTTTTGTCGAAGAGAGAGGGGAGGGCTACATTCCTGGAGGGACTCCTGAACTGCTCTGTGTGCAGCACAGCTGGAAGCACTTGGTGGGACAGGCAAAGCATGAAGCAAGATCCTTGTGCCAAAGAGCTTCAAATTGAGGAGACAGAAGCAATACATGGCATGAAGCATCCCAAGAGCCAATGAAAACAGTATAAAATGAAACACGAGTGTTTTGTGGTCCAGTTTATCGGAAGGATAGGCATTCACAGGGTTGGGAAATATATAGTAGTAAAAGGGGAATTTAGAGAAAAAACAAAACAAAACAAAAACAAAAAACCTGTCAAATGGAAAACTGAGCCCCAGCCACTGAATAGAAGCCTTAAGAGCGAGATCCAGTCCCTGGATAATTTGGTATCCCTTCAAATTAATGTCCTTTAACAGCAAGAGATGTGAAAATTGACAATTATTTTCATTAATAAAATAAAATCTCTCTTTACGCTCAAATAGGGGATTTGCTATATGCACTAACTAGAGCAGAACATCCTACTTATTTGGAATTGTCCTTTGTTTCACAATTTTTCTAGTGCTCATAACTAGAAAGCATTAGTAACTCACGCTCACCAAGGGCAAAGATAACTGACTTGGCATAGTTACACGGGCTTGGTCAAAATATTTTTTCTGAAAGTGCTATGAGGATAGCAAGGCCACTGGGGGCATATGAAAAGTGAATTTTACTTTTTTTTTTTTTTTTTTTTTGAGACGGAGTCTGACTCTGTCGCCCAGGCTGGAGTGCAGTGGCCAGATCTCAGCTCACTGCAAGCTCCACCTCCCAGATTCACGCCATTCTCCTGCCTCAGCCTCCGGAATAGCTGGGACTACAGGCGCCCGCCACCTTGCCCAGCTAGTTTTTTGTATTTTTTAGTAGAGACAGGGTTTCACCGTGTTAGCCAGGATGGTCTCAATCTCCTGACCTCGTGATCTGCCCGCCTCGGCCTCCCAAAGTGCTGGGATTACAGGCTTGAACCACCGCGCCCGGCCGAACTTTGCTTTTTAATCTAAAAACTTAATGGTAATTCCTTAATAGTAAAAATGTATTCACACATCACTTGCAGAATCTATACGCAGGAATATGTTTTTACAATTTCTCCTGTATTAGTTATTTACTTATTGGCTCTCATACCAATAAAACATTTGCCACATTTCTATAGTTTTTGTTCTCTCTTCAGTTTTCATTTCAATTGTCCAATTAGATTATCTCAATGGGAGAGATACTAAAGGGATTAAAATTAATAGTCTGAAAAGTATCTTATTCCTCCTGCTATGCCACACATTGTTCAGTTTCAGAATTCAGCTGCTAGCTTCTGGTCTTCTTGGGATTGGGATAGGACTCTAATTACACCAAGAAACATGCATGTATATATCGCAGATAAATCTGCAGCCCTAGGAGTGTTTTTACATTTCTATCCAAAGACACTTCCTTCTTGAGTGGGAGTAAAACTAATTTACATTTCATCACTTGTGTTGCAGTGTTGGTAGAAGCTTGAGTTAAATAGCACTGAATCTCTGATTAATTCCAGTAATATTTTAGTGCCTCCGTGAATTGAGGCCTGGGGCAGCTGAGTCTGCCCTTAGTCTGGTCCTCACTTTGTAACCATGCTCATGTCACTGAAACCACTCCCTAAACTCAGTTTTCGCATCTGTAAAATGTGGATATTAATATCCACAGAATCCACTTCATAGGGCCACTCAAAGCTTAAATGAGATAATGAATGTGAAAACAGTTTTGCAAAGAGGATGATGCTGGACATGTGTAGGTTATTATTTCACTAGTGAAGGAGAATATGAAATTATTAAAGAAATATTACAGTGAGAATCCTGACTTACAAGACTCCTTGACTTCTTGTCAAACAACTCTCTTAAATCCACGGTTCATAATATATGAGGGAGTGGGGTGTTATTGGAGAGAGCAATGGCTTGCCAGTGTGTGACACTAGGTCAAGTCTCCAGCACCGTACTAAACTGAAATGCATGAACTTGGGTAAATCACTTAACCTCTTTATTTTCTTCATTTGTAAAATTAGATGTTTGGATTAAAACCCTTACATATTCTGGAAGTATGGATAGCATGCTTTTCAGACTGAGATACTCAGGATTTGCTGAAATATGCATACTGCAAGCCCAAGCACCTGTCTTCTTCTTCTTCACTGACGTATCCTATAGTGTCATACACTAGGCCTGATATATAGCAGTGCTCAGTAAAAATACATGTTGAATATAAGAATGACAGTTCAATCATTGTATCAACTCATTTATGGGGTAATTTTATGTAATTTAATGTACTTTTGTTTCTTTCAACAAAGGTGAATGGTTAAATATCAAACTCCATGTAATTAATAAGAGCTACTTTTCTGAGACTTATTACCTAAGTAAGTCCACAAGTCCAAAAAATGATTCTGATTTTGGTTTGAAGAAAAAAGGCCAGCATGCCTTAAAAGGGATGTAATATTTAAATTCAGGATTTTCTGGAACTTGGCTCTATTGCCTTGTCTATGCAATTTCTTCTAGCAGTAAAATGTTAAGATCTAAAACAGCCAACTTTATTTTTACTCCTTCCTACCGTCACCCTCACCCCCTCATCCTGGACCCATTTTGGCCTTCCAAAATGCTCTGTAGTTCTTCTGAGTGAAAAGTTGTTTCTAGGCTCAGGATCTTTACACTTAAGATTCCTTTGACCCCAAATTACTTCCCTCCTTCCTCTGTACCTGGCTAACTCCTCCCCCTTCCAGGCTCAGCTAGAAACTTTGTCAGAAAACGTTTCTTCACCCCTAAGACTATGGTAGGTGCCAGTAGCACCCTGGACATTTTTCTAACGTAGTGTGTCTATATCAGGTCATTTATCACATGAGATTGTCATTAAGCAATTAATGTGAAGAAGGTCAGAGCACAGACACTGAAGCTACACTGCTTGGGTTCTAAGCCAACTAGAAGATGAAATGGGCAAGGAAGGTAAATTGGGTGAGGGTGACAACAATCGTACCTGCCTCAAAAGCTTGTCAAGAGTATTGAATGACTAAAGGGTTCATATACAAAGCATTAACAAGACTTAGCACACAGTATCAGAATCAGCAAATGCCAGAATATCTGAGATTCTGATTCTGGCACTAAGTATTATTATTACCTGTTTGGTCAACTCAAGTCTACAAGCTCTTTGAGAGTAGAAACCATATTTGATTCACTGTTGTATTCCTAGCGCTGTAAATGCTCCATAAACATGTATTGCATAAATAGATTTATCTTTTCTCCTTCACTGAAGCCATATCCCCTTAGTTGATCAGAAACAATAAACCTGGTGATGAAGTCACAATGCTTCCAGAGAAAAGAGGAGTAGGTGGGGAGTACTAGTCAAGTCAGTTAGATGCCAAAGCAGTTTTATTGAGAATAGGAGAAAGTTTTGGTGACACCACTTAAAAAGCTGTGACTGGTGATACATTACAAGAAAATTAGCATGCCAACGGAAGTGAAATTGAGACTACTGAGTGTAGACATAGTAAAAGAAAACAAAGCAGGCCGGGCATGGTGGCTCATGCCTGCAATCCCAGCACTTTAGGAGGCTGAGGCGGGCAGATCATGAGGTCAGGAGATCGAGACCATCCTGGCTAATACGGTGAAACCCTATCTCTACTAAAAACACACAAAAATTAGCCGGGCATGGTGGCGGATGCCTGTAGTCCCAGCTACTCAGGAGGCTGAGGCAGGAGAATGGTGTGAACCCAGGAGGTGGAGCCTGCAGTGAGCTGAGATCGTGCCACTGCACTCCAGCCTGGGTGACAGAGCGAGACTCCGTCTCAAACAAAACAAAACAAAACAAAACAAAACAGTTTACTGCCTCATTCAGCCTACAGGGATGGGTCATTTACTTTTAGTCTATCTACTGTTATAGAGAGTCTGTATGTCATTCCCGTGACGCTGTGTCCACTGTCTACATGGGCATTCTGGGTCCGTTCATACTTCTCCAGTCTCATGCACTGTCCTTCATTTCAGCTGACCTGTACCCTTCACAGCATTGCAGGTCTTTGCCCTCACCTGAAGCACCCAGCTCCTCCCTCAGAAAACTTACCTCTATGCTTAAGACTCAGCTCAGGCCTCACCACTGGGGAAGCAATCTCTGACACCCCCAATTTCTTCAGCACCCATTATCTGCTATGCAAGCTCAGTGATAACAGCTCTGTCTCCTTGCCTGGTTATCATTCTTTCACTGGATTGTGCTCACAGCTTGTGTCTTCATTTTGGTGTCCCTCATGCTAAGCACTGTGCAGGGAAGAGAGCAGGTGCAAATCGACACAGTAAGTTTCCTATTATTGAATGAATAAACGGATGGAACCATATTTTGTTCACTGTTGAAGGGATGGATGGATGGTTGGGGCTTCCTGGCTCTCCCCTTCATGCTCTCACTCTGAATGTTCCCATTTTTTCTTCTTGTCACACAGACTTAAACTCAGCCTCTGAATCTGACTGCTGAACGATCTTGGGTAAATGCAGCCTCTCAGAGCCCTATTTTCCTTATTTGTGAAATAGAGATTATGTGAATATTAAACAAATTAGATGGCTCCTGGTTTATAATAAATTTCGTGTAAATGATCAGACCACCTGCAAATAACAGTTTTGTTTCTTCATTTCTAATCTTTATACATTTAACTGTCTTTTCTTATTGGGATGGAATAGATTTCCAGTGCTAAGTGGAAGAGTAGCAGTGATACTGGGCATCCTTTTCCTGTATTTAATCTGAGAGAGAGAGAGAGAGCATCAAAAACTTCTCCATTAAATCAGATACAGATGTGTTTTAAAAACTTCGTGAACGAAATATCTTTCTAGTTTTTGGAGTATAGAGATGAGTAAAATCTACACCTTGATCTGTGTTACCTACTTTTCCTGTAACTCACAACTGATTTTCCTTCTCTTCCCAACCTTGAGGGATTAGAGGTTCCAGGCTATGGGAAGCCCAGCAAGGAAACGGTGTCTTGGCTTTTAGCTAGGAGAAACATTTGTAGAAGGCAGTCTGTTTTAGAACCAGTCTTCAGCCCAGCTAATCCCAGTGATAACATCCCTTCCTCCTCCTTCCACTTCCTTTGGGAAATATTTTCACTTTCCCCCTCCCTAAATTCTCCTCTGGGGAATAAGATACACTTCAAAATCTGAACACATTAATGAAATATGCACTTTTATACATTACATTTCAATAAAAATTTACTTTGAAAAAGTATATCCAAGAGAAGTAGTCCACAAATGAACAACGATGTTTCTCACAGCTGCTTTAAAAATATTCATTAAGTGTCTTCAGCAAATTTCTTACGAGTTCCTACCGTAAAAGCTGAGATTTTACAAGTTAGACTCTTGAGACAAATGTAGGAAGGATGCAAACATAGAAATCCCTACTCTTGTGGAGTTTCCAGCTAGTTTCAAGAGAGAAAACAAACTAGGTAAACAAAATTGAAAGCATTTTGAATAGAAGAAAATAAAGGACTGCAGAAAAATAAAGGAGGTTACTTTGGATAGAGTGGCCAGAGAAAATTGCTATACGGAGGTGACATTTAGGTTTAAGATGAGAAGGAGCTACCCACAGAAAGGCTGGGGCTGGAGGTGGAGTGTTGACTCTAGGTAGAAATGGGGAAGAGGCCCTGATCTGGGTGGGAATAGAATACAAGTCTTAGGACTTAAGATGAAGCAGCTAAATGCCAAGAGGACACAAAACAAAACATAAGATTGGAAAGCGAAGTTGTGTGCTACCTACTAATAAACCAACCAGGCTAAATAATCACTTTAAGGATTGAAGTTGTTTGTTTGCTTGTTTTTAATAGAGACCAAGTCTCACTTTGTCACCCAGGTTATAGTGCAGTGGCATGACTAGAGCTCCCTGTAGCCTTAACCTCCTGGCTAAAGCAAATCCTTCTGCCCCAGCCTCCCAAGTAGCTGGGACTAAAAGAATACACTACGATGTCCAGCTAAATTTTTATTATTATTATTTTTTTGCAGAGATGGGGTCTCACTATGTTGCCTAGGCTGGTCTCAAACTCCTAGGGATCATGGGATCCTCCTACCTTGGCTTCCCAAAGTGCTGGGATTATAGGTATGAGCCTCCATGCCCAGCCTTTTTTTTTTTTTTTTTTTTGAAAGAACTGATACAAGAATGAAAACATGGCTGGGTTCTCCTAATAGGCACTGACTGATCCATGTGTCCCCATCATTTATGTCCTAGAAAGTGGTCAATTTACCACATACAGTCCTAATTCTCCAGCCTGCATTATGGAGTTAGAGAGCAGGCGGTGAGAACAACAGTGTCTCTACTAAGGAAAAGAACATTTCATTGGAAGCTGTTTTTCATGTGAACCTACCCCTTTTCCCCTGGCTTGTTCTCATATCCCTCTTTCCTGAGTAATTTCACCATAAAAAATTCCAAAAAAACATTAAAATTCTGAGTTCGCTCAGAACTATTTCTGTTGCACTAGGCAAAAATCCAATTCAAATCAGATAAATAAAATGGTGGGGGAGGAGAATTTAATGGTTCCCAGAACTAAAAAGTGCAAGGATAGATTTTGGAATGTTTGGAATGAAGAGCTCAAGTCAATTTCTCTTTTTCTGTGTCTCCCTCTCTCAGCTCTTCCACTTTCTGCAGTGACTCCACATTCAGTCTATACATTCCAGC
This sequence comes from Theropithecus gelada, assembly GCF_003255815.1. Classification (NCBI taxonomy): domain Eukaryota; kingdom Metazoa; phylum Chordata; class Mammalia; order Primates; family Cercopithecidae; genus Theropithecus; species Theropithecus gelada. Next base: position 11,833,827 of record NC_037668.1, on the reverse strand, counting down.
ATGTTCAACTTAATGTTACTTTTTTCAACTAGCAATTCCAACAGAAAAAGAGGGCTTCTTTGATTTTTATCTTCTGGGTCATATCTGTCTCGGACACAATTACTGGTCTGTGAGCTATGGGAGGCACTGATTGGCCAGGCCTGGGTTACAGATCCAGCCCCACAACTGGGCAATGAAGTGGTAGAGGTAGAGAAAGATAGACCCTCTTCCAGATAAGACTAAAGTTGAAGGAGGGGTGGTTCCTCAGAAGGAAAATTAGAGTGCTGTTACAAGAAAGTGGGAATGAATGCTGAGCCGTCAAAAAACAGTAGTCGCACTCTACAGTCCATCTCTTGGCTTCTCTTCTTCCATACGGTTTTTAAAGTGCCCCCATTTAACAGCATGCAATTTTCTACATATGCATGAAAATGCATTCACCCACTCTCCAAAAAGGCGAATGCATTTTCGCATGTCTAACTCGTTTCATTTGTCTTGTTTTTTCTTTGTGTCTAGCTCCTGGTCCATGACCTTTAAGTGATTTTCATTCTCTCTTTCTGACATCCTATGACTAACCTACAAATCTGATCACTCCTCACATAGTTAGTATAAAACAGTAGAGGGGAAAATAGAGTAACTCCTACAGAAAAGCAAGGAAAGGGTAAATAATCAGTATGGAGACTGTACCATAGGATGTATTACGTTCTGCTAATTAGAAATAGCAAGAATCACCTGCCTCACAGGGAATTGAGTTCTTCGGCCAATTTAGCTACCTTCAGCTTTACTCTCAGAAAGGATTCCTGTTGACCGTTTTCCTCCATGATCACAACTGTAAAGGGAATTGAGGAGGATTCCTTTTCTTGGGACGGAATTGTTTTAGCCACCCCCTGCCTTCTCTTGTATTTCAGGGGTATGGAGTCTTTCTACGCTCTAGACCCTGTCCTGGGAGTTTCTGTCTTTTAAGGAAAAGCCTTAGAGCTGATTCATTTTAACAGTCTTCAGTTTAACAGCCACCATCTTGGCCTCTGCCTAGGGCGACTTGAAATAACTATCTGCAGGTGAGGAGGACTAATGGAGTGGCCTTTTGATGCAAGGTGGTGTCCTAGTGGATAGCTCTTTTAATTAGGGTGACCTGCTTTAGAGCTGTCATCTAGGTATAATTGTTAATAGCACCCATACTTACACTCAGAATTGTCCCATTTTGATAAGAAATTATATGGTCACCCAATTAAAATGGGGTTAATTCTTCCCTTCCTCTGGCAGGAGCGGCACAGCAGGAAGAGTTTGAGGTAGACTCAGGAGACGGTCTTTCTATTATCAATTTTTTACCTTATGCCTTTGCTGTCACTGTGCAAGAGGCAGAGGATTTCAGTTTTCCAACATGGCATGGCTCAATATATCTGACTCTGGACCATTTGAGTTTGCTAGCTACTGGTAGAAAGGGAATCTTTCAATCACACTGTAATTTTTTCCTCTCTGCTACCACATAGGCCAGTTTCAACATTAGCACGCCTTTTTCTCTGGAACATTTACAAAAACTGTAAGCAGACCAAACTCTCTAAAACCCTGACATTTGTCAATCAAGACCTCTCAAACTCCACCCTGGAAATGTTGGGGTCTGAGACCTTTCACTCAGTTTCTTGGCTACCATATCACAAGAATTTCCAGTTCTCTAGCTTGGCAGAGAGGGATCTTCCCTACTTTCACCACTCCTCAACTCAGCCAATCTTACATTTAAGGATCTGCACTACAGCATCCCACTTCCAGCTGTATAGAACTCTTTTGGCTGCAAGAGATAGAACTTAACTCAAAATAGCTTAAACCCAAAAGGGAATGTTTTGGCTCATGTAACTAAAAAGTCTAAGGGTAACTTGGCTTCAGGCATGATCAAACAAGTCATAAAAATTTGCTTATGCATATATCCCTTCCCACACCCCTTTTCTCAGTTTTGCTTCCTTTAATAGCTTATCCCTCATACAACACTGAATTGGCTAATTGGCGGGTCTTGATCACTAGCTGCCAATGAAGTGGAGGTGAAGATGGGCTCTGCCCTTCTCTAAACCACAAGACCTAAGGGTGGAAATGGGGGTATTTCCCAAAGGTGATGTTACCAAAAAAAAAAGGGAAACGGATGCTTGCTAGGTTGAGAAAAACAACAGAGGTCCATCCATTTTATACTTGAAAGCTTAAAAAATGTAAGCAAATCTGTCCAGGCTCAACTCTCTGTTTGACAGATGAGGATGAGAATCATTATTTACTTTGCCTCAAAGTGGTGAAGAAGAAGAAGAAAAGGGCAAGGGTAAATTTTTTTTTTAGTTTAAAAATGAAATAAAAATCCACAGGCTTGAAAGTTTAGACTTTCCTGAAGTTGCGTGTGCCTTTCCAACCTATTGTCAACTTGGAAAAGACTTAATCTTCAACAGTGGAGGAAGCCTCTATTCTTTCCTTTCATTTACTTGTCTGTCACTTTCCCTTGAGGGCCTCAAGGGCAGGAGAGAGCATATGACAAGGAGGAAAGAAATGCCATTTCCTTCTGTTCTCAGACTCTGCGTATCTTAGCTGGGAATGTGCAGTTTGTTCATTTCAATCTCAACATTTTCAACACTAAGTTGCAGGAATTAGTTAATTCAACAAGTATTTGTTGAATAAGAATCCCTTATCCTCTCTCCTCTTTATTACCCTTTGCTTCTCTCCAAGACTTTTCTCATTGGCATTTAAACATCCCCAAGGCTCTCTCATCTTAAAAACAAAACGCATAAAACTCCCACAAACAGGAAAAATGTCCTTTGATCCCACTTCCTTCTCAGCTACTACCCCGTTCACAACCAAACTTCACACACTACGTGTCTTCTTTACTGTCTGTATTTCCTCCCTCCCAAGCCTGCCTCCGGCCACTCCTGTCCACTCCTGTCACTCACTGGAACACAAGGCTTATGGAAAGAGCCCCACTTTTAGAGAACACGAACCCCAGTATAAGGCAACGTTATAGCCCTTAAACACCGTGAAGTAATTGTGTGACATCTGTCTTTTCAACTGGAGTGTGGGCTTCTTGGGGGTAAGACATAGCTGGTAGTTACTCAGTAAAATATCTTACTGTTGAATGTTACATGTCTACTCAAGGCATGGAGACTAGCATGAATAAGTGTTAAATAAAACTTCGTTGAAGGAACAAAATAACTGGGATTGGAAACAAAAGGAAGGGATAGGTTTGGAATGGGGTGGAATAATGAATGAAATAATGAAATAATGAAAGTTTAACTATCCTGAGCTTAAGTTAGAAGCGTAGGAGAAGGGGGAGAGTGTGTTGTATTAAAAGCAAGGCAAAAAATAGCTTCAATGGGCAATGTTACATGTTAAGTGCTACAAGCAAGTATATCGTGTTTTTCAAATTGAACACTATTAGAGGCTACTTGATTTGCAAAACAGTAATCAATTCTTTGGGGTGGACATGGGGGAATTAGTTTCACTGGAACATTACCAGGTTGAGAATGTGAAGGAGCAGTAATTTGTACGGTCCAAAAAATGCAAGGATCACAGCACAATTAATTTAGGTGGACAGTCAACAGAGTGGGCATACAACAGGAACTTTTGGGAGGTGGACAGTCCTATCTGCATGCTTCTCATTAATTCTACATTTTAATCCAGACCATCTTATTCCTGTGATTAAGGCGCTCTAGAGAAAGAGAACTCTAGCATTCTACTAGTGGATAAACTTTACTTATATGTAAGCTAAACCCTTCGCCCAAATGTTTTAATCATATGGATTTAAAATGTGAAATGACAAGTGGAGGTGACAGGTAATTATGACTTTATTTTTTGAAACAGAGTCTCAATCTGTCACCCAGGCTGGAGTGCAATCATGGCTCACTGCAGGCTCAAACTTCCAGTCTCAAATGACCCTTTCACTTAAACGACCAAGTAGCTGGGACTACAGGTACGCGCCAGCACACCCACATTTCATTTCTATTTTATTATTTTATTTTATTTTTGGCAGAAACAGGGTCTCACTATGTTGCCCAGGCTGGTCTTGAACTCCTGGGCTCAAGTGACCCTCCCACCTCGGCCTCCAAAAGTGCTGTGATTACAGGCATGAGCCACCAAGCCCAGACTTTTGTTTTCTTTTTTTTTTTTTTGAGACGGAGTCTCACTCTGTTGACCAGACTGGAGTGCAGTGGCATGATCTCAGCTCACTGCAAGCTCTGCCTCCCGGGTTCATGCCATTCTCCTGCCTCAGCCTCCTGAGTAGCTGGGACTACAGGTGCCGGCCACCACGCCAGGCTAATTTTTGGTGATTTTTTTTTTTTTTTTTAAGTAGAGACGGGGTTTCACTGTGTTAGCCAGGATGGTCTCGATCTCCTGACCTCGTGTTCCGCCCGCCTCGGTCTCCCAAAGTGCTGGGATTACAGGCATGAGCCACCGCGCCCGGCCTCCCATAGACTTTTCTATCTGATTACTTTTCAAACACATTCTAGAGCATCCTAGAACTTGTCCTTTCCTAGTTCAGTTTATTACATTCTGCTCATGCTCCTGGAGAGAATACAGCTTTTACTCATTTAGTCTCTATGTGGTCCTTCCTTGATTTTCTAAGGGTCTTGAGTCTGTGGTCCCAGAAATAGACAAAAACGTGTTCAGGGCATCATAGACTCTTGCTAGGCTGGAAGTGGAGTACCCCTCTTGTAGCCAATGTCCTCTTCTCCTCACCCTTCCACTTCCCGAAATACACACACTCAATATACAGTGGCCATCACATCTGTTTTGTAGGACCAACTAAGCTGAATCCTAAAGGTTAATGAAGGAAAGATATACAGAAAGTCCAGCACTTTCCTAATTCAGCAGCACACACGTTTTCACATGTCTAATATTCAATTTACGTAATTTATTTTCAATCTCAATTTAATTGCTTTTCTTGAAAAGATGTTTGGGACAAGGCCAACAATGGAGGGAGGAATGTCACCGGGTCGGGATCTGGAAACAATCAGCTCTGTATGGTTTTAAAGATAAAGCGCCAAGATCTTAAGGAACCTGAATTCCTGGTGAGCAATCAAGTTCTTTAATCGGCCCCCAGCAGGATGTCAACGGCTTAAAAGAAAAAGAAAATCTATTTTAAAAGATAGATTTTATCTTTTTAGATTAATTTTAAAAAAGCGAACCCATCACAAACTTCCCGGTTTTCAAAGAAAGGGCCTCTCCCACCGCAGAGCCCTCCCGCACCATGGGACAGCTCAGTGGCAGCGTCCTCCGGCCGCCCGTAACCGGTGCCGCGAGCTCGGAGTGCGGGGCTGGGATCTCGCGCCCTCCGGGGCAGCGGGCTCCATGAGCGCCGCAGGGCGGGGCGTGGGGCAGGACCTGCCGGCCGCTCCCTTCCCCACGGCGCTTAGGGAAGCAGCGAGCGCCTTTCATCCTGTCCCGGAGTCCTAGCCTGGCCGGAGCTACCTCCAGGGCGCCCGCTGCTGCGGTGGCAGGAAGTCCCCGGGAACTACAAATCGAGGCATGCTGGGAGCATTCTCCCGCTCCTCCCAGGAAATGTCCTTTGTCCAGCCCTACAGGAAGCCCCAGTGAGGAGTCAGCCGGGCAGCCAGCCAGCGAGCCAGCCAGAAAGCCAGCCAGCCAGCCAGCCAGCCAGCCAGCCAGCCAGCCAACCATACAGCGGGCCAGCCAGCGGCCGCTGCAGCCGCCGCCGCCGCCGCCGCACAAGGGCAGACGCGCTGCGGTGCGGGGCTCGGGCCGGGGCGCTCGGTGCCCTAGCTCCTCGCCGCGCCAGCCGCCGCGCAGGTAGGAGCTTGGCTGTGGCTGGGCTCAACCGCCTCTCCGGGATGGGGCTGATCGGGACCAGACCCGACCGCTGCGGGGATGGGGTGTGTGTTCGAGTGCGGTGGCGGAACGGCTGGGCAAAGTTGTGCCTCATAAAGTGGACCGTTGTCCGCTCCCCTGGGGCGCAGGCCCCCGGGCTTAAGGGGTGCTCTCGCGCCCGCAAAGCCGGGGCTGAGCTCCCTCAGGGGTATGTGGCGAGGGGCGGGAAGGAGGAGGCTGAGACGTGAGGGAGGAGACAGCGATGCAAGAGGGAATAGGACCGTCCCGCCGACCACCGAAGGGGGCATCAGAGACCCTCGGAGAAGCCAAGCCCAGGGAGGAGCTTGGAAGGCAAGGAGAAGGTGAAGGGCTTTGTGTGCAGCTGTGGACCTTGACGGACTGCGCTCTCCTTGCCTTGTCTGTCCGTGTCCCCAGCCCCATTGGGGCTAAGGGAGGGTAGGGGGCTCCGAGAAGGGGCAGAAGAGAAGCGGCAGGTCATCTTGGGTACTAGTGAATGAAATGTGTGCCTCCCTTTTCCTCTCTTCTTCATTCTAGCCCACACAGATGAGCGGCTTTGGGGCTGCCATCAGACCGGGCAAATGACACAATAAGGACGAGTGGGTGGAGAGATGGACAGCAGCTCGCAGCCCAAGAGGGGTCGCCGTCTAGCCCCGGGAGGCATTCCAACCACAAATGTCCATGTCGGCAGGTGGTGGGGTGGTGGGCAAAGCTGGAACCTGCACACTTCACGGGGATGCCGAGGCTCAGGATTGTGCATGGAGGCACGGGTGAGGCGCGTGTTGGGAGGAGTGGGTGAGTAAAAAGGTTGAGGGGGAGCAGCGACACAGAGGCGCTGAGTGTACCTTATGACCATGCATCGGAAATCGACTACCACTTCCTCTGGGACTTGCCACGATTTTCCTTTTTCCTAACCGCGCCCCCACCGCCCTGCCTCCCCTACAGGAGTGAATCACCCACCCCTTACTACATGAACCCTGGGCTGAATTGAAGTTGGTGATGTATCCCTCTCCTTGTAGCGGGCATGTTTGTCCTTAACCTGTAGGATGACACCAGTACTCCGCATCCCCTACTGCCTTACCCTCCTCCCTCAAGACTGAGCATCTGGTAAATGCGGTCGGTCGGATAATGGCTAGCAAGTTAAATGTCTTTGAGGAGCTGCGGTGGATGAGTGGGCAACTTTGAACACAGTCCAAGTGTGACTGTTGTAACTGAACTCAGCATGCCTAAGGGGCCACACTCACTCTCTCTCCTTTCTCCCCTTACCTGAGTTTTTGTTGATGTTCCCAACTGTTTACCTTCTTCGCTCAACAAGCCAACATGTGGATATTATTTAATGTGGAATATGTTTGAGGAGCCAAATGGACCTTTAAGAATGCCACTTATGTGGCCAGGCAGGAGTATGCAAGGCTCATGGTTGGAAGAATGATGCTGTAGGGCATGGAGAGAGCCCTGAGCCTGATATAAATGGCTTTCGAGGAGAAACAAAACATTTCTTCCCTGGCTTCTTTAGGAGAGATGAGGCATTTGAACTGAGATAAAGAATGGGATTGAGAAAAAAAAAACAACAACAACAACCCAGTTCTTTAGGATGAGGGCATGAGGATAATGAAGTGAAGGGAAGAGGCTCTGTGAATTCAGATGATTTCTAGTTAGAACATATTGGCTGTGTGTGTGTGTGTGTGTGTGTGTGTGTGTGTGTGTGTGTATGTTGGAAGTGGGGGTTGTTGTTAAGGGAAGGTTGATGTCAAAAGTTCAGCCATGCTCAACAGAGAATAAGATGGCATCTGATTGAACAAGATCATAAATGTGAAGTCAGGCTGCCCTTTACATTACACAAAGGAACACATAGATGGCCTTTCAGAACTACTGGGATAGAGGGGTCAATGGATGCTAGTCAGACAGAAGAACCAGCTGATGTGGCTGGATTGAAGTGGTAAATGATGACCTCACATCAGAGCATGACTAAGGCTCATGGAGTTGCATCACATTTCCTCTCCCTCCCCCACCAAAAACTCTTTGAATTTCCTCAGAATCTACATTTTTTCTTTTTTGCCTAATTACTAGTGTCCTGTGAAAGGAAGGAGAAAGGGTAAAGGTTGGTTGCAAGGATGATAAACTAAGGCAAGAAGGAGCTTGTCTGTTATGTAGAAAGAAAAAAATAGCTGTAGTGTCAGTAAGAGTTCTGGAGCTTGAACCTATGTCAGTAGCATATGGGCTTTTCTTTGTATCTAAGATCCTACTTCTTCTTTCTTTTCTTTCACCTGCCCCTTAACAGGTTTCTCAGTACCACACACTATGTAGAGTTAATATAATCAACAAAAGTAACTCCTTACTTTGGGATTTAAAATTCTTCACAATTCAGTGCCTACCTACCTCTGTCCTTCATTGGACCTGCCCACCCCAATTTACCTCCCCATCCTTGGAGCAAATAACTCCCCAATCCTTGAAGATGCAACAGACATTCTTGAACCTCTGTGACTGCCAGGTTGAACCCCATGCTTGCTGGACATCCCTGCACCTGTCACTAATTATTTTTGGTACATATCCTGGCCCAGTTGATTAGCTCCCTTATAGAACTCTTGCCAACCTTTGCAGTCAAAATTAATCTTACCCCTTGGTAATTTGTATTATTTCAATGACACCTGCTTTAGGAGTTAATACCTAACAAGTGCTCAAAGGATGTTTGACTTGAAAACACGAATAAATCAAAGAATGAGTGAAAGGATGAAAAAAATCTTAATTCTCTTGCCTTTCCTTAGAAAAGGGGATGGAGCCTTTCTCATAGACCTGTGAGGATTCATTGCAATTGTGAAAATAAAGCATCTAGGACATGCCAGACTGAGTCTTTTCCTTTTGCTCCTGGATTGAGAGACCCTAAAAGTACCTATCATAGTGTCTAGTACAAGGACACTGACAAAAAGTTTGTTGAATAAGTTCTTTGCCAGCCTACATTTTAAACTCTCAGGCAGAATATGGAGTGGATTAATCCTAAGCAAATAATCAACAATGTTTGTCATTATCCTAGACTGAAGAAGGTAACTGTTTCCATTCAATTATGAAAGTGCAAAGTGCTCATTACAAAAGCAGCACTATGAAGACTGTCCTGCTATTGGCAAGTAAGCCAGACATTTACCATGTCATTTTTATTTTTATAGCCCAAGCAATGTACCAGGATTAAAATGTAGCATATAGAAATAGACAACAAATCAGACTTTCAAACTTTCCCCAAAGACACTACAATTTAATAGTCCCTCAGTTATCTCGAACTGGGCAATTTTTCATGCTTCTTTTTATGTGATTACAATAATAGTCGCCACTTATTGAACATCTATATATCAGCTACTAAACTAGGTGATTTACATGCTTATTTTGATGACTTATTTAATCTGATGACTTACATATTGTTATCTCTATTCTAAAAATGAGGAAACTAGGGCTTGGAGAGAAGGTAAGAAACTTTGGAGTCCCAGATTCTGAACTGAGTGTAGATTGGAATTTAGGTCTGCTGACTACCAAGCCTGTTCAGAATTTGCTTTCCATGGGAGAAAACGGACAGTTCTTTATTCCTTCTTCTCCTGAAGTCCTTCACTTCCCAGATTTCCTACCAGTCACATTGTTGTGCTTCTGAAATCATCCTAATGGATCTTATTCTGAGAAGTACTGTTTTTTTCATAGATGTGTTATTTTTATGTCCTCAAACTCTCATGACCATCAGTTGGAAAGGCCAGGTTCAGAACCCTAATAAGACCTTTGGGTACAGAACTGTGTGTGTTTGGAATTCTTTTCTTTTTTCTCCCAGCCTGTCTGAATTCCTCTTGCCAGGCCAAGTCTCACGTCTTTTGGGTAGCCTTTTTCAACTACACCACGCCACCCTCAGCCTCTCCCCTAATCTCTTGCATTGTTTAAAATTCTGCAGTTCAGTGTTTTCTTAATGAAAGTAGACTTGAGTGGGTTCCCACACGTGACAGGGACTTTATGTCCAGAACACGACCTGGCGTATGGTAGACTTTCAGAAACTGAGTTAATGATGAATTGGTATTGACTAAAATGCAGAAATGGAGGCATGAAATATTATTTGCATGTTGATAGTTTGCTTATATTGTAGAAGAGGGATAGAAAGAGAGGATAATTATTTTCTTAGTTAATTTTCACCCTTTTCATGTAACTTCCAAAAGAGGAAAGTACCTTCTGGAAATATGCCAGAGCAGACCACTGTAAGCTGAGTTTTCTTAGCTTGACTAACATGGGCACTGAATGATTTATAGTGTTTAATGATTTTGGGTAGTGGGGTGAGGCATTGTTTAGTACCTTTCCCTTTGCTGTCACGCCAAATCTCTCAGATGTCATGCACATCTGAGAAAATCAGAGGGGCTTCACTGGCTGCACTTATTGGAGGAAAAGAAGGCTGGGGAGAGGAAGGAAGATAATTCATTCTGTTTTCATCAGAGCAGCAAGATTTGTGTGGGGCACAGATTTGGCATTCATTTCATCATGTATTGATAAGGGATGGTTGAAAGATCAGTAGCTTCTCCTCTTTGGGTGGAAGAGGGTTTCACCTATCACAAGATTGAACCCATTTATTTAGGTTGACTAAACGTTCTTTTTCTCTGACCTCAAGGGTGCACAGAATTTTGAAAGCCCTGGTATAAACACAGCGTGCTGTGGGTTGTTATAAGCACATTAGTCATGTTAAAGGAGAATAGGACAGTCCTTGGGATCACTGAATCTATTCAGTAAGTCATGTTTTGTGCATCCCTAGACCAGCAACAGTGTTCCAGCAGGTGTGTGGGAGGGTCACATGCAATACTTCAGGTTTTTCCTTCCTGTGGAGGCTCAATTTGCTATGGGTAGTTAAAGGGAAAGGGCCTACTTTTATTCAGAGAGCTACTTCAGATATACATGGTCTTCTGAGAAGTTTATCAGGATCTTACCATAATTATAAAAGAGGAATAAAGTTTCTGGGTTTTATTTGCTAAGAAACGTTTTGCTTTGGCTCATCACCTCAGAGCTATTTCATGTGCTTAGCACATCTTTGATGCTTGATGAAGTTTAGCAGGGCACTATAGGAAGACTTTTCCAGTTGTTGAACTTTTTTGTCCCCCATACCTGGGAACTTTTGTGAATTTCAAAGAATCACTTTATTTTTGTTTTGCTAGTTTTGAAAATAATCCTTCAGGCAGGTACTGGCAATGATTTCTGATAATAGAAGGTGGTTTAGAAAGTAGAGGTGGTTTAGAAGGTGGTTTAGAAATAGAAGATAGAATAGAAAGTTCATTAGAATGTAATCTCTACAACAGAGAATCTAGAATAATGGGTAGTGCATGGTAAGGGTTTGATAAATATTTGTTGAATGAATATGTTATGTATTTTTAAAATTCATTTAAATTTGTTCCTAAAATGATGGCACAAACCATTTTTTACAATGAGGTATGGGTAAGGTTGTATGCTTATAAATTATATAAGCTGGGGAAGATATCTTACATACATGTACATTATGTGTGTGTGTATATATATAAAATTTCAAAAATATTTTAGAGCAGTTTTAGGTTCACAGCAAAAATAAGAAAGTAGAGTTCCTGTCTGCCTCCTGTCCTCACACATGTACAGCCTCCCCCACTCTCAGCATCCTTCTCCAGAGTGATACATTTGGTACAACTTATGAACCTATATTGATAATCATTATCACCCAAAATCCATAATTTACTTTAGGGTTCACTCTTGGTGTATATTCTATGGTTTTGACAAATGTATAATGACAGGTATCTACCATTGTAGTGTAGTGCAGAATAATTTCACTGTCCTAGACACCTTCTATCCTCCACTTATTTATCCCTCCCTTCCCCTAACCTTTGGCAACCACTGATCTTTTTACTGTCTCCGTAGTTTGCCTTTTACAGAATGTCATACGGTTGGAATCATACAGTATGTGACCTTTTCATATTGGCTTCTATCATTTAGTAGTATACGTTTTAAGGTTTCTCCATGTTTTTTCACAGCTTGATAACTCTGTGGTGTTGTTGTGTTTTGGATTTTGGCCATTCTAATAAGCGAAGTAGTGGCATCTTGTTTTAACTTGAAATTCTCAAATGACATTGATGTTTGTATTAGTTCGTTCTCATGCTCCTATGAAGAAATACCTAAAACAGGATAATTTATAAGGAAAAAAGGTTTAATTGACTCACAGTTCTGCATGGCTGGGGAGGCCTCGGGAAACTGACAATCATGGCAGAAGGTGAAGCAAATGTGTCCTTCTTCATGTGGCAGCAGAAGAGAGAAGTGCCGAGCAAAGGGGGACAAGCTCCTTATAAAACCATCAGATCTTCTGAGAACTCTCACTATCGTGAGAACAGCCTGAGGGTAACCACCCCCATGATTCAATTACCTCCCACCTGGTCCCTTCCATGACATGTGGGGATTATGGGAACTGCAATTCAAGATGAGATTTGGGTGGGGATGCAGCCAAACCATATCAATGTTAAAAATCTTTTTATGTGCCTATTTCCCATCTGTATATTTTCTTTGGTGAGGTGTCTATTCAGATCTTTTGCCCATTTTTTAATTGGGTTGTTTTCTCATTGAGTTTTCAGAGTTCTTTCTATATCTTGGTTAACAGTCTTTTATCATATATATATTTTTTGCATATATTTTCTCCCCACCTGTGACTCGTTTTCTTGGTGTTTTTTTTTTTTTTTTTTTTTGAGGTTTTTCCATTTTTTTTTTTTTTTTTTTTTTTTTTTTGGGGGGGGGGTGGTGGTGTGCCAGATTTAATTTAACATAAAGCTAGTTTAGTTTACTCCAGAACTGAGAAACCAAAATGTGAAGTTAACTTGAAGACATACTCCCCTTTTACCACCCCCCCCTTAAAACAATAAGTGTCAGTTGAATTTAACCAGACTGCAGCCACAACGTACACTAGTCTGGGGGGCAGTTGTCACAGGACATCCTTTGTTTCTGTTTCTCCACTTCCTAATACATGCTTGTGTTTATTGATTGAATTGGTGGTGTGGTAAGTATTCCTGGTCAACACTTCCTATATGGCATGTAATCTTTACTAACTTTCTTAAGGGCCTTCATTTGTTTCCCAGCCAAATTCTGGGCCTTTAGGAAAACGGTTTTCTAGGCTGATGACTCTATGTAGGTGAGAAGAGAAATCGAGAAATCCATGCCTTTCTTGTTGTAGTAAGATTAAACAAAACGAAACGTGAAACCCTTGAAAACTGCCAAAGAATAAAACTTTAGTCTGAATAGCCACTCTTAATGTTAAATGCAAATCTCCCCGGTATTTGAATGCACTCCCTGCCCTGCCTCACCCAGCAACTTCTTTAGTTTTGTAATTACTTTGAAGGTTAAATATTGGTCTTTCTTCATTCTTCATTTAATTTCTGTGACTGCTAGTCCTAGCTTTCCTTGGGTGGGACAGAAGCAGTTGTCCTGTCATGGGGGGACAGTCTAGTAGCATTCCCCACAGTGAACATAAACAGCCCTGTGCCACCTCTGTTTGCACAGCTGAATCAAGGGTTAAACCCTTGGAGTGGAGGGAGGACCCACACAGGGCCATTTGATACAAACAAAGCATGCTGGCATATGGGCCAAGAGATGCAGAATTCTTTTTTGAGAATGGTCTGCCTAACTTTTGGGGCTAATTGCCATTTCCTGTCATGGCTACCTATTTTTCAGGGTAATTAAGCATGCTTGGCTCCTGATGCTAACAGGTTATTGGATCCAGTTAGGAGAGTTAGGTTGTCTCCATGACTCTACTTTACCTGATGTGATTTTGCCGAATCACTAGATTTCCTAGTCTTTTTAGGTCTTCCTTTTGAGACTGAGGGGAAGAAATAATTACTCCTGATTTTATCCATTTCAAGAACTATTTGAAGGTCCATGGTGTGAGGGAATTATCAAAGTGAATAAAATGTTTGTTCCCATAAGGAATTTACAGTTGGGAGGTGGTAGGAGAAAAAGGAGAGCCAAAAGTAAGATATGAATTATTGTGAGTATGATTCTATTTTAAAAACTAATATTAGGCAGAATAAGATAAGAAAAAGTATCTTAAGTCATACAAAGTGAAATAATAATAATAATACTATATGAGCACTTAATATCCCTATAAGGTAGGTTCAGTTGTTCTCTCCATTTTATAGATGAAGAAAACTAAGGCTAAAAGAGGTTGAACAATTTGCTTAAGGCTAACAGCTAGACACAGTTCGTATGGCTCCAGAATCTTGTTTGGTTTTTGGTTTTTTTGAGACAGGATCCGCTCTGTCACCCAGGCTGAAGTCCAGTGGTGTGAATACCTTCTGGGCACAAGCAATCCTCCCACCTCAGCCCTCCAAGTAGCTGGGATTACATGTGTATGCCACCAATTCTGGCTAATTTTTTTTTTTTTTTTTTTTTTGGTAGAGACGGGGTTTTGCCCTGTCGCCCAGGCTGATCTTGTACTCCCGAGCTTAAGCGATCCACTGGCTACGGCCCCCAAAAGTGCTGGGATTACAGGCGTGAGCCACCGTGCCTGGCAAGAATCTGAACTTTTAACCATTACAGGTGCCGCTCCCTCCAGAAGAGGACAGACTATAACCCATGCTTTGAGGAGGAAAAGCATCTGAGGAAGGGAAAACCGGGTGCCATCTGGGGGATTTACAGCAACCCTTTTGGGCTGGGGTTAGGGGACAGAGGTTAAGATGAGGTAAGAGAGCCTTGGGCTACACTGTTAACGACTTCGAGTCTGTGCTTATATGACAAAGTCACTTAGGGGTTTCTGAGCAGAATAATAAAGTGACAATTAGGTTTTAAGATTGATGCAGTACTGACACGTAGGTGCATGTAACTAGTAAGAGTATGTACTGCAGTGATAGTGGCAACTGAAAAAAGAGAATAGTAAAGAGAACGTGGCAACTGATTTGATTGAAAGGGGTGAGGGACGGGTCAAAGTTGAGTCCAGGGTTTTGAGCTTCTGAGTAAGAACAAAGACGGCTTTAACAGAAATGGACACTGCCAGGAGGAGCTGATTTGTAGCAAAGATTCAAGAAAAGAACTAATACTTGTTTTTAAACCTGACTTGGGCCAGATACATTACAAATGGAAATTCATTGAGTCTTTATAGCATCCTTTCAAGGTAGCTTGTTTCCCCTTATTGTGTAGATGATTAAACTAAGACTCAAAGAGGTGAAATAACTGTCCTGGGCACACCATGTGTCAGTGACAGACTTCTACTTGAATCGGTGCTGTTGACTCTTTTGCATGTGATTTTCCTGTTTCTGGTGCCTCCTGTCCCTTATCACATGGGACGTGCGGGACAGCACCTCAGGACTGGAAGGGACATTGAGGCTCCTCAGCTGTAATGCTTGGGGCATCATGAGAAATGTGGATCTGGAGTGCAGGTCAGGCGTTGGGTGAGAGATTCAAATTTGTGAGGTCTTTGGATAGAAGAGCTGTATAAAGCTACAGGAAGAGGCCAAACAGTTGAGGGAGAGGGAGAAGAAAATGTAAAGAAAACCCTTGAAGGCTGACCTATTTGAGGAGTTAAGAGGAGACAGAGTGGTCAGCGAAGTATGAGGAGGACTAGGACAGTGCAATACTGTGGGTGCTAAGCAAAGAGAATTTCCAAGGAGAGTGTCTCAACAAGATTTCCGCGGCCATTTATTGAACTCCTATTACATGCCAAGCACTTTACAGTGTTGATGGTGAGATCAAAGGAGAAGAGACCACTGAATTTGGGAGGTAGAAATAATATAGCTGATAATTGATGTGGGTCTGGATCACTAGCTAAATGTTAGCAATTAACATTGTCTGCTGAGGTTGTCCCATCTGGAAGCCCAAGTTCACCGGGAAACTGTGAGAGTGTCGTGGTGACGTTAAGTTTTTAACTGGGGCTCACTAATACTTATTCCTCCTTTCCCCAATAGCCTGTAAGATTTATTTGGCCAAAAAATGGCATTGCAGGAGAAAATATAATATAGTTTGATAATTGGTTTTAGTAATTTAAAAATGATACTGCAGAATGAAGCAGTCTCCCCTTTTAATGAGTTTCATAGTCTGAATAGAAAAATGTCTTTAAAGAGTTTTTAAAATGGTATAACCAGTACTTTTGAGGCTTCATGGTCTTCCCCTCTCCTTTCTCTCTCTTTCCTCTCTCTCTCTGTCTCTTTCTCTCTCTCACACATACACATACACAGATGATGATTTTTTTCAAATACTATACAAAGGACTCAGTATTATTCAGTGTTTACTCTAACATTCCATTAAGTCAATGCTAATTCAAACAACTGCTTTTTTTTCAAGCCAACAAGATGTTCTATTTTTCTCTAGTAAAAACAGCAGAGAATCCAAAACCTGTTAAGTCAGAGATCATTTCTGAGGATCACATGAAGTTAAGTTTGAAGAACATTTTCTATGTTTTTTCTTGAGAAAAAATAATTTAAACTACAATAGGAAAAAAATTATCAGGAGTCTGGAAGAGCACAGGAAAAATGAAGTCAGTGAAATGCTGTCACTAAAGCCAGAGCACTAAACTCATGAATATGACAGAGCGGGTTGGGAGAATCTGGTGCAAGGGAGATTGTACCTAAAAGGAATCCAGTAATCTGAAGGGTGGCCCCATCCTCTACCAACTTGACACCTTTGTGAATTCAAGTTGTAAGATTTGCTCATTATCTGTGGATACATTCTCTACAGCAAAATGTACTTGGAGTGGTGCTTTCCCTGCCACCAGGCACACATCTATATAACTTCCCGTATGGGGACTACAAAGCTGTTAAAGCACAGGGTGGAGCTGAGAAACTGTATTTGTAGTAATGGGTCCCATTGGATGAACTGAGTCCTTGATCCCATGGTGCAGTTAAATGTGAACTAGGCCTCCCTATGTTGCAGTTTTGTGTAACTCCCAGAATGCCCTTCTTTATCCGAGTATTTGCATGTTACTCTTTGCAGGCAAGATGACTTTGCTAACACTTTGAAGATTTGTTAGGAATGAGTTGTAACTTTGTCCAGATTTTAATTATTTTTCCTTTGAGAGGAGAAGGATTAACTAACAAAGCATTTTGTGTACTGGCTAGGTTATGGCTTGATTAATGTGATTTTACTCACTGCCCAAGTAAGCAGCTGACAGGAGCCATAAACCTGGGGTCAAGCTTATAAATTAGATACATCCAAGAAAGGCAGGGTGTTACAGTCTTGAGGAACAACTTCCCTCCCTCTTAGTGCACCTGTCACATAACCTGAGTGACTAGGAAGTGAAAAGCCGGTGAACTAATGATGTTGGGAGACCTAAATCGCAAGTGTGAATTAGCCAAGCACCATAGGTTATGTTGGATTGAGTAGCAAGGGGGGATTGGAACAAAGGTTAATATGCCAGTGATTTAGGCTCATGTCTGCCCTTAACTCGTGTGTTCATGGGGAATTTACTTAACCTTTCTTGGTTTCCATTGCCTGACTCATCTGTAAAATAGGGTGTTAGGTGAGGTCACCAAACTGGATCAGGCAGGTTACATTTGCTGGGTCCCTCACTCTCCATATGTGTTTGAAATTTACTGCTATTTTTGTCTGTGCTACTGCCTGCTTCACTGCCGTTATCTTCTCTTCTCCACCAGCACACCAAAAGATCTTGTGGCATATAGTGGTGAAATTGCTCTTCTCCCCCTTACCCAAAACCACTCTGGATGATTTTTGAATTGTTTTGATAAGGATATGTATCATGAGTCCTTTGTAATAGTGGTTTATAACAGGGTTTTTGTTTCTGTTCCATGGATCCTTTCAGAGTCCAAGAAAAAGCTTTGGGCCTTCTCATCAGGAGAAAGTGCCTACAGACACATTTCCATAAGGCTGCAGGGAGTTCACGGATTCTGAAAATTCTCAGACTAAGAACTGGTGCTCAAGAAAAATACCGTTATTCTGTTTGCAAGTTTGTACAGTACTGTTGCTCTCTTTGGGAAATGCTAGGAACTAAAGGTAAGGAACCCAGACTGAACCTGATGAATGACTTAGTAACGTGATGTTCCAGTTATGAATGAGTCCCAGACACACAAGCCTTCTTCTTGAGACGGATGCATCACTTCCTGGAGGAAAGCTGTGTCCTGTGACTGGGTGTGTGCATCCTAGATTTACTGTGCACCATTGGCTGAAACAGAAAATAACTGTGAGCTTTCAGTTTTTATGTAAAGTAGGAGCATAATATCTTCTAGTTGCTCTCTGTACTGTGGTATGAAGCAATTTGACTGGCATCCTCAGAGTTTCTCTGACCATTGTCTGAGGACACTATCTAAATTTAAAAGTTCTCAGTTTGAGCTAGTAAAGTAATTCTGTTCCTCTCAGAGTTCATCTCGTGGAGATCATATTTTCATAAATCACTACTGTGTTATCTTCCTTTTCATCTGTGCACACTCTTCCATTTTTCATCCCCTTGGAAGGTGATTCCAGGGAGGACCAATTATTGATGTACTTAACCTACTGGACACTCACATCCTTTCATTAGTTTGTCTGTGCTGGGGATAAAGCATTCCCCTCATAGAACTGTCACAACTAGGACCCCTAATCCAGTTTATTCCTTCTTGGTTTGGAGTGTAGAGTTGCTGCATTAATGGTGGAAATAAACAAGTTCTGGTGGGCAGGATCCTTTTTTCGTTGTTTGGAAATATAAAAGTAGATGAAAATGGAAACAGAATCTGATTCTATTTTGAACATAACAGCTATTCCTTTATCTCATTTTAAAAAAGAGCAAAAGCATCAAACTTAAGTTTCTATTAGTATCTTTGCTCCATTGCCCCTTCTCCCAGTTCCCATGAGCTCTATTCAGTATTAAGCCTCGTAACCACTCTTGTTTTGGCATGATTTATAAAAGCAGGCTACTCCTTTTATGGAAATCACTGATATTTTATTATGTTCTGGCCAGAACTTAAATGAACATAAATAACCCAAAATTTCAGAAAAAATATAATTATTCATTTTAAAACTTTTTATTAGTAAGTTTTCTAGTAAATATATAAAAGTAGATAGAGTAGTGTAATAAGCCTACATATACCACCACCCAGCTTCAACGGTGGTCAATATATGACCAATATTGCTTAATCTGTACCCCAGCCCATTCCCCTTTGCCCAGGAATTATGGTGAAGCAAATTCTAGACATACCATTTCACTTGTAAATATTTCATTATATATCTCTTAAATATATAAGAACTCTTTGTACACTTAATCTCAGTACCAACACCTGACAAAATGAAGTTTCTTGATATCAAATATCTAATTAATATTCACAGTTCCTCAGTTATCTTATAATTTGTTTCTGTAATTTGTAAGTTTGAGTTGGCATTCAAATAAGGTCAGTATATTGGGGTTGGTTGATTTGTTTATGTTTTTTGACCTACAGTTCTCTCTACTTTCCCCTTTCTTTGCCATTTTTGTCACTGTTGCATTGTTATTGAAGAAAGTGGATCATGTGTGTTACATTCCTATGATCTGTTTTTTGCTGATAATCTGTAATTTTTAAGGAAATAAGAGTAACAGGTATGTAATTATTTAAAACATGTTTTTAAGTGTATGCAAAGTTTTACTTCATGCCGAAAACTAGCTGTGGAGGTTAACAGGTAGGCAGGAAAATTCAGGCATCAGGTGACTTCTTTACGGTTTTATTCCTGTTTTTTTCTTTTTGGAAGATATCTTGGCAGATTATAAGGAGAGGTGTCACTTACCCACTGCTGAAATGCGCTGGGCTGGAACACGCCAGCCATTCTTCATCAACAACACCAAACAGTTATTTTGGGCAAAGAATTGGAAGAGCAGTTTTGTTGTTGTTGTTGAATCTACAGTGGGAAGCTGGGGTGATTGAATGTATGCCTCAAGTCCTTTGGCCCCAACACCCCTCTCTCCTTATTTGCTATGATAAGCATTCTCTTGAGGGCTATTCATTACAGTGGAAATATGATCGCAAAATCATCTGGGTTGGAAAAGACTTCCTGAGGTCACCTGGCCCCATCTGGCAACATTAATATGGGATTCCAGCATCAACTTTCCCAGAACAAAGCTGTTTGTTAACAACTCCCATATCTCACATAAACCCCTGGTGCAGTCTTAGCCTGTTTTCTCTTTTGTCCTTCAGTGAAATACATGATTAAATTGCATGTCTTTCTGCTGTAGGAGTGTTACACAACTAGGACCCCAATCCAGACAATACACACATGTGGCTGTGCAGATCTTTAAGATTAATCTTGATTTTTCCCTGCTGTCCTCTATAGCACATATACCCTGAGACTCTATTCGACTATCTGTATGTAGTAATGGTTTTCATGATAAATGTTTATATGGGTAAATTTTGAAATATGATGCAATTACGGCAGACTACACTTTTAAGCTACAGTATGTATGACGGTTAATTTTATGTGTCAGTTTGGTTGGGCCACAGAATGCCAAGATTTGTGGTCAAACATTATTTTGGGTGTTTTTGTGAGGATGTTTTTTAGATGAGGATAACATATAAATCAGTGGACTTTGAGTAGATTCCCCACCACAATGTGGGTGGGCCTCATCCAATCAGTTGAAAGCCTGAATAGAACAAACAGACTGATCTTCAGAGGAATTTTCTGCTGCTCTCCTGGGTTTCCAGCCTGTCAGCCCACCCTACAGATTTTGGACTTGCCAGACCCCATAATGGCATGAGCCAGTTCTTTATGATAAATCAATCTCTCTCTCTCTCTCTCTCTATATATATACACACACACATATATATACACACACACACACGCACACACACATCCTATTGGTTCTCTTTCTCAGGAGGACCCTGATTAATCAGTGTGGGAAAAAAAAAAAAAAGTATATGTCCTCGATTTATCTGGCTCTTTTTTGAAGATGTGTTTTATATTAAAGAGATGCAAAGATCATTGGAGACACCATCAGCAAAATTGAGAGTCTGGCCACAACTCTTCTAGTAAAACATGACTTTCAGTCACTTTCCCTTTTTAGCCTTAGTTTCATCTCTGTAAAAGAAGGTTGAACGAAGGGATTTCCAAGGTCTGTGATTTGCTGAAATGCAAACATGGAACATTTGAGCCAGATGCTGAGAAAGTGTCTAGAGATAATAAGTCTGAGGGCTGCCCAAAGTTTCTCTTACGAAATAAAACAGCTGAGGGTGTAAAACAGTAGTGGTGGTGGAGCACAGGGAATAAAAAACCATGAACAGAAGGATTTCCTGTATATAAGGAAAATATACAGGAAAATGGATCACCCTGATTTATGTTGCAGAAGATTCTAATCAGTTAAATGTAAAACATGGACAGTAAATGCCAACAGGAAAACCTTTAGCTTTTGTGACTTCTCAGCTGAGGGCAGATAGTCTAACTTTGAGGGCTCTTAGGATCTGTGTCTGCACTGTACTAATTCTTATTTTGTGCAGGAGGAATAGGGTGGTGGTGGAGGATTGGCATTTGTGATAAGCTGAGGCCCTCAGGCCAAACTGAGGGGCCCTAACCCAACCGATGGACAGGAAATGCTTGACCCCAAGGGCATTTGTGCTATTCCTGGTCACAGAGATCGGAAGGAGCCTCAGACTGGTGCTGACCCGTGGGGATGCAGGTTGATTTCTCTGTTGCCTTGGTTTTGAGCCTTCTTTTTCCAACTTGGGCTTCCTTCTCCAGGGAAAAAAGCAGTAACCACAAGGCAGAAACCATATTATTTTAGCTCCTCTTGTCTGGAGAGTGGGCAACACTTAGGTGCAGTAATCTTTTGGCTGTCCCTGTCTGGAATTAATGTTCACCCTCATGCAGCAGTCTGCCACGTGGGTGGCTGGCATTTTGGGTTGGGCAGTCTGGGTTTGTGCTTGACAAAGCCAGCTGAGGGGAAGTTCGCCTCCACATTTGGTTGTGGACACATTCTGTGTAAGGTGCTTACCCCTTGCTCAGTAGAGGCATCCCCTGCAAATATGGCGAGGTGGCTTTCTTTGCCCTTTGGGTTCCTTTTGACCATAAACTTCCCAGTGAGGAGGCAGGACCCTGATGATCATATCCCCTGAGAGGCTAGCTGACTTTTCACCCAGTTGGTGCTGAAGATGGACGAATGATTAACCCCCTGGAATCTCTGGTTAGACCCCAGTTGTGGTCACGAGTTCAGCCTTTTGAACCGCAGGCTGAAATTGTTTTTCCAGCACTCTGCCCAATCGGGTGTCCCCGCCTGGATTCTGCTAGGGAAGCTCTCCCTTGGGAAATAGTGGTGGGCAGGGGGGCGTGGGAAGAGGAGGGAGGAAGCCTCCAGCTGCTGCTGGCCGGCCCTGCGTCCCTCTGAGGAGGTAGGGAAGGGACACTCGAAATGAGTGGGAGACAGGAAACGAGGTGCAGTCTGGAGGCCCGAGTGGGAGCAGCTCCTGGCCAGCCGCCCGCCGGGCCGCTTCCTTCCACTGACATGACAGCCCTGCCGGCCTGGCTCCCCGCCACCTGGCAGCGGCCGCTGCGGCACATGACTCTTCCGCCCTCTGCCCTGGGGGCTGGCGGGGCCCAAGCGGGGGTGGGGAGTGATCTGCTCTGGAACTGGCCGTCCCTGCTGGTCGGGGCTGCCAGGTGCGGCCCGCGCTGCTTCGCTGGGGACTGGCCTTCCTCTTCCAGTCCTAACTCGCTGGCTATTTGTCCCTTCTAGGAGCCAGCGGAGGGGAACACCCGCTGCCTCTACCTGAGAGAGACGCCGCCTGGGGTTCAGCTTCTGTGGCCTCAGTGTTCTTTACACGTCAAATGGGTCACCCTGATTTACCTCTCAGTTACTGGAGTCAAAGGAGATGGACCCACTGCAGTGCATTGGAAGGTGCTTAGGTCCGCTCCAAGGCGACACCACGTCCACGGCGCCATCCAGGCCAGGAGCCGCATGACCGCGTGGGGTCCTCGCAGAAGGCTGCCCCAGCGAGGCGGGAGCTGCGCCTCTGCTTTATCTTTTAAAGGCTGGGACAGACCTGGTACTATTTCTGGCCTTGGTTTCTATGTGAAATCCAGGAAGGCGGGGGAGATGTGTACACTCCTCTGCCCTAACCTCTTCATAGGAAGTTAGGTTAAATCCACAAAGTGGTGGGGCTCTTGTTCAATAGGGATAGATTTTACAAGTAGCCCCAAAGTGGGGGATTTGGAGAATGTGCCAATGAACTTGGTTTAAATTCTAATTCTGGCTCTGCTACTGGCTTCAGTTACCCTCCCCCATCTTCCCACCTCATTCCCTCCCTCCCTCTTTTTTTTTTTTTTTTTTTTTTTTTTTTTGCGATGGCGTCTTGCTCTGTTTCTCAGGCTGGAGTGTGGGGGAAGCTGGGGGCAGTCTTGGCTCACTGCAGCCTGGAACTCCTGGGCTCAAGTGATCCTCCTGCTGCAGCTTCCCAAGTAGCTGGGACTAAAGACATGTGCCACCACACCCAGCTATTTTGTAAAAAGTTTTTGTAGAGAAGGGACCTTGCTCTATTGCCCAGGCTGGAGTCTTTTTCTCTTTTTAGAGATACTTTTATCACATTCACCTCTGCTCTGTAGCAGTGTCTTCAAAGTGATCTGATTTTTCTTTCAAGTGGGGTTGAGTTTGTCTAGAAGGCTCTTGAGCATTTTCCTGGTGATAGGCCTTACTTTTTTGAAATGGAGGTAGGGGAAAGGGACATGAAAATATCACAAGTTCTAGAAACCAGGATTCGAGCAGTCTTGAAGTTGCCCAGTCCCACCCTGAAGTGATCTGCATCCAAGAAACAGGTTTTGTGATGGTGGTGGTGGAATGTTTGGGGATTAAGAGTTGGCTGTGTGGATTAACAAGCTGGAGCTGGAAACGTCTAATGAAACTGACAATGATGCCTTCCTGGATCAACTCACCTGTGTGTCATATGACAAGCCTGAAGAGGACTCAGGAACATTCAAACCCAACCTTCTCATGGAACAGAAGCCCGAAGGGGGCAAATGCTTCAAGTCACACAGCACAGTGGTTGTGTTGGCCAAAAACCAGAATTGTCTCCCTCAGTGATTACAACTAGATGTAGAATTAAGTTTTGTATGCCCACCACGCTATTGCTTTTCCCCCTTAAACTTCTATTTCTTCTTATTGGGGGAAGGAGAGCTCCCTTAGAGATGGTGTAAGTCAGAGTTTACTGAACCAGGCACCCACACCCTATTTAGCTTTAGGCCTATACTCTGTTTACAGGATGGGCAATCAGCAGCTGAAAACTAACTGAATTTGGAATTAAACCTTTCTCCCTCTACCTAGCTCCCTTAAGCAACTAGACCCTCCCTGGTTCTTGAATCCACGTTGTGAGTTGTTCATTAATAGAACCTTTAGCAGCAAGGCTGGGGGAAGCTGTTTGTACTTGCCAAAGGCCATTCTCCATGAATGTAGTTGTGAATAGGTGACCCCCAGTTTAGAATGGGGGTGTGTATAATTTTCTTAAGAAGTTGGTTGAAGTTTCGTCATAGTTATAACTACCATTTATTGTGTCTCTAACATGCCAGCAGCTTTTATAAACATTAATTTCTGCGGCTTGAGAAACCACCCTGCAAGGTAGGAGGCAGCATCCTTGTTCTTATGGATGCAGAATCTGAGATTCAGTAAGGCTGAGAAACTTGTACAAGGTAAAGTGGCTGGCAAAGAGCAGAGGATTCAAACCCAGGTCAGTCTGGTCATAAAATGATCACACTGCCCTGCTGCCCATTGGATATCCAGCTCCAGCCTTGCCTAGGAAAACATGTTGCTCGTTTTTGAGAGTGAATGGGAAAGGAGCTGGAACAAAATATGCCTGAATATCTGACACTTTATACCATGGTGTCTAGTGTTTTTGAATATGAAGTTTTCTAGACTGAGGTTATCACAACTCCTGCCCTTGTCTTCCTTTTTATTACTTCTAGAGTAATTGTAGTTTTAACATCTTCTATCATGTTAAAAACAAAGTTGGTTATTTTTCTGATTAAAAAATACCTGTTTATGTAGAAAATACAGATATACAAAGAGGACAAGTCTTCTCAAACTATATACCAGCTTCTGGTTAAGAACGTGTGTACGGGAGCTAGACTTGCAAGAGTATGTATCCCTGCTCTGCAGTTTATAATGTGTATGACTTCAGACTAGTCACTTCTGTGCCTGTTTCCTATCTGTGAAGTTGGAAATATCCTACTTCATTAGGTTAACATTGAATGAGTTAATAGCTGCAAAGCCCCCAAAGTGACCGAGATGTTTAATATTTTACTAAACTTCTGGTCTTCCTCTCTGATCTGTGTATACATGTGTAAGTATACATGTTAGTATGCATATAAGCCAAAATGAAATATTTTTCAAACCAGCTGCTTTTCATATAATTATATCGTGATCACCTTTCCTAACCTCTAAATAACCTTCTCCATTACCTGACAACTGCCTAAAACCCATGATGTGCTAGTGTGAATGGAACTGAATCCGTGTTACTGGGCATGCAGATTTCCAGATTTGCAGTAACATAATGCAATTTTAAACAAATTTTAGTTGTCCCATGAATGGTTTCTGGGTGACAGGAACTTCAAGCTCTTTTCAGAGCATACCTAATCCTCCCTCCCCTAGTCTAAATGAAAATAAGGATCAGGAAGTACTCCCTTCCGAGCTCAGAACCTGCCTTAATTCTGAGGCAGCACTGTGAACTTTTCATATGTCAGCCGTAAGTGGGGAACTCACTCTGGCTCTCCCCTTTCCCTGCCTTTAAATCTAGACAAACCATGTTTCCACATTTAATATCTGATATCTCGGTTCCCAGTAAATCACAAATCAGAACATTCTGTTGTTCCATTATTGCTTATGTCTGAGGTGCCCCCTAAGAAGCCTGTCCCTAAAAGGGCTTAGAAGTGAAGCCCTGCTCCCTGTTGCCCAGATTGGACTCCTAAATCCCGTCCCTCAGGATGGAGTGCTGCAGTCCCTTTTGTGCCATGCTGGGCACTGTACCTTGCCGTTTTAGTTTTGTGAGTTTCTGATGACATGCTTATTTGACTTCGTTGACACAGAACCCTCCTGCTGGTCTCAGATTGGTAGAAACCATTGATTGGTCCCCTCTTAACTTCCCCCGTCCCCTGCCCCCCGCCGTGCCAACGCCTGCAGTTTTTCACTACTAGCAAATCAATAGGTCATGTTTGATAACCCTACTCTTGCCTATCCACTTGCAGGCGTATTATATATGCAGACTCAAGGGATGTACTTGTCCATTGTGTCTGAGCTCCAAAGAGGCAAGAGTGATGGGCAGAAGTGATTTGGGGTCAGTAGTCATGGAGTATACCTCTTAAAAGGTTTACAGCTTTAATGAGATTTTTCTCCTACTGTCTTAGACAAGAAATCTCCAAATGTTGGAAACTTGGCATTTTAAACAGTATACATTCTAAAGGAATTCAACTGCATTTCAGGATCTGTTGACTGACCAACCTCAGACACAGTCATATCCTTAGACATTAAAGGAAAGGGCTCGATGTTCCCTCTAATTTAGGGAGTGTATCATCATCTCTCAGAAAGAGTCTAATGTGGTGATGCATCTGCCAAAATTACAGAGCGGGTGGCACGTCTTTGGGGTGTGCTGGAATGGCATCAGGACTTAAGAGGAAAAATGTGTGTATTACATGCTTGTAAAACTCAAAGCATCAGTTACTCTCTGCAATATTTTCCAACGTGCTTTTTCATTAGTTTCCTTCTAACACCCTCCCTGTGAGAAAGGTTAAGTAGCATTACCCTTCTTCCACTCATGAGGACACTGGAACAATGAGAGGCTAATTGACTTGCTTTGGGCTCTCTACAGTGAGGCTGACCCAGCTGGAATTTCCAACTTCCGCTGCCTGGAACTCCAGCTTACCATTCCAAAGGCTCTGTAGAACCAGGGCCACCTCAGAGAAGGCCTCCGCAGAGCTCCCAGCCAAGAAAGGGGCATCTTGCTCAGCCATGTTCTTGCTGTTTGGGGACTGCTGAGGCAGAGAGCTAGTCTCTTCAAAGTTATAGTCCAAGATCCTCGACCTAGAAACTGTTTGGCTGCCTGGAGCTAAGCTGTAGGAGTGATGGATGGCAGAAATAAATTATTTTTGGCTCAACTGCTCAGTCTTGGCAGGGGGCCCTTTAAATTTGAAATGTTATCCTGACATCTACAAAAGGCTTAGGAATCTGATGTCATTTTCTCCCTATGATTCACATGTTGGCCTTTTCTGTAGAGGGGTTACCAGTTATCTCTGGTGTATGTTCCTGTTAAGGGTTCTCTGCAATTCAGATGCTGTAAAATATGTAATTAGGATGATAGAGATGGCTTCTAATATAGAGGGTCCCCTGTACCTCTTCTTCCTGGCCCCACCAGGCCTACTTGAATCATCTTGGCTCACTCCTCCCTCCAAAGCAGATCCTTACTACAAAGCCAGGTTGGTGGTGCTATTGATAACATGGTCTTAGACAAGAAGTTACTATACTTGATGCTTCTGTTATCTTGTGTCTTGATGTACTTTTTCTCTGGCTCCTTAAATTAGCCAAAATTCTTGCATGATAACCAAAATACTTGCAAGGTTGCTGTGGGCTGGAGAACAAGCTTAATAAGAGTATGAAAAGCATGGAACTTTGAGGCAGCACAATTGCTTAATCCCCACTCTAGTGCTTATAAGTTATGTAGCCTTGGGCTAGTAGCCTCTTCTTTTTGAGTTTCGAGTTTTCTCACCTGTAAAAATGGGAACAGCTACTTCACTGTTAAACTATAAAACCACACTAATAGACATCCATATCATACCCAGAAGATCAAGATTTGGTCCAGTGAGAGTTGGCATCCAACCTCATAGTGAGGTTGTC
Source organism: Theropithecus gelada (assembly GCF_003255815.1). Lineage (NCBI taxonomy): Eukaryota > Metazoa > Chordata > Mammalia > Primates > Cercopithecidae > Theropithecus > Theropithecus gelada. The sequence goes on along the minus strand of NC_037668.1, from coordinate 11,806,292 downwards.
ACTGTTCTCTGGCCACCCAGTCCACCCTCCTTTGCACGCACTTGTTTACTTTAAAATGTGGAGTGAAGTGGAGGTTTGCCATCTGGGGCTTGGAACTCTATACGTTTTATTCGACTTGGAAATTAAGGCTAGACGTGGTGAGGGGATGAGACCAGACTGACATGACCTTTCTTTGTGTTTTTCTGGAGCAGGGATTCCTGGTCACCTCCCTTGCCCTTTTCTTCCTGGATGAAACAAGAAGATAATCAGGGTGTCTGTGCACACCAGGACTCAGAAGACAAAGGGATGGGTTCTGATTTTGAGGACTCTGAGGACAGGGAAGGGGACCCAGAAGAAAGAGAAATGGGCTCTAACCCACAGGACACAAACAAGAGAGAAGGCCATCTGGAGCCAGAGATGGGCTCCAACCCACAGGACTCAAGGCACAGGGAAGCAGTGCCCGACACCTGCACAGGTGAGGAGAAAGCTGGGATTTCCATGCCCAATTTACACTTACTTCTAGCTCCTCTAGAATCCTAACCAGGGACAGCATTCTCTGTAAGGGCATTCCCTAGAGAGGACCATTCAGCGGGATTCTGTACTAACTTGCTTTTCTTGTGTTAGCCTGAAGAGATCCTTTTCTTCAGCCCAGTGTGAGGTGAGCTGTGAAGAGGCTCACTCAGTGGCACAGTACTTTACAGTGTAGAGAATGCAGCTCTAAATTAACCCCTGGAACAACACCACAGTAGAATTACCCAGGTAGTATTAGAATCTACCTCACAGGGTTTTGGGGAGTTAAATGAGTTGCTGTATATAGAGTTACTAAGCACAGTACTGTGCAAATAGGAAGTATCCAGATGTTTACAGTTACGTTCTCATCTCCCTTTGCAGATAAGTCAACTCAGTGGTGAGTGACCTGCCTAGGTTCTCAAAGTGCTAATTCCCAAAGTGCCCATGGCCTCTGCTAAATGCCTTACTCTCACTGACCTGAAAGAGAGAATGCTGGGCCTCCACCCACCTCCTTGTTTCCGTCTTTGGGCATTCATTACTGCTCAGTGCATGCTCTGGGGACAGAAATGAGCTAAAATACTTTATGGCTAGGACTGCGAGGTTACATTCCTTCCCCTGTGACACAGTCCCAGACTCCCTGCTGCCCTCCTCCACAGTGCACACAAGCATGTGAAGGAGGGCACATGTGAGGCCTTTCACATCTCAGCATCTTCCCTCTGCTTGGGGATACGCAGCCAGAGACCAACAGGTGTGTGTCCTGGACCAGCCTCTAACCTGAGCTCACCAGCTCTAGGTTCTGTCATCTCTTTCTCTATTCCCTACTACTATCCTCCTCCCCGACCCACAGTAAAGTCCTGAAGGTGAGTTCAGTTTTTTGTTCCACCATAAGCTGTTTCAGACTGACCAAATGTACTTTAAAAATTAGTCCAGGGAGCCGGGCACGGTGGCTCACGCCTGTAATCCCAGCGCTTTGGAGGCCGAGGTGGGCGGAAAACGAGGTCAGGAGATTGAGACCAGCCTGACCAACACGGTGAAACCCCATCTCTACTAAAAATACAAAAATTAGCCAAGTGTGGTGGCATGAGCCTGTAATCCCAGCTACTCAGGAGGCTGAGGCAGGAGAATCGCTTGAACCCAGGAGGCAGAGGTTGCAGTGAGCCGAGATCGCCCCACTGCACTCCAGCCTGGACGACAGAGCAAGACTCCATCTCAAAAAGAAAGAAAAATAAAAAAAAAAGAAAAGAAAAAATTAGTCCAGGGCCTGGTTAGGCCAGGTGGTCTTTCTCAGGTTGGCAGACTGTTCTTGTCTTTTGAGACTAGAATCTTAAAAGGCACTGGTAGCTCTTGGAGTGAACCTTTTCTCCTGAGCTCTTAGGGAGTGTCCCACCTGGCACAGACTTGACTATCCTGAACACAGGCAGTCAGGCCTTCAGATGGCTCTGCTAGGCAGTGCCTCGGGTCCAGCTAGTGGGGCCTGGGCCTGAGGCAGCTGCCTGAAGAACTGGTGCGCAGAGGAGTCAATGAGTGCACTTTCCTTTAGGCCTTTCCCTGCAGGATCCAGTTGCAAGAGGCTACACTCTCAGGGGGCCTTGAAGGGGCAGGGATCTTAAGTGCCTGGGGGAGGGGATCACAGTTTTATTACTGAGGTTTCCTCTGGGCTTACCTTTTGAATGCCAAATATTGTAATCCCCCACTGCCACCTTTTTCTGTTGCAGGGGGGCAGCTGAATGAGGAAGAAGGCGTTCCTGTCCATGGGGAAGAGGATGCCCAATCGGGTGTAGCTGACATGGCGATGTTCCCAGGACTGTCTGAGTCTGACAGCATATCCCGGAACCTCCGGGAGGAGGACGAGAGTGCTGGGGAGAACCGGCTGGAGGAGGAAGAGGAGCAGCCGGCCCCTCCCATACTTCCCTGGAGGCGACACCTCTCCCTGGGGAGTCGGCACCGAGGTGACAAGCCCGCCCACCGCCGCTTCCACCGGCTCCACCACCCCATGGCCATGGACCTCGGGGAGCTGGATAGCCTGGTGGCCAGCATCATGGACGCGCCCACCATCTGCCCCGACTGCGGGGAGAGCTTCAGTCCCGGCGCCGCCTTCCTGCAGCACCAGCGCATTCACCGCCTGGCGGAGGCCGCTGCCGCCGCCAGCCTGGAGCCCTTCGGCCTGGCGGGCGAGTGCGACGCGATGGTGGGCATGATGGGGGTGGGTGTGGCGGGGGGCTTCGGGGCCGGGCCCCCGCTGGCCCGGCCACCGCGCGAAAAGCCCTTCCGCTGCGGGGAGTGCGGCAAGGGCTTCAGCCGCAACACCTACCTGACCAACCACCTGCGCCTGCACACGGGCGAGCGGCCCAACCTGTGCGCCGACTGCGGCAAGAGCTTCAGCTGGCGCGCCGACCTGCTCAAGCACCGGCGCCTGCACACGGGCGAGAAGCCCTACCCGTGCCCCGAGTGCGGCGAGGCCTTCAGCCTCAGCTCGCATCTGCTGAGCCACCGGCGCGCGCACGCTGCTGCCAGCGGCGCGGGGGCGGCGGCGCTGCGGCCCTTCGCCTGCGGGGAGTGCGGCAAGGGCTTCGTGCGCCGTTCGCACCTGGCCAACCACCAGCGCATCCACACGGGCGAGAAGCCCCATGGCTGTGGCGAGTGCGGCAAGCGCTTCAGCTGGCGCTCGGACTTGGTGAAGCACCAGCGCGTGCACACGGGCGAGAAGCCCTACATGTGCTCCGAGTGCGGCGAGACCTTCAGCGTCAGCTCGCACCTCTTCACGCACAAGCGCACGCACTCGGGTGAGCGACCCTACGTGTGCCGCGAGTGCGGGAAGGGCTTCGGGCGCAACTCGCACCTGGTGAACCACCTGCGTGTGCACACCGGCGAGAAGCCCTTCCGCTGCGGCCAGTGCGAGAAGCGCTTCAGCGACTTCTCCACGCTCACGCAGCACCAGCGCACGCACACGGGCGAGAAGCCTTACACGTGCATCGAGTGCGGCAAGAGCTTTATCCAGAGCTCCCACCTGATCCGCCACCGCCGCATCCACACGGGCAACAAGCCGCACAAGTGCGCGGGCTGCGGCAAAGGCTTCCGCTACAAAACGCACCTCGCGCAGCACCAGAAGCTGCACCTGTGCTAGGGGCTGGGTCCGAGGGAGGCTGCCCTCTGGGGAGCCTGTAGGGGGTAGATGTCCTGGGACTGACCCAGGGGAAGGAAATGGGGAAGGGGCGGGAGGGACAATCTGAGAGTGACTGGGGAGCCTTTGGTGTTCGGGGTTTCCTGAAGTGGGAGGAGGGTTGAGTAAGAGTTGTTCTTTCCCGGTGCTATACTTGCCTCCTCTCCATGGAAGAAATGTTCAGGAGATGCGCTTGGGATGATGACTTCCTTAAATACATGCTGTAGGGGGTGAAGAGCTTGGAGGACCAGGCGCTTTGAGGACCTTGAGGAAGGGCAGTTCGTGGGCTGGGGTGGGAACAGGATGGCGGGCAATAGACTAGGGTAGGCCGCGATGGCCTGTAGCAGTCTGCAGGGAGAGGGTGTAAATGAGGGCTATGGGGCAAAATAAAACCAAGTATAAGTGATTCTATCTTGGTTCCACCAAGTGGTAAGCCAGAGTTTGCCCGGTCTCCGCACATCACCTGTTGTCTCACAAAAAGTAGGGGAACCTTGTCACATAGGAAAGGATATTTAATGTACTTTTCCTTTCTCTGAGCCACAGTTAGCTGCTATTTTGAGGCATCCAAGGGAAAGTGGGCTGAAAAACGCCGCACTCTCATTTCAAGGGGCAATGTCTGGGGTTTACAAATTCATTTATAACTGGTTCTCAGATGTGGGAAATCCTGATTCTGTTCCGGGTTCTTTGCTACTTCCTTGAAAATAATCTAGCTTCATGCTGGGTCAAGGTGGTTTACCTGGATGACCTCCCTCCCCCGCCCTCGCCCCATCCCAGGTGTGTGCCACATCCAGTATTTCTTTCAGGTCTCAACTGTGGTCTTTTAAGTGCAGGGAAAAGGAACAATCACAGCTATGCGTGACCTTCCTTTTTGCACCTCACCCTGATGTAGGTGTTTCAAGTGAACTTTAGACCATCAACAGTTGCCCAGTGACCTGCTAAAAAGTCAGCTAGCTCGCAGTTTTGCTGGCCTCTATGTGAGAAATCCAGGAAAGTGTTGACATTGTTGGGATGCAAAACTCCTTGGTCTCATTTGCCTTCACTTAGCATTTGTTAGTGACCTCCACTAACCCCCACCTCCATGCATATGAGGGATCTAGTCTAAGTAAGAGTGTCTTTTTCCTGCATGTGGAGGCACAGTAGAAATCTCAAGGCTTTACCCAGGAGAGCCCAGTCAGGGAGAGGTGTAAATGCAAAATTGCCAAATAGCACAAACAATGAATGTTTTCTGGTTGTTATATAGATGCCAAAATAGCACTTTGATATTTGCAAAGTGCTTTATGCTTTTTAATAATTGTTAGTTGTTTCTCACATCATTGTGAGTTAGATCAGTATTATGACCCCTGTCTTAGGGAAGGCCTGGGAACAGGAGCGTGCAGGCTGTCCTCAAGAGAGGCTGAGGACAGTGTGAATAATTGTAGCCTGACCTTTTGCATTCTCCAGCTCAGCTGCTAGGAAGACTTGCCTGTCATGATTTATATAATAAAATAAGGACACTGAAAATTCTTATGCTTGATGAAAAACTTAAGGCTAGCCTAGAAGGGCCAAACATGTCCTTATTGACAAAGCTGGTCTTTGTCACCTAATTGGGGTATCCTAGCCATGTTCCATTTTCTAGTAGGGGGCTGTAGTTAGATGACTCTTGTGTAGATTTCAGTTATTTATGCTGAAGATCCCTGCCCTAGGTTAGCCTTTAGAAGTTAAGAGTTGTGGAAAGCGGTATTGTTTTCTTCACTAGTGATTGTTACCCTACACATTTCATGGAAGCATCTTCACAAAATATTGGACACAGTTGAAGGGGGAAAAAGCTACGAGATTGTTTTCACAGTTTTAGCAAAGTTTCTGTGGATGCTAGTAATTTATACTTGATCAGTTGTATTCTAGTAAAGAACCTCTTTGGGGACTGTAGGAAAGCATGTTTTTGTGGTTATAAAAACACTTAAAAATCCTGATAATTCTGGGCTTGTATAATGCCTGTTGATCTTGCCCTCTGAATCAATTTATTGTTATTCACAAATGCAAATAGGTTTTCAAACTATAGACAGTTTTGAATGACATTAATTCTCGTTTTCTTTTAGTCAGGAGTAATACAAGCAAAGCAAGTGTCCGTTTTGAATTCTGATTTTAATCTGAATAGGAAGCATATTAGACCCACCTGAAAATAATATAGCCAATTTTTAGGTAATCTTACTGCTTTGTGAGTTTCTTTCCACGTATATCTACCTCTTCCAGCTGTTTTAAGTTCTCTCAAGTCTGTGCCTATGAAATCTCATCCACCTTTTGATTATTCATGGATTGATTATCCGTTTTATTGTTTTTCTTTTTTGCTGCCATTGCTATGCCTGGTCTTGTCTGCATCAAATATACTACATATCAGCAACTTTAGAGAATGGGTTCAACAGGGAGTGGAGAGTGAAGCTAATGTAAAATAGTTTAGTGGCAGTGGGAATCTTTGGACTTCGTTTACCTCTCTCGTTATTTCTATTACCATGGATAAGAGAGTCAGCTGCTACTTTGATATCCCTTCTATGAGCAAATTCTTAGCAGAAGAAAACAATCCAACTACCAACGCCCGACTCTATTGGTGCATTTAAAATGTGATTCCATTTTTTCTTACAGTTCTTCAGGGAACTTATCTGCATTAAGTGAGGTCAAATGCATTCAGGAGGTTGTTTCTTCTATCTAGTTTTAGAATAATATTTCTTTGGCAAACCCTGTTAACTGCGGTTCACCCTTGAAAACGTTAATCTGAGGACTTTTTCCACCAACTCGTTAATGATGGTGGAAGCAAGTGTATTATTTGTTTCCTGGAGAATTTGGTGAAGAGCAGTCTTCTGCTGCTGCTCTTTACTAAGCAAAACCTGGAGCAGTTTAAATAGGCTAAATGGTTTTGATTAAATCTTGAGCTCCGAGTTGGAAGGAGAAAATGAGAAGTTAACCCCTTGAGCCATGTGGTCTCTTTACAATCAAGAGACTGTACATATGTGAAAAAATACAAATTAAGGAACTGTGTTCATAGACAATCTAAACTGTGTTTCTGAAGTTTGTGCACATTTTTCTTCACTGTAATGTTATTTTACAGCTGTTTGTTAAAATAGTGAATAATTTAATGATCCTAAAAGTAACAGGTTTTGTGTGAGTGTGCTTGTATATGTGAGAATTGCCTTATTTTCAGGTTGTTTTATTTAATGATGGTTCCTTGGACAGCATTCTGGTGTTCAGCAACCAATATGGAATATTTGTCATTAAATCCATATCAGTCTTTTACCATGTCATTCTTCTTTGACACACATTAAGTGCCACTCAGCTCTACCTACGGAAGCTATGTTCCTGTAGAACAAGGGTTGACAAACTACCAAATCTGCCCTGCATATTTTTGTACATAAAGTTGCGTTAGAATACAGTCATACCCATACCCAGGCACATTTGCATAGTATCTGTGCTACTTCACCCTGAATTTGCTGTGAGTGGGCCTCTGCCCACATTCCAATTAGAAAAACTGTACCTGGTCAACCTGGAATTCTTGAGGTTTGATTAGTTTAAGCTACAGATTTTCTTAACCTTGGAGAGCTTTTTGGATTGTTTGCCTTTTAAATGACGAAAGCGATTAATTGGAGTGAGGCCTAAGTTCCTGTAGTTTTATAGAAACTCCCCAGGCGATTTTAATGGGCAAACAGGGTTGAGAACTCTGTAGGACCAATTAGAGACCCCCCCATTCTTTCTTGGGGATTACAGTAAGTATAATAATGCGTAAGGCTCAAATCTTCTCCTCTGCTGGGAGGTATGGAGGCAAAGGGCAATGCAAGGTGCAATATACTTTGTTTGCTCCTGGTGGGCCACCGTTCACACAGCTGCTCCAAATCATGACTATAATAAGTAAGAGCCAGGAAAAGTGCCTGTCTTGGCTGTCCATCCGATGACAATGGAATAGGTGTGGAAGGCTGCTGCTGGCCTTCACCGTCTTCGCCACTCAGTCAGCCTTCTTCCGCTTCTCTGAGATCTTCATTCCCGCAACTCAGCTCACTTAATAAAGCAAAACCCCAGGCATGACTCCTTTGCTCAGCTGCCCTTGGCATTCACATAATTTCCGTCCTCTCTGCCCATGTGGGAGGGGAGGAGCACAGCTGGCCAGTCTCCAGCACGAATTGCCTAGTGCTTGCTCCTCTCTCCCTATCACAGCTGCAAGTACCCCGTAGAGTGCAGATTTCTGCTGCTAGACTGTGGTTTCAAGGTCATCTCTGCTAACCCACAGCACATTCCAATGGGTTTCAATTTCCAGCTGCTCCCTTGAGATCCAGGCCACTGTTCACAACGCTCTCTGCATCCAGCTGGTGTCCTGCCTCATTCCAGCAGTCGGGAATGCTCAGCTTTGGAAGCCAGTGAGGTGGGCGGCAAGGTGTTCCATGTACCACGTTGCCCCATGATTTTAAGACAGTTGAAAAAGGTGTCAGTGTACGTGCAGTGTTCTAGTTGGCATTCCCACACATATATTTGAAGGATTTCCAACCTGAGTAAAGGAATTGCCAGACACCAATTCCTGGAGACCAGGGATTCACTGGAAGCAGTTCCATGCATTCTTTTATTCACTGAAAACACTCCACTGAGATGCTTTTCTGAAAGCATCAAGGGCTGAGGTAGGGAGTCGTTCTACCTGGGTGTTCTTGTTTTGTTTTGTTTTGTTTTTTGAGATGGAGTCTCCCTCTCTCGCCCAGGCTGGAGTGCAGTGGCATGATCTCGGCTCACTGCAGGCTTCGCCCCCCAGGTTCACGCCATTCTCCTGTCTCAGCCTCCCGAATAGCTGGGACTACAGGCCCCTGCCAGCACGCCTGGCTAATTTTTTGTATTTTTAATAGAGATGGGGTATCACCGTGTTAGCCAGGATGGTCTCGATCTCCTGACCTTGTGATCCACCCGCCTTGGCCTCCCAAAGTGCCGGGATTACAGGCGTGAGCCACCGCGCCCAGCCCTGCCTGGGTGTTCTGATACCATCTGTGTATGACTGGCCTTCCACAGGCCCCAGGGCTGTGTCTCATTAAGAGCAGAGACCCTGGGAATTTCACCCCTTAGCTGAGTGGGCAAGTGCCGGGCATAGTGCTCAGTGCTAGGGAGACAGGCATGAGAGAGGTACAGATGCTTACACATTCCAACACCATTTAAGGGTGAAGGTGAAGGCTGATTTTGTTTCCTGCATGCCTAACCTGCTTGGGGTGAATTATTTTGCCAACTATAAGTATGACTTTAAGGATTTGGCCTCTGGGGCTGCAGGGGGTGGGAGGTGGACAGGGGGGAATTTCATGTCAAGGCTTCACATGTTATGCTAGGGCAAGATGGTACATTCAACAAAGGCTCAGCGTTAAGCAGATTCTCTGCCAAGGACTCTGGAACTATTAAGTCAGAGTCCCCACCACTGCTGCAAATCAGGCAATGTCCACTTTAGCTGGCTTTGTTGGGTGAGGGAAAGGACAGTGTGTGACCTTGGAAAAGCTAGCTTACTTTGTCAAGGGGCTGGAAAAGGATCTGGCTAGACATTTCTCTTGTCAAGAGTAGCATTAGCGATTGTCTGAAACAAGGGTCACTTCAAGGTTTCAGCTGAAGTAGCTCTGCTAATTTCTGGGTTGAAGTTAGTAGATTTGGTGGAAATCACAGACATGACTTCACAGCCTGAGATTCCCTGGACTCACACAGCCACTGTCAGTGCTGCTGCAGCCTAGACCAAGGCCTATAGGTGTTCTTGATCTTGCTCTCATCTGTGCAGTGGAAAGATGCAGGTATGAGGTGTGGGAAAATCAAACAAAATGACAAACACGAAGGCTCTTATAAGATTCAGGGGCTTGTGTGAATGTTAGGAAGCAAGGTGGTTACAAGGTGTTCCTGCTCAGTGCTGCAGAGAAGGGGCTGCTGAGGGGCATCCTAAACTCTCGTATCATAGCTCCTGGGATCCCAGAAAGAGGAGACAGGCAGTTGCGGTGCGTATGGACTGTGTCTTCTGGGATTTCCAGCTCCTGGGGCAGGGTGATGAGGGAGTGAGAAGGCATGGCCTCCCTTTCCTGAGAACACGAAGAAAGAAGTAACTAGTTCTGCATCTCCTTTGAGTGTGTGCTGTGAGTGGAGTGTGCACGGCAGAGCTTTGGCATGAACTGGCAGTGGTGTTGAGCAAAGCATGACTTTCTGGGTTTCTGTTTCCTCTTCAGTAGGCACTGTCTTTATTGGCCCTGCCCATTTGAATTTCTAGTGATTGTCAAAGAATTTTAAAACCTTCTTGGAAACATCCATAGCTTAATGCCAAAATAAAAGGCCATATTTAAGTCAGCATTAAGTTCTGCAATTTAGTGGTCATCAGATATCAGGGAGGGAGGGAATCGGTTCCTCCTTGGCCCCACCTCTTGATCCTTTACAACGCTATGAGAGGTATGATGCCCCTTTCCCAGTGAGGTGCCAGGTGCCACTAGAGCCAGGGGATGGCTGGGAAACCACTTTCTCAAATAACTTTGGCTTCACACAAACAAATAAGCACATGGAGGCTCGTGTTATTATGAAGTTTAGCTGCAGAAGTGTGCAGGTGCCAAAGGATGCAAATCATCTTACACTTTTACAGCCCAATGTCACTGGCAACAGACCTTAGAAACGAGCCATAACCTTCATTTTGCAGGAAAGGAAACAGATGCGAGAAGGTAAAAAGATTTGCTTAACTTCGATGGCAAAATTGAAATGAGGATGCAGGATTTTCACTCTTCACTCTTATTTGCAAAAATATTCTGCTTCTAAAACAAAAGAATACTTGCTTGTTTTTTGCCCTCCTGACCCATTTGCTTAGTTCCTCTCACCCCCAGCTACTTTTATTTCTATGCCACGAAGCCTCTGCCTGTCTTAATGTATGCAGCACCCACGTCCACAAGCTGACGTTCAGATGGGAGGTTGGGCTGTATGGACCAGACAAATGGATTAGACAGCTGACTTCTGGTTAAACCTGCCCTCTGCCCTCTTTCTAAATTTGTCTCATCCCAGGTCCTCCCTCCCTTTATAAATATGTTGGTAGGGCAACCTCCTAGTTCTATGCCTTCACCCCCCCTTTTCATCTGAAAGGTAGCAAATCCTAGGTCACGATTACAGACCATGTCCTAGGTGAACGTTGGGAAAGTCATCTCCCTTCCCAGGCCTCACTTTCCTCATTGGTAAAATGAAAGAAGGAAAGGAGTCCACAGTTAAAGCTGGAATAAAGGTCCCTAGATCCTTCTTTAACTTCAATTTAATAAAAAAATTTAGAGATGAAGTCTTGTCCGGCATTGAATTCCTGGATTCAAGTGATCTTCCCCTTTAGCCTCCCAGTAGCTGGGAATACAGGCGTGCCCCGCCATGCCTGATGAAGCTTTCTTTGCTCGAAAATTTGAACTCCACAAAGATGTTGATCTGCCCTGTAGGGACCAGGGAGCTTTTTTCATTTACCCACGATAGGTCAGCAATAGGTATTTTGCCTCCTGTTGAAAGAAGTTCTCATCATCAGTATTCACTGCATATTTTACAGGGATCAGTGCAAAATGAAATGTGGGGTCCCATGGCAGCACCTTAAGCCAAGCACAGGTCCTGGGTGACCTCACCAGCCGTGTGCCTAGAGAGCTGCTCTGCTCAGAGCTACACCAGGGATTTGACAGACTCCGGCTGGTGCGGGAGGGAGTTAGGGCCGGGCTCATGAGAAGGGTATTCCTACTTCCGTGGCCAGGGTTCATGCTAAGATGACAATAGGCCCAGAGCCCATCTCACGCCCACCCCTCTGTCACCAGTACCTGTTTTGGAAGAAGGGCTGACTTCATTAGTGCTGGTTCTTCCATTTCTTGAGGAAAGATTGCACTGTTCAATAGGGAGCTTCATGTTTCCAGAACAGATTACTGACTGTTTTGGGGTCTGCAACTGACCCCAGTGCCCCCTGCCTTTGGGGACAGAGTGGCCAAGCCACTTTCTTTTCATCCAGCCTTCCCTCTCCACTTCATAATGAACCTCTTTCATGCCTCAGATCGCCGACTCCATTCCCTGCTCATTCCCATTGGGTTGGATCCTGGGCCAAGATAAAGGAAAAGAACTCCCCTCCAATTTCCACCAGAGTCCCCCGATGTCTTAAGAAGCACATGTAGACAGAGAGGTTGCGTGGTCCTCACTTGAGTCAACTAAGAGTGGGAGATTCTCTTCTGAATTCAATTTTCAAAAGCAGATTTTCCTTTTTTTGTAGTATAAAAATGCTCTAGGCATTGCACAATTTCAGGTTTTGGATCTAATTGCCAGTCCCTTTATAACCTTGGCAGCTGGGCTTCGCCTTCATCAGCCTTTCCCTTTCCCTGCTCACAGGCCTCTCACAACCCCACTCACTTTTCATATCACACAAATGAGTTCATTCTCAGCACCACACCCACTGTGTGACTTTTCTCTTTCCCAGCTCTCATCATGGTGATCCAGCTTCTTCAGTTTCATCGACACCTTGAAAATTCATCTTTGAATTATTTCTTGCTTTGTCATTCAAAGCATTCTGCTTCCCGACTCCCCATCACCTCCTCTCTCCATCCTAACAGTTGGGTTTGCTTGTATTTCATCTTTCCATCCATCAGCCCGTGTGTCTATTTTGTGTCAGTCACTGGGGACAGAGAGATGACATGGTGAGTTACTGTCCTCAGGACATGTCAGTGTAGGGGTGAGGAACAGGACATATAAATGAAAAATTAATGGCCGGGCAACTAGATATGCACAAAGCATGGAGGGTGTAAAAAGAGGTGCTTTGGATGGTGAATAAGGAGCTGGGAAGGATGTGCTGGCAGGAGAGCTGGGGACCCTCTAAGCAGAAGGAATGCCGTGCACTGGCCTGGGTGGATGTAAAAGCATGCTGCATGCAGGAAGCGCTGAGTTTGGAGAATTGTTGAGGCACAAAGTAGGAGAATCTGGGGCTAGGGCAGGGATTGATGAGAATTAGTCTGGAGTGTTAGGCAGTGCCCAGGTCTTCAGAGGCCCTCTATGTTATGCTGAGGTGCTCAGGCTCACCCTGACGGTCCTGACAGTCCTGGGGCTCTCCCTAGTGGTTGCTTTTAAGAAAGGGCATGATATGGTGAGACTAGTTTGGACAGCACTCTGGCAACACTGCTGAGGATAGGTTTCATGGGTGACTCTTCAAGACAGGGAGGCCTGTGGTGGGTACAAGTAGGAATGATGTTGCCAGGGAGGAAGAGGATACATGCAAGAGGCGTTGTGGAGGTAAAGTTGGTAGTGCTGAATGATAGGTGGGAGGAGTGGGGGGCTGCCATCCAGGTTTCTGGCTTGAGAAAGTGCGTGCATGAGAATTCTGTGCTCACACCCAGTCCTGTCTAAACTAGCGGCCATTCTGCCTCGGGCCTGCCTCAGTTGCCCCTGTATTCTGTTTTGTTACCAACACATAAACCAGGCCTTCATTTCTTACCTTGATTCTTGAAGTATCCTCTTCATCTCTTTCAGTCCATCCTACAACATGCTGCCAAGGTAATCTTCCAGGGACAGCTGAACAGTTCCCATTGCATAGTGAATGATGTCCCAGCTTTTAGCATCACCATCAATATTCATTGCTAAAGGAGACATTCTCTTCCCGTAGAGTCCAGTTTTTGAGAGAACATGAGGCATGTTGTATGTGTGAAGTAATTGAATGTCAAGTTGTCTTTTTTTTTTTTTTTTTTGAGACAGTCTCACTCTGTCACCCAGGCTGGAGTACATTAGCGCAATTTCGGCTCACTGCAACCTCTGCCTCCCGGGTTCAAGCAGTTCTCCTGCCTCTGCCTCCCAAGTAGCTGGGATTACAGGCGCCAACACCTTGCCTGGCTAATTTTTTTGCATTTTTAGTAGAGAGGGGCTTTTGCCATGTTGGCCAGGCTGGTCTTGAACTCCTGACCTCAGGTGATTCACCTGCCTCAGCCTCCCAAATTGCTGGGATTACAGGCATGAGCCACTGTGTCTGGCCCAAGTCATCCTTAATGGGGACACAGAACTCCTACTCTGAGGTCAGTGAGGGAAGCAGGCAGGGCGTCTCCAGGGGTGGCCCCGGGTGATCCTGTGTGTGCCCAGCATGTCTTTCCAGGTGTATCTTCCATTTCTCCTTTGGCGTAGTGCTGTCTGGTCTGGTCTCATTGTTCCCTAAAAGTGACCCCTTTCCCATCCTGGGTCTTTGCAGACTCCATTGTCTCTACCTGGAATACTTTTCCTCGAATTCCTGTCTTTTGAGATCCTATCTATCTTCTGATATTTAGCTCAAATGCAAGGACCCCATGAATCCCCTATGGGAATGGATCTCCCGAAAGCATTTTCCTTTCTTATGGCACTCTTCACATTTACTGTGCACAGCACCTAACATGTATCCTATTTTATCTCCCACACTGGACCACTAGACTGGGAGCAGAAGTGGAAAATCAGAGGCCTTAATCCTGGGGCCAGCCTGTGAATGTGATTTCTTAGTTTGCTTATTTTTCCCCCACCAAATTTAATTTATTAAAAAATTATAACCTATGTTAACCATACAGGAAAGCAGAGAATATGATATAATAATGTATATTTGGGACTTATCGCCAAGAAGGAACAGATTTGCTGCTGACACCTCGCCACCACGTTTTAAGATATAAATTATTGCAGATACACTTTGAACACTAGCCCACACATCCCTCTCCCGAAGCAGATCTTCACACTGCTTTTTCAAATTTAGAGTTAGTCACTAATATTTAGAAATCACAGGATTTCACATCATAAGATTTGGCCTTCGGCCACTTTCCTGCCAGTTCTCACCAGTCCATCACAGGCTCTGGGGCCCACCCCGGCCCTTTGAACCTGCCTATCCAATCTGTGGCTTAGTCTGGCACCCGAGCTCTCTCATCTGCCCTCTGTACATGCTTTCCAGGAGGCGAGGGGACTCTTCATGCCCCCTGTCCTCCTCCGCACCACTGCTTGGGCTATGCTCACTGTCTGGACCGAGGAATTCAAGGCCTCATTCAAGACCCACTGGCTCCTGTGGCTTTTCCCAGTGAATTCGGCTCAGCTCCATTCTCAGTACTCATATACACCTAGCCCTTAAGCCGGTGGCTGAGCACTGGCCCGTTCTTTCATTCAATCCTGTATTAGGTACCCTGCAAAATCACCTTGGTGGAGAAAAAGGACAAAAAAATCCCGGCCAGGTCAGGCTTCCTTGTTCTTCCCTCCTAGCCTTTGCTGCCTCCGTGTGGTGCATCACGTGAAGTGCAGCGGGGCTTGGTGCAGGAGCTCTGCCTGCTTGGTACCCTCAGGTGTAAGAAGGGATGGCATATTTTGTTGGCCACAACACTCCGAGGTCTTTGTGCTTGTTCAGTTGAGACTGTTGACTCATCTGGCCCCCTCGTCTCTTTCTTAGAACTCCCCTCGCTGCCCGTTGGAGCTCTGTCCTTTTCCTTCCTTTCCCTGTGAAAATTGCCCTGGTGGTTTCATAAGTGTAGGGTTTCACTAGGCTGAAAAACCAGGAGAAGGGCTCTTGTCCCTGATTCCACCACCCTCCGTTGATTCCCATGGTACTTGACATTAACATATGGATCGTGAGCACACCTTACAAGAGCTGGAGAGATGCTGGCTCTTGCATTTTGTGCACGGCTGGGGAAGGAGGGATGTTGCATTTTTCACCTTACCCAACTGCCTGGGGCCACTCCCCCCTGATGGTAGTGCTGATTATCTGTTCCTTGGGGTTTTGAAAGTGGTGGAAACCTGTTGATCTGGGCCATAATATGGTTCCCTTTTCTCTTCAGAATGAACACTGAAACTAACTCCATTGTGGTCATCAAATTCAACTGATTAATGATCTGTTAATTTCCCGTGTAGGAAAGAAGCCATTTTGATGTTGGGGGTGACTCTCATCATTGCTGTGATACACCCAGGTCCAGAGGGAGACAGCTTCTGTCCCCACACTCTAGACCCACAGCAACCTCCATACCTGCTTCAGTTCAGCTCTGTCCCTGATGCCCCTGACAGTGTTTCTTTTGACTGTGTTTTCACTGATTATGTCATCACTGAAGTCACCAAACTTGTCTTTATTGGCCTCCTCTCTTCAGGGGAATTGAGAAGAATGAGAGAACCAGTGATTAAGGAGGAGATGGAGGGAAGAAAGAGGCGAAGGATATGGAAGAATAAAGGGAGAAAGGATATGATTTAAAGAAGAGGAGAAAGAAGAGAGAGAGGCATTAAATCTTGGCATGTGGGATAGTAGACTTCTAATTTTGGGCTGAGTAGAAGGTATATTTTGGGGGAAGTTCACACTTGTTTTCTTTACTTGCCCAGGAACCCATGGTGTGGCTCATTGTGTGATTTGAAAGGGTGAAATGCAGGGTTATGTATGATCAGAATGGCCAACACACATATAGCCAGGAGTGTTCTAGAGACCTTCTACGAAATTGGCACTGAAGCTGATAGAGGCTGGATGCAGTTTTTGTTTCTCTCAGCTCTGCTCAGGTCCATTAGGAAAGACATGCAAACTCTTTCAGATACCCCTCAGGGATTCTCCTGGGTTCTAGAGAATCCCCTGCATGTGGACTGGGCAAGAAAGAGGTAACCCAAAAAAAGCTAGGACTCTCCCAAGTATCAGCACCCCATGCTCCAGTGCTCTGCTGTACCACCGACAAGATGAGTCCAGGCTGTCTGATTCCGTGGAAAGATAAGGACTTTCAAGGCCAAGTACCTGGTAGAACGCCTAGCCATTAATCAGTTAGTGTGACTGTGAACAAGTTTCCTCACCAGTAAAATGGGAATAGTCACCCCCACCTGATAGGTTTCTGATGAGTATTCAGTGAGGGAATATATGTCATATGTAGGTCATGTTGTACATGCCTGAAACATAGCAGAACTCATTCAGTCTTCACCGCCCTTCCTGACCCTCCCGCTACTCTGCCCACCCCCCATCCCCAGCCTCATGCTACTCTCCTATGTAAAAGATGGTGACACCTGGAAATGAAAAGGAACGAGGAAAGTATATATTAACAGAAACCATGCCTCTCTCCAGGTTACGCATTAAAACATTTGTTGCTCTTTACATTGAACCGTGTGAAGAAATAGGAGATTTAAAAGAAAAGAAATGAAATCCTTTCTCATTTAAGAGGAAAATTGGAGCTCTAGTAGTTAAAAGCGACCCTCAAGTTAAAGGAGACCACAAGCCGGGCACAGTGGCTCACACAGTGGATCACACCTGTGATCCCAGCACTTTGGGAGGCCGAGGCGGGCAGATCACGAGCTCAGGAGATTGAGACCATCCTGGCTAACATGGTGAAACCCCGTCTCTACTAAAAATACAAAAAATCAGCCGGGTGTTGTGGTAGTGGGCACCTGTAGTCCCAGCTACTCGGGACGCTGAGGCTGGAGAATGGTGTGAACCCAGGAGGTGGAGCTTGCAGTAAACTGAGATCGCACCACTGCACTACAGCCTGGGAGACAGAGCAAGACTCAAAAAAAAAAAAAAAAAAAAAAAAAAGGACCACAATTTTTCAGAATCAGTCACTGAGGTTTGGAAAAAGCAAATCACATTGTCTGTCCTCTGGTGTAGGATTAGGACAGAAAGCTTCTGGTTGGGCCAGGGACTGGGCAGGTTTTGATGACATGAGGAAGACAATAAGTTGGGCATTGTGTGAAAGGGAGGCAGCAGGACCTGGGCTTGTGCCCTTGTCACCTTCTGTACGAAGCCAGGAGGGTGGAGCTTGATGACATCACCTAACAATACCCACAGGCACATCTCTGTCATCCTTAAATCATCCTTAAAACCTGAGTCTTGGACTTCAGGGTCTCCTCGTGCCGGTCCACAAGGGAACAAACCCACTCCATGGTTTTCTGCTGGGCTTCCTCCCAGCTGTAGAGCAGCTCATACGCCAGATCTCGCTGAGCCTTGTAAGCGAAGGTGAACATGCTATTTGACAATGTCACTATGTGACGGTTGAAGGGCGGTCCATAGGTGTAAATGGGTCTGAGCAGGAAGCTCACTATTTCCAGCAGGAAACCAATCCAGTACATCAGGGCTAAAGGAAGGCTCCATCTGGAATCAAGGCAGAGGCCGAACTCTTTGCTCAGGGTGTAATCAAGGTTATCATAGCTTTGGTGAGGTGTGTCATCTGAGATGTAGTAGAACTGTCCTTGGACACTTGGGGCCTTCTTGGGGTCCTGCAGGACCCTCATGGCCAGAATGTGGGCCCAGGCCACGTTGCCAACATAGACTGGGTTGACTCTGGAGAACTTGCTGAAACTTGATAGGATCCTATTGTTGTTCAGGGCCTCATTTATACCAGCAGAAAGGATTGGGCTTCCTTCCCCATAGATAACCATTGGTCTTAAGGCACAAGTGTACAAGGTGCCACCATTTTTCAGAGTCCACCCATTGGCCACCAGCACAGCCTTCTCAGCAAGCTTTTTGCTGTATGGGTATGGAGCAGACCATGTGTTTTCCAGAGGCTCTTCATGGCTGTTCTGGATGATTTCTTTGTAGGAGTTGGGCCTGGCTACCTCTAGGATACTGGTGTAGATGAAGATTGGCACAGTAGCTTGGACACAGGCCTCCAACAGAAGCTGGGTACCTACCAACAAAAAGCATGCTGTCAGTGTCAGGAAATATAACTAAGGGGCCCCAACCACATGCATAGATATTCATTCTCAAGTGCAGTGGTTATAACAGACTCGGGGTCCATTCTTCTGTGACTCTGACTGAGACTGGGCCATGCTACAGCCATAGGAAAAACACTAAAATGAAAAGAAACTGACATAGGGTTCTGGAGAGCAAGAATTTCTAGACTTTTGAGTGTATGAATGTGTGTGTGTGTGTGGGTGTGTACTTTAATTTTGGCAAAGGACCTAGGGTTATCACTTTATATTTTGCAAAGTAAGGATGTTGAAAATTATAATGTGACATCAATACCATTAAAGGCAGGTTATTGAAAAACTAAAAAATCAGGAAGCTATACTCTGAGAATATGGGCAGTCCCAGTCCTTAGGCAGAAAAGGGCAGTGGAAGAATTTATGTCACACACATACCCATACACAGTTGTATATAAGCAATATACACTCTTAAATATACTCTTAAATATACATGCAATTGCTGGTATTTTTCTCATTTTGAGTGGACTGATAAAACTTAGTCACAAGGACTATTCCTGGAGTCATTGAGCAAACAGTGGCTTGTGGGGAGGTGTTGGAAACCCACACTCTTTTCCTGATTGTGTGTTCCCTGGGAAAGCTGCTTCCAATTCTGGCTGTGACTCTGTTTACCTGGTTATGTAAAGTCAGGGTGATAAACCTTCCCTTAAACCCTGCCCTGGCGCTTCCTGTGGAGCCTGGTGGAGGACTGTGGAGAGGAGTGTGCCCTCTGCTGGTAACACCTGCACTGGGAGGACCTGGCAGCATCCCCTGAGCTGTGTGGAAGTGAAGCTCATGGAGGTGCTCGGAGTGCCTTCCTTGAAGAAGGAAGGAATTTCCTAGGTAAGGATTATTATTTTTTCTTATTTTATTATTATTATTATTTTTTTAGTTCTTGGCCCCGTTTAAAGTTTCTGTGGAATTTGAGTTTCTGGAGAGACAGCCTCATGTTTTCAACAATTAATCTGGTGGTAGAGAAAATGTGGAAGTAGTTTACCTTCAAGAGGGAAATGACCAACATTGTGAAATGTTTTCTAAGCCTTGGAGTGATAATGGTTTAGGAAACAGATGCCTCTAACACTTCCCCTGTCATTTCGCATTTCTTGTTGTTGGGAGTTGTGGAGAGTTAAGAATTCAAATGAAAAACTGGTTACTCTTAACACCCTCCTTGCACTGTAGAGGTACTTAAAGGTATGTGTAAGTAGAAACTGGAAAGATTTTTTATTGAGATGGTGCTGGATACCCAAAAGCAATTAGCTGCTTTAGAAAAGGTGTCGGAATAGACTGAATGTGGAGGGCCAGGCCCGCGGTTGGGTGCTGTGGTGCTGAAGAGACTGGACTCTGGGAATCAGATGGTGAGACTGCATGACAAGATTCCTTAAGGAAATGTGTCTGAATTTAAAGTGGTTTGGAAAGCTGCAATTCGGAAAGACCATCAAGACTTTAAGGGATGAGGATTGAATGAAGGTGCACTTTGGACACCTGGCTGGGAATGGCTCTGTAAGAGCAGGCCCTGTGGTGAGCTGAAGAGATTGTGTATTCTGGACACCTGGAAACCCTTTTTGTTAAGAAAATATTGTGAGAAAGCATGTGCTGGATAATTCTGTCCTGACAGACCACTGTGAACCAGCTTTGCTAGTTCTCTTGAGAAAACTTCTTTGAGGTGGACAGGAGGGCTCTGAATGTTCTTGATATGGGAGTGCTGGGAAGGGAAGAGCGTGGTCCCTTTAAATGATATGGGAGTGGGGAAGGGAAGTGCTGGGTGAACGAGGGTGTAGTCCCTGGCTAAGGCTCCACTCCCAGGGACGTAGATGAGGACAAGCATTTTCTGCCCAAATGTTGCATTTCCCACGACCACCCAGGCCTGTCATGCCCCCATTCTGTGCCTATAAAAAACCCCAAGACCGTAGCAGGACACACACAAGTTGCCAGACAATGACAGGAGCAGATTGGCAAAAGAAGACAGAAGGGACTGGATGTCAGAAGGGGCACATCAACGGACGAATACATCAGCAGAGGAACACACGGGCAGCTGGACGTTAGGAGGAACACACCGCCCAGCAGAGTGATGTGGGGTTTCCCTGGGACAGTCGGAGAAGAGTTGGGCAGTTGAGCTGCCAACTCCATGGGAAAACCCTCCCCTTCTGGCATCCCCCAGCTGCTGAGAGCTACCTCCACTCAACAAAACCTGGCACTCATTCTCCCAGCCCAGGTGTGATCCAATTCCCCTGGTAACCAAAGCAACAACCTGAGATACAGAAAGCCCTCTGAATTTCCGACAAGGTAGAGGGTCTAATTTAGCTGGTTAAAACAAGCCACCTATAGATATCAAAACTAAACGAGCAAGACTAAAAGAGTACGTGTAACACACACCCACTGGGGTTTCAGGAGCTGTAAACATTCACCCCAGACACTGCCATGGTGTCAGAGTCCCACAGCCTGCCTGTCTGTACGCTCCCGTAGAGGTTTGAGCAGTGAGGCACTGAAGAAGCAAGCCATACCCCCATTGCATGCCTGCTGAGGGGGACAAGGGAATTTTGCCCATTTCATTATCATCAGCCTACACACAAGGTTTAAAATGATATCTGTGGTGGCACCTGGAAGGTTTGATTCTGTCCCAGAGGCAAAGAGTGGCTGGATATCAAGAATCTGAAGTCGGAGTTTAGTCAACTTTTGACTGGAACCATAATAGAAAAAGTGTCCACAGCCTTTGGAGTCACACAGGAGTGAGTTTAAAGTCTAACTCTCCTACTTACTTACTTACCTGGGGGGCCCTGCACAAGTTACTTGCCATCTCTAGCACTGGTTTCCTCATGTAAAAAGCTGAAGATAGCAGCTTTGAACTCCCCCAGTTGGTAGTGGTTAGCAGACACTTGGCTCACAGCATAGCAGGTGTTCCGTGGAGGGACTAGTTTTCCTTTCCTGTCCTTCTTTGTGATCCTTAATCCCCCACCTTGCTTCATCTCCTCCCCAGGCTACCGTACCTTTCTCATTGACGTTCATGACAGAATCTCTGTGAGTGACACCGGTGACGTCTATGACAGAGGTGGTGTGGATGATGACCAAGATGTCCTGGCAGGCTCTCTTCAGGCATGACTCATCCAGAATGTCTCCTTCCAGCGCTGTCAGCTTGGTCTTGTTCTGGAGCTCTGTGTGAACACGGGTCAGGTGATCGGAACATTTCTGAAACTGGCTTGGAAGTTTCCTGATAAAGATGATGTTACATAGGTGTTCGGGGATGGTTAGAGTCGTGGTGTTGGAGTGGAGGGTGTACATTCCATGGAAGGAACAAGTAAAAAAAGACACAGAAGTCAGAATATGTAGCAATTTATTGGGAAAGAGCAAACATCTGTTTCTACCCCATCTCATTTCAGAAAAGTAATCTGAGCAATGAGCTGTCAAGTGTACCTGGAATATAAGCATTTCTAGAGTCATGGGAAACTCACTAAAATATTGAAAGAGAGTAGGGTGATTGTGGAGAGTTGGATGTAAGGGGGAAAATTCGAATTTAATTCTGCAGGTGATGCGGGATCATGATTTTGGGTCTCCAGCACCACGTCAGAGAAACCCCTTATTTATATTTGGAATAAGTAGAGAACCAGGCAGAGCATGGTGGCTCACACCTCTAATTCTAGCACTTTGGGAGGCTGAGGTGGGCTGACTGCTTGCACCCAGGAGGTCAGGACCAGCCTGGACAGCCCCATGAAACCCTGTCTCTACTAAAAATACAAAAATTAGCCAGGCGTTGTGGTGCGTGCCTATAGTCCTAGCTGCTCGGGAGGCTGAGGAAGGAGGATGAATGGAGCCCAGGAGGTGAAGGTGGCAGTGAGCAGAGATCATTCCTCTGCACTCAGCCTTGGTGGCACAGCCAAAGCCTATTAAAAAAAAGTGAGAGAGACAGAGAAACAGAAGCAGAATTGTGATGTAGGAAGTCAACCTTGGCTTGAGGATATAAAATGGACTGAAATAGGGGATATGAGAAAGTAAGGTAATTAAGAGATTAATCAGAGTATCTGTGCCAAGGTTTCGATGAGGTCTGGAAGCAGGGTCCAGCAGTGGAAGCAGAGGAGGGCAGATACAACAGGTTTGAATTTCAGACCTTACCTTAAAGGTCCTGATACCTACTGGATCTGGGTTGAGAGAAAAAGAAGACAAAATCACCCCTGTGGTTTCCTGCTTGGGCAATTGGGAGGAGAGTGGAGCCATTACTAGGGAATTGCGCATGGGCTTAAATGAGGAATTTCCATGAAAAACTCTTATCACATATCAAAAGCAGAAAACAATGCTGAAAGTTAGCAACCAATGAACTAATATTCCAGCTGTCTAACTGAGGGCAGTGGTTACAACTTTAATGTTTTCAGGCTCCTCTGAAATACCCAAGACATGGTGCTGACAGTAAAGTTGTCACCTGGAATTAGCCCACGCCATGAACACTGTGGTACATGGAGCTTGGATAAATACTCTACGCTTGTTTGTGCTTTACAATCTGCATATCACTCACAACTTGCTTATTTCCTTTTACAGCAATCTCATGAGATAGGTTTTCTGAGTCCCACTTTATTGACGAGGAAACTGAGGTTCAGAGAGGTTAAGGGACAGATCAAAGGTCACATTTCTAGTGGAGACTCAAACTTGCCCACCCCACCTCCAAGCCTCGTACCCTGTACACTAGGTACAGGACTGGCTGTTTACAACAAACTTTTCTGAGAAAGTTCAACTGAAATTGGCACCAAAGGCCAAAGAACAGTGAGAGTAAAATTCAGAGTGAAAAATTCAAGACTGGAGCAATTCCTTCCAGGGGTTCAGATGGGACCATTTACTCTCCTGATGCCTCTGTCATGTTTTGTCTACTCCCAGCCCCTTCCTATTGCCAGGCAACTCCAAGGAGGCCCTGCAATGGGGGAGGCAGGGAAGAGGCTGCTGGGGAGGACGTGGGTGACAGCCTGAGAGTGGAATTTTCTCTGGTTCTATTTCCACCTCTGCACTTCCTGCTCCCTTCCTCTGCTTCCCCTTTGCTGCCAACTTCAGACAGACTGGCTCAAAGGAATTGCCTTTTCAAAGATGTAGAAGTCTAAAGCCAAGAGAAAAGGCTCTTCCTCAGTGAGTTCACAGGGATCTAGAGACCAGGAAAGGGGACTTTGTGGATGAACCCATAACTCCCTCTTTCCCCAAGCTGCTAGAAGAACTATTGGTTAAGAGCACAGATGCTGCACTAGACCTCAAGGGTTCAAATCCAGTTTTGCCATATTCTAACTCTGAGACTTTCGATGAGTTAATTAACCTCTCTGTGTCTGTCTCCTAATCTGTAAGAAAGGAGGACAATAATATTAACAATCTCATAGGGTTGCTATGAGTAACAAATGAGTCAGCACATGCAAAACATGTAACACCGTATCTGGCACAGAAAGAACACTGAAAGGATTCTCTGTTTTTATCTTCATACAGGCCACTGCCCATCCGTTATATCCCCTAACTTTTCACCATAAGGAACAATTCCTCTAGGCTGAGCATTGCTTTTTTACTGGTATTAGGTGTTAGATTGCAAATATTGGTGACACACAAGGATTAGAAACATTTAGTCTTGGTCTTGTGTTAGTATTTGTTTATGAAAGACACCATGAAAATAGAAGGTGGAGGAAACTGGAAGAGGTCAGAGAAGAACAAAAGAAGAGCAGCGTTTTGGGTGTGGTGGTCCATGAGTGCTGTCAAGTAGAGGCTTCTCTGAGGGCAGGGCATGGCTCTCTGCACAGTCCGAGCCCAGGTGTAGACACACAGTTCACCCACCCCCTGGGCTGGGGAGGAGGACAGGGAATTGGGCACCCAGGGAGGCAAAGACCCACTTTGCCAAGTATCAGCTCCAGGGTAAAGTGATGATGCTTCTGGAGGAAGCTCTGGTCTGAGCTCTGCTACGCGTTAACCAGATGGTCTTGGCAAGTTGCTTTATGTTTCTGGACCTTGATAGTTCATTGTCCACTTGGATATGACTCCTTTTCTATTTTCCTTTTGGGGTTATTTGCACAAGGAGTTGCTAGAGCAAGGTCTGCAATTTCCTGGGGGTATTGAGCAACAGAGACAAATGGTTAAAAACTAAAGCCTTAGATGACAAATCGAAAAGAGGGATATCTGGCCTTTTACTGCCTCTTCCTCTGTCTCTGCTCTTAGCTGTGCAATTGTGCATGCTGTCTATCTCTCTCACTGATGCTCTCTCTCTCCTCTCCCTCTCTCTCTCACTCTTTCTCATGCATTCTCTCTCTTTCTCATTCTCTCTCTCTGATTTTCTTTCCCCCTCATTTTCTCTCTCTCTTTTGCTCTCTCTCTCTCTCACACACACACACACTTACACACTCATCCATATCTTCACTTCCTTTTATTTTGCCTTCACCAAAGGTGCCAAGGTTGCTACAAAACAAAACAAAGCTCAGGGCAGTCTAGAGAGGCAGGGACCCCCTGGTGAGGTCTCCAAGTAAATGGTGTCCTTTGTGAATGTTGCGAAGCAATTGCCAAGACATAAAGCTTCAGGACATAAAAAAGTTGTAGACAAGAAAACTTTTGTAGACAAGAAGCTGATGTGGGATTTTCTAGATGAGAAGAAAAGGGGCCTGGTGTCCAAGTGGCTGCCTCTCAAGTTCTGGGTTAGGGCCGGAATCCAGTCTCTGGACACACCATTCAGAATCTTTCACACCATGCCATTTCATACTATTTAATTTTCTTTTTTTTTTTTTTCTTGTTTTTTAGACTGTGGGTGGAGGATTGGCTTAGATTTGACTACAACTTTCTATAACTTGCTAGAAAAGGTCCACCTTCTTGCACCCATGCAGGGTTTAAAATGGAGCCACACACCCATGAATCAAGGAAAATTCCTCCCTCAATTCTGATCTGAAGGCCTTGTCCAAGGCCCTGATCTCCTTCAGCTCCTTCTCCTCCACCAAGGGGCGGATGATTGACCCAGAAACCCTCCTGCACCTGTCACAAGGCAGCTCCAGCCCGTCATGGCCAATCCAAAGTAGCAGGTAATACACTCCAGGAAACAAGATGCTGGGGAGCAGATCTGGTTCCAGGGTGACCCTGGAGAAGGCTAAAAAAAGAGGTCAAATGGTTATATACTCACATAGATGTCTTATTTTCCTCCACCCCATTTTCTGCAAAAATTCCATGTCTCCACCATTGCGAGGAGTAGCTGAAAGAAAATGAAGAAGTTCTTATTGTTAGTTAGATTGTTAAAAGCTGAACAGAAGAGTCAGGGTGCTGGTCACTTCATCCCTTAAGGGAGCTCTGGAGCTTTCTGCTCTGTGGCTTCTGGCTTGCCCCTTATCCCCTTGAACTCCTGCCACATACTCATTGCTCCCACCTCCTACAGCATCCCTTTTCTCAGAAGAATAGTGACCTTTAATGTATATCTCTAATTCTTCCCAGCAACAGGAAGAGAAGTCCAATTCTAAGGCCGCAGTGCGGTAAAGAGTCTTAGGTTTAACATTAACAGAACACTGGTCGGTTGATACCAGATGTCGGGGATCCGCAATCTGTGATCTTAAACTAGACTGAGAGAAATCTCCAAGTGTAATGTGAACTTTGCCTTTGTGCAGTAAATATGTTTGGAAGGAAATCTGCATTAGCTCATTATCTCCTCTCGCAGAGTGTCATTTGAAATGTTGCTGCTGTCTTGCAAAGTTTAGAAATTTGCAATGGTGACAGCTCCAATCACTAAGTTTTATGGACGTGACTTACTTTCCTATTCAATATATCCAAAACCTCCATTGTAGCTTTCCCCTGGAGAGCTCTGGGGTTCCTAGATGAAGAACACCATTGAAGGAAAGCTATCTAGTGTTAACCACTTAATGATATGGCCTGTACCACAAGAGTGGGGATTTGTGGTTGTATGCCCTAATGACTCTTATCATAGATGTTTGAACTTTTCCCATATTCTTGGGTACAAAACCATTCTCAGCAAATTTCTGAAGATGCTGTGAATGCTCCTTGAGAGTATGTCTGAGAACTGCCCAAATTCACCACTGTAAGCTCTCCAAGACACTTTACTCTACTTAAAAAAATCGAGGTGTAATTTATATTCATTAAAATGCCCAGATCTCAAGTGTTCAGTTTGATGAATCTTGACAGTTATGTATGCCCATGTAAGTAGCACCCAAAAAATGTACTGGTCATTTCCTTCACTGCAGAAAGTTCTTTTCTGCCTGTTCTTAGTTAATTCCCTCCCCTACCCCCAATTTACCTGGTAAGCAACTACTCTCTGATTTTTATTCCTACAGAATTCTCATTTTATTCCTCTCTCTCTCTCTCTCTCTCTCTCTCTCTTTATATATATATATATTTTTTTTTTTATTTTTTTTTTTTTTTTTTTTTTTGAGTTGGAATCTTGCTTTGTCACCCAGGTTGAAGTGCAGTGGCACAATCTTGGCTCACTGCAACCTCCATCTCCTGGGTTCATGCAATTCTCTTGCCTCAGCCTCCCAAGTAGCTGGGATTACAGGCATGCACCACCACGCCTGGCTAATTTTTGTATTTTTAGAAGAGACAGGGTTTCACCATATTGGTCAGGCTGGTCTTGAACTCCTGACCTCATGTAATCCACCCACCTCAGCCTCCCAAAGTGCTGGGATTACAGGCATCAGCCACCATGCCCGGCTCCTGTATTTTCTTAATTTATTCTTCTAAGATCTCCATGGTTCTGGATATATATTTAAATATAAAATCATTCTGAACTGAATTTTTGTGCATGGAGTACGGAAGAATTGACCATTGATTGTCTCTATTGTTTGTTTATTTTTCTATTTCATGATTTTCTTTATTTTTATTATTGGCTTATATTTATTAACTTTGGGGTTGTTTTACTCTTTTTTTTCAGGGTTCTTATTACAAAAGCATAGATAATTGACTTTAGTCCTTTGTTCGTTTCCTCTACAGGCATTTAAAGTTGTAAGTTTCTCTCTAAGCACTATGTCAGCTGTGTCCAACATTTTGGTGCATGGGGTTATCATCATTCAGTTACTGATGTTTTGGATTCTTTCTTGTGAGTTTCTTTGACCCAAGTGACCCATACCAACAGAGTACGTTGCTTGTTTTCTAAAATTGGGAATTTTCTAGGTATCTTATTGTTATGGATTTCTAATTTAATACTATTGTGGCCATAGCATATACTCTGTATGATTTTGAATCTTGCATATATATTGAAACTTGATTTATGGTGCAGCATATGGTCTGTGTTGGTGAACATCCCGTAAACACTTGAAAATAATGCTTTCTACAGTTATTCGAAATAATATTCTACAAATGATTTGCTTTGAAACCCCACTCTAGGTCTTGCCCTCCTCCCATGTTGTAGACATTCAACTGCTACTTGGGACCTGACTACCAATGCTTCAAACCCTCTTGCCTAGAAAATGTTGGCCCTGTGCTATAAGATGTAGCAACTTGTTCTCTGATAGCAACAGGCCCTGGGTCTTGCTGAGACATGTGGAGCACTATCTGAACCATTCAGGTGCATCACACATGTTTGCCTGCTGTAGCACATGCTAGAGTGCACCTTATAGATCCCCCATTGCCTTCAGTATGGGGCTGCACATTCCCTCAGATGTTGAGAGTCCTGGAGGCTGCAGATTTCAGCCAGTGTCTCTTGGAGCATCTGAGTGGAACCAATAAATAAAAGCCGTAAAGAAAGTGAGAAATTAAACAAAGGGCAAGACTGATGGGGGCCACAGTACTAAATTTCTTTTATTTTTAAATAGCTTTACTGAGGTATAATTGACATAACATTTGCTTATTTTAAGTGTGCAGTTAGATTATTTTCAGTAAAATTTTAAACTTGTGTGACCATCACCACGATCCTGTTTTGCAACATTTCTATCATTCCTAAGAAATCCCTCATGTTCATCAATCACCACCACTTTTTCCCAGTCCCCAGCTCCAGGCACCTCCTAATTGATTTTCTGACTCTACAGATTTGCCTTTTCTGGAGACCGTATAAATGGAATAATGCAATATGTTGTCTTTTGTATCTGTCTTCTTTCATTTAGTTAGTATACTTTTATGGTTCATGTATGTGGCAGCACAGATCAATATTTAATTCCTTTTAGGTGCCAAATCCTATTAAATTATATGGATAGCTCCCATTAGTTTATTCATTTATCGGTTGATAGATATTTGAGTATTTCAACTTTATGGACTGTTATGGATAAAGTTGCTGTGAATATTCACATTCATGTGTTGTGTGAACATAGGTTTTTTTCTTTTGGGTAAATAGCTAGGAGTGATAGTGCTAGGTCGTATGGTAAATGTATCTTCAACATTTTAAGATACTGCAAAACTGGTTTCCAACATGGCTGCATGTCCCATCAACAATGCGTGAGTATTTTAGTTTTTCCACATCATTGTTATTTCACTTCCTCCAGGTGTTACTGTCCTTTTTTGTTATAGCACTCTAGTGGGGAAGTGGTGTCTCGTTGTAGTTTTGATTTGCAGTTCCCTGCTGACTGATGATGCTGATCATCTTTTCATGTACTTTGTTGACTCTTCCTACACCTTTTTGATGAAATGGTTATTCAAATATTTTGCCTATTTTAAAATTGGGTTATTTATCTTTTCGTTGCTTAGTTGTAAGTGCATTTCGTATTCTGGACATGAGTCCTTTATCAAATATATGATTTGAATTTTTTTTTTCTCAGTCTATGTGTTATCTCTTCATTTTCTTATTGATGGCTTTTAAATGCCAACATTTTTAGTTTTGATCCTGTTTCATTTTTCAACTACTTTTTAACCATGAAAAGTTGGGTTTTTGCCTAATTCAAGATCATGAATATGTTAATCTATGTTTTCTTCTAAGAGGTGTACAGTTTAGCCCTTAAATTTAGGCCTATAATTTATTTTGAGGGAATTTTTGCCTATGTGTGAGTTAATGGCCTAAATTCATATGGCCAATTGATTTTGACAATAGTAAATTCAATAGGGAAAAAGATTGTCTTTTAAACAAGTGACACTGAGACAACTGAACTGTCCACATGCTCAGGGAATGTCAGCCTGCTATGTCAAGTGATGCCCACCCAAGTCACCACCTATTGGCATCAGAGTGTGTGAAGAATTTCTCAATATGATAACTGTGGGTTAAATAATATGCTGCAGCTCTCTGCTTCTCCCGTTCAACAGACAGCCACATCTTCTTGTGCAGTGCCAGCCACATCCCTGAGACACCATGGTAAAGGTGAAGGCCAGAGTCAATGGATTTGGCCCTATTGGGTGCCTGGTCACCAAGCCTACTTATAACTCTGGTAAAGTGGATATTGTCACCATCAATGATCCCTTCATTGAGCTCAACTACATGGTCTACATGTTCCATATGATTTCACCCATGGCAAATTCCATCGCACTGTAAAGGCTGAGAATGTGAAGCTTGTCATCAATGGAAATCGCACCACCATCTTCCACAAGCTAAATCCCACCAAAATCAAATAAGGCAATGCTGGTACTAAGCACATCGTAGACTCCAGTGGCATCTTCACTACCATGGGGAAGTGTGTGGCTCATTTGCGGGGGACAGTGAAAAGGATCATCATCTCTAACCCCTCTGCTGACACCCCCATGTTTGTGATGGGTATGAACAATGAGAAATATGACAACAGCCTCAAGATCATCAGCAATGTTTCTTGTACCACCAACTGCTTAGCACCGCTGGCCAAGATCATTCATGACAAGTTTAATACAGTGAAGGGACTCATGACCACAGTCAGTGCTATGACTGAAAACTGTGGATGGCCCCTCTGTGAAACTGTAGCATGACAGCTGCAGGGCCCAAAGGAACATCATCCTTGCATCTACTGGCACTGTCAAGGCTGTGGGCAAGTATATCAATGAGCTGCATGGGAAGAGCACTGGCATGACATTCCAGGTCCCCACCACAAACATGTTGGTCATAAATCTGACCTGCCCTCAGGAAAAACATGCCAAATATGATAACATCAAGAAGGTGGTGAAGCAGCATCAGAAGGCCCCCATAAGGGCATCTTGTGCTACACTAAGAACGAGGTTGTCTCCTCCAGCTTAACCACTGACACCCACTCTTTCACCTTGGATCCTGGGACTGGCAATGCCCTCAATGACCACTTTGTTAAGCTCATTTTCTGATGTGAAAATGAGTTTGGCTACAGCAACAGGGTGGTTAACCTCATGGCTCACGTGGCCTCCAAGGAGTAAGACCTGTGGACCACCAGCCCCAGTGATAGCATGAGAGGAAAACAGAGGCCCTCAGCTGCTGGGGAGTCCCTGCCACACTCAGTCCCCCCCAACACTGAGAATCTCTCCTCCACACAGTTTAGTGCAGACTCCCTGAAGAGGGAGGTGCCTAGGGAACCCCACCTTGTCATGTACCACCAATAAAGTCCCCTGTCTGTACTCAGAAAAAAAAAATGCAATATTAGGAAGACTCACAAAGATTACTGATCAGCAAAAGAATAGACAGCATGATTTCTCCATCCTCCTATTTTATACTGATGCATAAATGGTCAGGAAATGCTGGGCTCACAATGGGAGTCTGCATTCCAGTGTGGGAACAATAGTCTCCCTTGTTATAATTTTTTATCACGTAAGCACAAGACACAGCTTTATCAATGGGGGAACACACAGGCTGTTGGTGTGAAACATTCTAGATTTAGGTGTCAGCTGTTCACAAGATTGTCTGGAAAAATCAACTGCCTGGCATCTAGAGTCCTTGGGGCTTACGCAAAGCGTTTCCCTTTTCTTAGGGGAGAAAGCCACCCATTTTACAGGGATCTATACTAAGCACAGTCTCTCATGCTGGGAAAAGGAAAATCCCTCTTTTTGGCCAGCTTACTAAACTCCTGGTTTACTTTAGGATAATTACACCCCTTGTGCTTGAGTCCTAGAGAGGTCATGAGTAGCATAGAATAAGTTTTAAAGGCACAGGACTAGATGAAATAAGTTAGGGTAAGAATATTCATGGATAACGGGAAGTTTCTGGACTGAATCCTGGAATACACATATCAACATTTGAAAGTTGAACAGAGAAGGAGGGGCCAGCTAAATATGCTGAGTAGGAGTTGGTGGCAGCAAGGAGAAAAATTAGGAGGACATGGCCTTGTGAAAGTCAAATGAAGAAAGTGTTTCAAGAAGAGTTTGGTTCACTATGTTGGGTGCTGCTGTCACATCAAATGCAATAGGAAAATAAACGATTATTGATTTTGGCAACATTGTAAGTAATTTGTTTAGAGCAATTTCCACAAATAGTTGGGTTGGAAGTTCAACTGGAAAGTCCAACACACAATTCATTTGTGTGTTGAGGAAGAGAAGAAAAATGTGGAAAGAGTGACTCTTAAAAACAACACCTGTTCAAGAAGTTGTACCATGAAGATCTCAGTAAAAAGGTGTTACAGCCAGTGGAGTGAAGAGTTTGTTCTTGTTGTGTTGTCTTAAACTGTACTACTCCTTTACTGATCCTTAGCACCTTGTACAGAGCAAATGTTCAAACATTGTTGAGTGTTTGACGAAATAAAGTATCTATGTCTTATACATATTTTTATTACCATAAACATTTGCACAACATCTGACATATCATAGGAACTTAATACATGTTTATTTAATAAACGAATGGAAAGATGAGTGAAAAAATCAAGACTCTAGAATGTCTTAGTGCTTTTGAAACTTAGTGCTTATGGACTAATACATAGAAGGAAATAGAAGAGAACAGTGACCACAAAGATGAAAATATTGGAAAGTTTCCCATACTAATGAGAGGCTGAAATCATTGCCCAGGCCAAAGCTGTTTGCCAAGGAGATGCAATTTTATTCCTATCTATAGCACAGATATGAGTAGGATCCCAGGTATTTGAAGTGTACTTAAAGAACCAGTTTTCAGAAGTAAGGAACAATGGGCCATCCTCTCCACCATACAGGGAGAACTAGGGCCAGAAGTTTTGGGTTATATGAGCTCAACTTGGCTGTCTTTCTAGGCAAGACCTTCAGAATGAGAAAGGAGAAAGCTTTACCAAAATGTCTTTTTTAATTCTTACTGAATTCTCTGTTTGTCAGTTGTTTTTGGGGGGAGGTCACATAGATGTCACTCAACCATTTCCTCTGGAGTCTGACAATGATGGTATGGTAGCCAGCCTCTAAGGTGAGTCCAGTGATCTCTGCTTCCTGGTATTCATTCCCTTGTGTGTGGGCTGAACCTAGTAACTTGCTTTTAATCAGTATAATGGGACAAAAATGATGGAATGTTACTTCCATGATTAGGTTAGAAAAGGTAGTGATTTGCATCTTGTTTTATACTTTCTCTTTCTCATTGGGCTGGATGAAGCAAGCTGCCATGCTGGACAGGACAATACAGTATTGAACTAAGGGCAGACAACAGTCAAAGGGGAACTGAGGTTCCCAGTCCAATAAGCTTCGAGGAAGTGAATTTTCCAATACCTATGTAAGTGAGCTTGAAAGTAGATATTTCCCCAGTTGAGTCTTCAGATGAAACTGGAACTTTGTGCCAATCAAGTCAAGAGCTCTTGGAACTCCAATGTTTAAGAAGAAAAAAGGTAGACTGACATACTTTTAACAAGCTGCTTTCTTTTCTTGGGGATTTCTCTTGCATTACGAAGAACATTATCCCTTCATTAAACTCAGTTTGAAAACCACAAGTGGTTTAGCAAATATTAGATTCACTGAAGTTACTAAGTGTTGGTGAAGATGTGGGGAGACAGGTGTGTTATTCGTGGAATTGTAAGTTTATGCAAATTTTTGGTGAGTATCTGACAAAATATTTTAAACTTTCACACACTTGACCCCTACAAGTCTACTCCAGATATTTATTTTAAGGAATAATCAGTTGAGATCAGACCAAGAGGTCATATGGGACATCTCCTTGCACATAGAAAGCTCTATATATGAGCTCTAATATATTAATTGAGTCCCTTACTGTGTATCAGGTGCTTTACATATATTATCTCATTTAGTTTTTAAAATGGACTTTATTTTCTATTACAGTTTTAGCTTCACAACAAAATTGAGGGAAAGTGCAGAGAGTTCTCATATACTCCCACTCCCACATATACACAGACTTCCCCACTGTCACCATCCTACACCACATGGTGCATTTATTACAATCATTGATCTGCATTGACACATCTTCATCACTCAAAGTCCACAGTTTACTCTTGGTCTCACACATTCTTAGTTTTGACCAATGTATTCTGATATATAACCACCATTTTAGTGTCATCTGCCCTATAAATCTTCTGCTTCTGTCTATTAATCCCTCTGTGCACCTTGACTCTGACAGCTATTGATCTTTTTACTGTCTCCAAGGTTTTGCCTTTTCCAGAATGTCATATACTTGGAATCACACTGTATGTAGCCTGTTAATGTTGACTTCTTGCATTTAGTAATATACATTTAAGTTTCCTCCATGTCTTTTGATGGCTTGATAGCACTTTTTTTCTTTTAGCACTGAATAATATTTCATTATCCATTGAGCTATTGAAGGACAAATTGGCTGCTTCCAGGTTTTGATAATCATGAATAAAACTGCTATAAAGATCTAACCTAGAAATAGGTTTTTGTGTGGACATAAGTTTCCAATTTATTTGTGTAAATACAATGAAGCATGATTGCTGGATTATATGGTAAGAATATGTTTAGTTTTATAAGAAACTGTCAAACTGCCTTACGAAGTGCCTGTACCATTTTGCATCCCCACCAACAGTGGATGAGCATTCCTGATGCTCCTCATTCTTGCTAGCATTAGTTGTTGTCAGTGTTGAGGATTTTCACCATTCTAATGGGTGTGCAGTGGTATCTCATTTTTGTTTTAGGTTGCAATTTTCTAATGACATATGATGCTTAGTATCTTTTCATATGCTTTCTTGTAATTTGTATATCTTCTTTGGTGGGTGTCTGTTCATGTCTGTTGCCTATCTTTGCATCAGATTGCATTCCAAATGTAAGACATTTTTAGGAGGTAAGAGATTCCTTCTGAGATTTCCTATGCATCTCTTCAGTTTACTGTGGACATTCCTTTTCACATATTTCTAAGCAATGGAAAACAGCCTTTTGGTATTATCTTGATAAGATTCCTGCTCATTTCCCTTGGAATTTTTGATGTAGACCTCTAAGCCAGATGCAACTTAAAAAATTACACACATTTGTGTCCAGGAGCACAGTAATCACCAGATAGATGTATAAAAAGATAGCTTCTACTACATTTTCTTGTAAAGTAAGATAATATCATTGTCTGTATACCACATTGCTTTAATACCATATACTCATGTGATTTGTTTTACTCTTACCCCAAACCAATCTCTATTGACTCCCACAAGTCTTCAGCTGGTGATTTCAGGATTGAAGAGGTGACCTTAAGCTGGCCACTATGCTTGCATTGAAGTGCCTGTAATAAAGGCACCTTTGGGAAATTTTGTAACTTGACCACTAACCAGCATAAAAGCATGAAAAAAATTGATTTAGAAGACTGTGATTGGGTGTTTGGATCTTATGTTTCCTCTGATTTCAAGTCTTGTATTCAAGGATTTATTTATTTATTTACTTATCCACAAAGAACAATTTAGCACTAAAATGTTCTTATCTTTTTCTGATGTGAGGAGAATCATGAGACTATAGTTATAAACTTAACACAAATAGAAGGGGGCTGAGAAAGGTGGTATCTACAAAACAGTTCTGTGATCTAGAAGTGAAATTCCAGAGAGTACGCATCAAGTAAGTATACCAAGCCCCACTGTCCATGAGGCTGACTCTTGATGGATGACAGGGGTATTAGGGTTGGGGAACAGACCAGAGGAGAGCAAAGTCTGCCTAGGATTGGTCATTTGCTGTGGGACATGGCTGGTGGGACAGCTCTCTCATGAGTCTGCCCATTGTCTGAGACCATGTTCTTGGAGACTCCTGGGTAAGAGATTTCTTAGACGTTAATCACTGTCATATTGAGAAAGTTTCCATGTATCCACTAAAACTATCCAATATGACCAAAATAAAGATATCTCCTTTCTCATATACTGGTGAAGAACTGGGCTAGTCAATATTAATTTGTTTCCAGGGTCCCTGAAATTCTTATCTGAAAACTGTCTTTCTGCTACTTTTCTTGGAGGTCGGTGAATTGCACAGAATAGACATTAGTCCAAGTGCCATAAAATCCTGTAACATCCTAGGTCATGACAATGAATATTTTAGGCTTTCCTTTGCTCCCCTGTTCTTTCTTGTCTCTGGTTTTTGCTGTGTGACTCAAAGTAAAAATATTCCCAGAGTCCTTTGCAGCAGTGCATGAGTTAGGCTATACCAAATTCACCTTTGTCCCATATTCCTTCTTGATCTTGTGAAATTGTATGGTCTGATTGTGTTCCTTCCAAATTCATATGTTGAAACTTAATTGCCAATGTGATAGTGTTTAGAGTTGGGGCCTTTAGGAAGCGATTAGCATATGAGGACAGGGCCCTCATGAATGGGATTAGTGACCTCATAAAAGGGCTTGAGGAAACTAGCTGACCCCTTCCATTCTTCTGCCACATGAGGACACAGACAATGCAGCAACAAGATGCTGTCTTGGAAGGAGACACTGGGCTCCCACCAGACATGAAACTCATAGACACATTGATCATGTATTTCCCGGCATCTGGAACATAAGAAATAGGTTTCTGTTATTTGTACATTTTCTAATCCGACATATTTTGTTATACTAGCACAAATAGACTAAATCATGAAGCTTCCACTTTTTACAAGTCACTCAAATTAGGGTGTTGAAATTAATCTTCAAGGCTGATGGTCATCTAGGCATCCTGTTCCACAATGCAGCTGTGACTGCTGTGTCAGCCAGACAGTCACCCCTAGACGTGTGTTTTCTTAGTATTTCCCTAAACTTTCAGCACAAGCACTCCATCCTGGTTGCCAGATTAAAGACCCCTCCTTGGCCGCAAATTATCAGCCCACCAGTGCAGCAGCCAATTTGACACCTAAATAAAAAGTTAAGGCCTAACTCTGGGAGCATGGTCAATTTCCCTTTTCTTTTTACCAACCCAATAAAAATTTTATCCAGTTTAACCTTCTGCACTTCTTTTCAATGACCATGATTCTCCAAAATATCCACTACTCTTCCAAGTATTCTAATGACACCTGCTTTTTTCCCTTTCAACTGATTTAACTTTACTGCACTGTTTCATAGATAGAGAGTATGATTTCTGTGGGGAAATTTTTATAGGTATAGCTCTTCTGTCCAGAGTGCAAAGTTCCATAGTTTTGCACAGTATGTGCAAAACATTATAATCCACTGGCTGTTTCAGTCATTACTGATCTGCCCTATTAAGATCTTTTGTTCTGAGAAGAATCAATGGGAATTCTTTGAGTCACACACTTAACGAACTATTTTTTTTTAAAGGGACTGCTGTTTTGAAAGTTTGGCTGTTCACTTGTTTTAAATTTTGGGATCTGAATTGCAGTTATAGACAAGCAGAGCTATATGACCATACTTCATTTCCCCTTTCCAAATATGTGGGTGGTGAAGGCACTCTATGTATATTTGGATTAAGCAAATAGGCCTTCGAAGTTATTACCAGGGAGACTGCTATGGGACTGCTTTCTCTTTTGGCATTTTCCATGCAAATGTTTCCTTGACCCAGCTCTTGGCTCTGTGGGTTAATCTGGGCAAAAGTGGACCTGCACTGTGGCATGGGTTCATGCAGGAAACTGTCCAGTTGAGGAATGATAGAAGACTTTTCAGGTCTGTTGGCTTAGGTAGTGACCCATTCTGCTGGATTCCATCCTAACTCACTGTTTTCCTCCTCTGACTGCTATAATTCTCCAGATATGCTGATGTATTTTGATCCAGCTTTGCCTTCATGGATTAATTTATTTAATAAATATTTATGGGGCTCTCTGTGACATTGGGCATGGTTCTAGGCTCTTGGGAATGTAGCAGGAAGCAAGACAGTCTAAGGTCCCTATGCAGGTACAGATAAACAATAAAACAGACAATAGATAAGTTAGTTGCAGGTTGTGGTAACAGCTAGGAGGGGAGAAACAGTATGATGTGATGAATGAAGCAGAGCCTATTCGGGAGAGGATGGTCAGGGATCTTTCATCTCATTAGGGCAGTGACAATTCAGCTGAGATCTACATGTCAATAGACAGCCAACCGTGAGAAGATGAGGCACACCATTTTATGTAAAGGGAATGATAAATGTGAAGATCCAGAGCTAAGAAAGTCTTGCGTGTTTACAGAATTGAAGGGAGACGAATCTGGCTGGGACACTGTGAGTAAAAGGAAGTGTGATGAGGACACGAGCTGGAAGGATGAGCAGATCATGCAGTGCCCAGGAGAGCTGGAGATCAGTTTAGAGTCTGTTGTAAATGGAATGGGAAGCCCCAGAAAGGTTTTATATAGGTGAGACATAGGATTTGAGTTTACTTTAAAAAATCTCTCAGGCTGTTGTATGGAGAACTTAGTTTGGCAAGCAGCAAGAGAGTCATTGGAAAAGCCAGTGCTGAGGCTATTCATTTAGATATATATATATTTTTTTCTCTAACCTTCTTTTTATGAGGCAGGATCTTGCTCTGTCACCCAGAGTACTGGTGTGCAGTGGCGCGATCTTCCACTTCCCAGGCCAAGAGATTCTCCTACCTCAGTCTCAGGAGTGACTAGGACCGCAAGTATGCACCACCATGCCTGGCTAGACTTTTAACAAATTTTTAATTCTGTAGAGATGGGGTCTCCCTATGTTGCCCAGGGTGGTCTTGAAATCCTAGGCTCAAGTGATCCTCCTGCTCGGCCACCGAGAATGCTGAGATTGTAGTCATGAGCCTTTGTGCTCAACTATCTCTATCTTTCATGTGAGTGAGCCTCTGCCCACATTCCAATTAAAGAAACTATACCGATTGCGTGGAATTCTTGAGGTTTGATTAGTGTAAGCTACAGATTTTCTTAACCTTGGAGAGCTTTTCTGTTTGTCTTTTAAATGTAGAGAGAAATTAGTTGAAGTGAGGCCTAAGTACCTGTAATTTTGTAGAAACTCCTTGGGTGATTTTAATGGGCAAAGAGGGAGAGAATTCTGTAGGACCAATTAGGGATCCCCTTTCTTTCTTGGGGATTACAGTAAATATAATACATAAGGCTCAAATCCTCTCCACTAGAATTATGGAGGCAAAGGGCAGTGCAAGGTACAACAGGCTTTGTCTGCTTCTGGTAGGCCACCTTTCACATGACTGTGGCAAATAGTGAAGACAATACCATAAGTAAGAGCCAGGAAAAGTGCCTGTCTTGGCTGTCCATCAGATGACAATGCAATAGTTGTGGAAGGCTGCTGCTGGCCTTCACCATCTTCACCACTCACAGTCTGCCTTCTTTCCTTTCTCTCAGATCTTCATTCCCCCAACTCAGTTCACTTAACAAATAAAACCCCAGGCATGACTTGTTTTCTCAGCTGCCCTTGGCAATCACATAATTTCCATCCTCTCTGCCCCTGGTGGGAGGGGAGGAGCACACCTGGCCAGTCTCCAGAATGGACTGTCTAGTCCTTGCTCCTGTCTAACTGTCACAGCCACAAGTGACCTGCAGTTTTCTGCTGCCAGACTGTGGTTTTAAGGTCACGTTCACTAACCCAAAGCACATTCCAATGGGTTTCAATTTCCAGCTGCTCCTGTGAGATCCAGGCCACTTTTCTCAGTGCTGTCTGCTTCCAGTGGGTGCCCTGCCTCAATCCAGCAGCCCGGATTGCTCAGCTTTGGAAGCCAGTGAGGTGGGTGGCAAGTCGTTCCATATACCACGTTTCCCTCTGTTTAAGAAGTTTGAAAAAGGTATAGGTGTTTGTGTGGTGTTCAGGCTGGCATTCCCACACATATATTTGAAGGATGTTCATCACAAGTAAAAGAATTGACAGACTCCTGGAGACCACGGATGCAATGGAAGCAGTTCCATGCATTCTTTGTATTCACTGAAGACACTCCACTGAGATGCTTTTCTGAAAGCATCAAGGGCTGAAGTAGGGAGTGGTTCTGCCTGGGTGTTCTGATGTCATCTGTGAAGGGCTGGCCTTCCCCGGCCCCAAGGCTGTGACTCATTAAGAGCAGAGACCCTGGGAAGTTCACCCCTCAGCTGAGT
Organism: Theropithecus gelada; assembly: GCF_003255815.1. Classification (NCBI taxonomy): domain Eukaryota; kingdom Metazoa; phylum Chordata; class Mammalia; order Primates; family Cercopithecidae; genus Theropithecus; species Theropithecus gelada. The sequence goes on along the minus strand of NC_037668.1, from coordinate 11,766,921 downwards.
GGGCATGTTCCAGGCACAGTGCTCAGTGCTAGAGAGACAGATGTGAGAGAGCTAGAGATGCTTACACATTCCAACATCATTTAAGGGCGAAGGTGAAGGCTGATTTTGTTTCCTGCCTGCCCAACCTCCTTGGGGTGAATTATTTTGCCAACTATAAGTATGACTTTAAGGATTTGGCCCCTGGGGCTGCAGGGGTGGGAGGTGGACGGGGGCAACTTCATGTCAAGGCTTCACATGTTATGCTAGGGCACGAAGGTGCATTCAACAAAGGCTCAGTGTTAAGCAGATTCTCTGCCAAGGACTTTGCAACTATAAGTCAGGGTTCCCACCACTGCTGCAAATCAGGCAATGTCCACTGTACCTGGCTTTGTTGGGTGAGGGAAGGGACAGTGTGTGACCTTGGAAAAGCTAATTCACTTTGTCAAGGATCTGGCTAGACATTTCTCTTGTCAAGAATAGCATTAGCAAATGTCTGAAACAAGGGTCACTTCAAGGTTTCAGCTGAAGTAGCTCTGCTGATTTCTGGGTTGAAGTTAGTAGATTTGGTGGAAATCACAGACATGACTTCACAGCCAGAGATTCCCTGGACTCACACAGCCACTGTCAGTGCTGCTGCAGCCTAGACCAAGCCCTATAGGTATTCTTGATCTTGCTCTCATCTGTGCAGTGGAAAGATGCAGGTATGAGGTGTGGGAAAAATCAAACAAAATGACAAACATGAAGTCTCTCGTAAGATTTAGGGGCTTGTGTGAATGTTAGGAAGCAAGGTGGTTACAAGATGTTCATGCTCAGTGCTGCAGAGAAGGGGCTGCTGAGGGGCGTCCTCAAGTCTCGTATCATAGCTCCTGGGATCCCAGAAAGAGGAGAGAGGCAGTTGCAGTGCATATGGACTGTATCTTCTGGGAATTCCAGCTCCTGGGGCAGGGTGATGAGGGAGTGACAAGGCGTGGCCTCCCTTTCCTGAGAACACGAAGAAAGAAGTAACTAGTTCTGCATCTCCTTTGAGGGTGTGCTGTGAGTGGAGTGTGCAGGGCAGAGCTTTGGCATAAACTGGCAGTGGTGTTGAGCAAAGTGTGACTTTCTGGGTTTCCCTTTCCTCTTCACTAGGCACTATCTCTTTTGGCCCTGCCAATTTAAATTTCTAGTGATTGTCTTAGAGTTTTAAAACCTACTTGGGAAACATCTATAGCTTAATGCCAAAACAAAAGGCCATATTTAAGTCAGCATTAAATTCTGCAGTTCAGCGTTCATCAGATATCAGGGAGGGAGGGAATTGGTTCCTCCTTGGCCCCACCTCTTGATCCTTTACAACTCTATGAGAGGTATGATGCCCCTTTCCCAGTGAGGTGCCAGGTGCCACTAGAGCCAGGGAATGGCTGGGAAACCTCTTTCTCAAATAGCTTTGGCATCACACAAACACATAAGCACATGGAGGCTCGTGTTATTATGAAGTTTAGCTGCGGAAGTGGGCAGGTGCCAGAGGATGCAAATCATCTTACACTTTTACAGCCCAATGTCACTGGCAACAGACCTTAGAAATGAGCCATAAAACCTTCATTTTGCAGGAAAGGAAACAGACCCAGGAAGGTGAAGAGATTTGCTTAACTTCAATGGCAAAATTGAAATGAGAACCCAGGATTTTCACTCTTCACTCATTTACAAAAATATTCTTCTAAAAGAAAAGAATACTTGCTTGTTTTTTTGCCCTCCTTGCCCCCTTTCCTTAGTCCATCTCACCCCCAGATAATTTTATTTCTTTATCATGAAGCACCTGCCTGTCTCCATTTATGCAGCTTCCATGTCCATGACCTGATGTTCAGATGAGAGGTTGGGTTATATGGGCAAGAGAGATGGTTTAGACAGCGGAATTCTTCTTAAACATGCCCTCTGTCCTCTTTCCAAATGTCTCTCATCCCAGTTTTTTTTTCCCTTAATAAATATTTTACCTTAAAGATAGCAAATCCTGGGTCACCATTACAGACAGTGGCCTAGGTGAACGTTGGGAAAGTCATCTCACTTCCCAGGCCTCAGTTTTCTCATCGGTAAAATGAAAGAAGGAAAGGAGTCCACAGTTAAAAACTGGAATAAAGGTCCCTGGATCCTTCTTTAACTTCAGTTTAAAAAAAATTTTAGAGATGAAGTCTAGTCTGTTTGAATTCCTGGATTCAAGTGATCTTCCCCCTCAGCCTCCCAGTGGCTGGGAATACAGGTGTGCCCCGCCATGCCTGATGAAGCTTTCTTTGCTCGAAAATCTGAACTCCACAAAGATGTTGATCTGCCCTGTAGGAGCCAGGAAGCCTTTTCTATTTAACCACAAAAGGTCAGCAATAGGTATTTTGCCTGCTGCTGAAAGAACTTCTCATAATCAGGACTGATTGTGTATTTTACAGGGATCAGTGCAAAATGAAATGTGGGGTCCCATGGCAGCCCCTTGAGTTAAGCACAGGCTTGGGTGACCTCACTGGCCCTGTGTCCAGAGAGCTTCTCTGCTCAGAGCTACACCAGGGATTTGACAGACTCCAGCTGGTGCGGGAGGGAGTTAGGGCCGGGCTCATGAGAAGGGTATTCCTACTTCAGTGGCCAGGGTTCATGCTAAAATGACAATAGGCCCAGAGCCCATCTCACGCCCACCCCTCTGTCACCAGTACCTGTTTTGGAAGAAGGGCTGACTTCATTAGTGCTGGTTCTTCCATTTCTTGAGGAAAGATTATGCTGTTCAATAGGGAGCTTCAGGTTTCCAGAATGGATTACTGACTGTTTTGGAGTCTGCAACTGACCCCAGTGCCCCCTGCTTTTGGGGACAGAGTGGCCAAGCCACTTTCTTTTCATCCAGCCTTCCCCCTCCACTTCCTTGTAGTGAACCTCTTTCATGCCTCAGATTGCCGACTCCATTCCCTGCTCATTCCCATTGGGTGGGATCCTGGGCCAAGATAAAGGAAAAGAACTCCCCTCCAATTTCCACCAGAGTCCCCCGATGTCTTAAGAAGCACATGTAGACAGAGGGGTTGCGTGGTCCTCACTTGAGTCAACTAAGAGTGGGAGATTCTCTTCTGAATTCAATTTTCAAAAGCAGATTTTCCTTTTTTTGTAGTATAAAAATATTCTAGGCATTGCACAATTTCAGGTTTTGGATCTAATTCCCAGTCCCTTTATAACTTTGGCAGCTGGGCTTCACCTTCATCAGCCTTTCCCTTTCCCCTGCTCACGGGCCTCTCACAACCCCACTCACTTTTCATATCACAAAAATGAGTTCATTCTCAGCACCATACCCACTGTGTGGTTTTTCTCTTTCCCAGCTCTCATCATGATGATCCAGCTTCTTCAGTTTCATCGACACCTTGAAAATTCATCTTTGAATTATTTCTTGCTTTGTGATTGAAAGCATTCTGCTCCCCGACTCCCCATCACCTCCTCTCTCCATTCTAGCATTTGAGTTTGTTGGTGTTTCATCTTTCCATCCACGCATCCATCTATCTCTCCATCAGCCCATGTGTCTATTTTGTGTCAGTCACTGGGGACAGAGAGATGACATGGTGAGTTACTGTCCTCAGGACATGTCAGTGTAGGGGTGGGGAACAGGACATATAAATGAAAAATTAATGGCAGTACAACTAGATATGCAGAAAGCACAGGGGCTGTAAAAGAGGTGCTTTGGATGGTGAATAAGGAGCTGGGAAGGATGTGCTGGCAGGAGAGCTGGGGACCCTCTAAGCAGAAGGAATGCCGTGCACTGGCCTGGGTGGATGTAAAAGCATGCTGCATGCAGGAAGCGCTGAGTTTGGAAAATTGTTGAGGCACAAAGTAGGAGAATCTGGGGATAGGGCAGGGATTGGTGAGAATTAGTCTGGTGTGTCAGGCAGGGTCCAGGGCTTCAGAGGCCCTCTGTGTTATGCTAAGGCTCTCAGGCTCATCCTGATAGTCCTGGGGCTCCACCCAGTGGTTGGTTTTAAGGAAGGGAGTGACATGGTGAGACTAGTTTAGAGACACAACTCTGGCAACTCTGCTGAGGATAGGTTTCATGAGTGACTCTCCAAGACAGGGAGGCCTGTGGGGAGTAAAAGTCGGAATGATGTTGCCAGGGAGGAAGAGGACACATTCAAGAGGCGTTGTGGAGGTAAAGTTGGTAGTGCTGAATGACAGGTGGGAGGAGTAGGGGGCTGCCATTCAGGTTTCTGGCTTGAAAAAGTGGGTGCATGAGAGTTCTGTGCCCACACCCAGTCTTGTCTAAACTAGCGGCCATTCTGCCTCGGGCCTACCTCAGTTGCCCCTGTATTCCATTTTGTTACCAACACATAAATCAGGCCTTCATTTCTTACCTAGATTCTTGAAGTATCCTCTTCATCTCTTTCAGTCCATCCTACAACATGCTGCCAAGGTAATCTTCCAGGGACAGCTAAACAGTTCCCATTGCATAGTGAATGATGTCCCAGCTTTTAGCATCACCATCAATATTCATTGCTGGAGGAGACATTCTTTTCCCGTAGAGTCCAGTTTTTGAGAGAACGTGAGACATGTTGTATGTGTGAAGTAATTTAATCAAGTCTTTTTGTTTGTTTGTTTGTTTGTTTCTTGGTTTTATTTATTTATTTTATTTTATTTTACTTTATTTTATTTTTTTGAGACAGAGTCCTGCTCTGTCGCCCAGGCTGGAGTACAATGGTGTGATCTCAACTCCCTGCAACCTCTGCCTCCCGAATTCAAGCAATTCTCCTGCCTCAGCCTCCCAAGTAGCTGGGATTACAGGCACCAACACCATGCCTCCTAATTTTTTTGTATTTTTAGTAGAGATGGGCTTTAGCCATGTTGGCCAGGCTGGTCTCGAATTCCTGACCTCAGGTAATCCATCTGCTTCAGCCTCCCAAACTGCTAGGATTACAGGCGTGAGCCACCGTGCCCGGCCAGTCATCTTTAATGGGGATACAGAACTCCTACTCTGAGGTCAGTGAGGGAAGCAGGCACGTGTCTCCAGGTGTGGCCCTGGGTGATCCTGTGTGTGCCCAGCATGTCTTTCCAGGTGTCTCTTCCATTTCTACCTTGGCGTAGTGCTCTCTGGTCTGGTCTCATTGGTCCATAAAAGTGACCCCTTTCCCATCCTGGGTCTTTGCAGACTCCATTGTCTCCACCTGGAATACTTTTCCTCGCATTCCTGTCTGTTGAGATCCTACCCATCTTCTGATATTTAGCCCAAATGCAAGGACCCCATGAATCCCCTATGAATGGATCTCCTGGAAGCATTTTCCTTTCTTATGGCACTCTTCACATTTACTGTGCATAACACCTAACATGTCTTCTATTTTGTCTCCCACACTGGACCGCTAGACTGGAAGCAGAAGTGGAAAATCAGAGGCCTTAATCCTGGGGCCAGACTGTGAATGTGATTTCTTAGTTTGCATATTTGTTCCCCATCAAATTTAACTTATTAAAAAATTATAACCTATGTTAAACGTACAGGAAAGTGGAGAATATGATATAATAACGTATATTTGGCCCTTGGAACCTGCCTATCTAGTCTGTGGCTTAGTCTGGCACCCCAGCTCTCTCATCTGCCCTCTGTACACACTTTCCAGAAGGCGGGGGGCCTCCTTATGCCCCCCGTCCTCCTCTGCACCACTGCTCGGGCTGTGCCCATTGCCTGCACTGAGGAATTCAAGGCCTCATTCAAGCCCCACTGGGTCCTGCGGCTTTTCCCAGTGACTTCAGCTCAGCTCCATTCTCAGTACTCATACACATGTAGCCCTTAAGCTGTTGGCTGAGCACTTGCCTGTGCTTTGATTCATTCCTTTGTCAGGTAACCTGCAGAGCCACCCAGGTGGAGAAAAAGGACCCAAAAGTACCTGCCAGGTCAGGCTTCCTTGTTTTTCCCTCAGAGCCTTTCCGCCCCCGTGTGGTGCATCATGTGAGGTGCAGCGGGGCTTGGTGCAGGAGGTCTGCCTGGCACCCTCCGGTGTAAGAAGGGATGGCACATTTTGTTGGCCACAACACTCTGAAGCCTTTGTACCTGTTTAGTTGAGACTGCTGACTGATCTGGCCTCTTCGCCTCTTTCGCTGATCACCCCTCACTGCCCGCTGGAGATATGTCCTCTTCTTTCCTTTCCCTGTGAAAATTGCCCTGGTGGTTTCATAAGCCTAGCGTTTCACTAGGCTGAAAAACTAGGGGAAGGGCTCTTGTCCCTGATTCCAGCACCTTCCTTTGGTTCCTATGGTATTTTGCATTAACATATGGATGTTGTGCTTGCCTTACAAGAGCTGGAGAAATGTTGGCTCTTGCATTTTGTGCAGGGGAAGGAGGCGTGTTGCATTTTTCTTTTTTTAATTAATTTTTTTTTATACTTTAAGTTCTAGGGTACATGTGCACAACGTGCAGGTTTGATACATAGGTATACATGTGCCATGTTGGTTTGCTGCACCCATCAACTTGTCATTTACATTAGGTATTTCTCCTAATGCTATATATCCCCCAGCCCCTCACCCCTGACAGGCTCCAGTGTGTGATGTTCCCTGCCCTGTGTCCATGTGTTCTCATTGTTCAATTCCCACCTGTGAGTAAGGACATGCAGTGTTTGGTTTTCTGTCCTTGTGATAGTTTGCTTAAAATGATGGTTTCCAGCTTCATCCATGTCCCTGCAAAAAGACATAAACTCATCCTTTTTTATGGTTGTGTTGCATTTTCTTAATCCAATCTATCATTGACTGACATTTGGGTTGGTTCCAACTCTTTGCTATTGTGAATAGTGCCTTAATAAACATACGTGTGCATATGTCTTTATAGTAGCATGATTTATAATACTTTGGGTATATACCCAGTAATGAGATCGCTGGGTCAAATGATATTTCTAGTTGTAGATCCTTGAGGAATCGCCACACTGTCTTCCACAATGGTTGAACTAATTTACACTCCCATCAACAGTGTAAAAGTGTTCCTGTTTCTCCACATCTTCTCCAGCATCTGTTGTTTCCTGACTTTTTAGTGATCATCATTCTAACTGGCATGAATGGTGTCTCATTGTGGTTTTGATTTGCATTTCTCTGATGACCAGTGATGATGAGCATTTTTTCATATGTCTGTTGGCTGCATAAATGTCTTCTTTTGAGAAGTGTCTGTTCATATCCTTTGTCTACTTTTTGATGGGGTTGTTTGTTGTTTTCTTGTAAATTTGTTCAAGTTCTTTGTAAACTCTCTGGATATTAGCTCTTTGTCAGATGAGTAGATTGCAAAGATTTTCTCCCATTCTGTAGTTTGCCTGTTCACTGTGATGATAGTTTCCTTTGCTGTGCAGAAGCTCTTTAGTTTAATTAGCTCTCATTTGTCAATTTTCGCTTTTGTTGCCATTGCTTTTGGTGTTTTAGTCATGAAGTCTTTGCCCATGCCTATGTCCTGACTGGTATTACCTAGGTTTTCTTCTAGGGTTTTTATGGTGTTAGGTCTTGCATTTAAGTCTTTAATCCATCTTGAGTTAATTTTTGTGTATGGTGTAAGGAAGGGATCCAGTTTCATATTTCTGCATATGGGTAGCCAGTTTTCCCAGCACCATTTATTAAATAGGAAATCATTTCCCCATTGCTTGTTTTTGTCGGGTTTTGTCAAAGATTAGATGGTTGTAGATGTGTGGTGTTATTTCTGAGGCCTCTCTTCTGTTCCATTGGTCTGCATGTCTGTTTTGGTACCAGTACCATGCTGTTTTGGTTACTGTAGCCTTGTAGTATAGTTTGAAGTCAGGTAGCGTGATGCCTCCAGCTTTACTCTTGTTGCTTAGGACTGTCTTGGCTATGCAGGCTCTTTTTTGGTTCCATATGAACTTCAAAGTAGTTTTTTCCCAATTCTGTGAAGAAAGTCAGTGGTAGTTTGATGGGGATAGTGTTGAATCTATAAATTACCTTGGGCAGTATGGCCATTTTCATGATATTGATTCTTCCTACCCATGAGCATGAAACATTCTTCCATTTGTTTGTGTCCTCTTTTATTTTGTTGAGCAGTGGTTTGTAGTTGTCCTTGAAGAGGTCCTTCACATCCCTTATAAGTTGGATTCCTAGGTATTTTATTCTCTTTGTAGTAATTGTGAATGGGAATTCACTCATGATTTGGCTCTCTCTTTGTCTATTATTAGTGTATAGGAATGCTTGTGATTTTTGCACATTGATTTTGTATCCTGAGAATTTGCTGAAGTTGCTTATCACCTTAAGGAGATTTTGGGCTGAGAGGATGGGGTTTTCTAAATATACAATTATGTCATCCACAAGCAGAAACAATTTGACTTCCTCTTTTCCTAATTGAAAACCCTTTATTTCTTTCTTTTGCCTGATTGCCCTAGCCAGAACTTCCAACACTATGTTGAATAGGAGTGGTGAGAGAGGACATCCTTGTCTTGTGCCAGTTTTCAAAGGGATGCTTCCAGTTTTTGCCCATTCAGTACAATATTGGCTGCGGGTTTGTCATAAATAGCTCTATTATTTCGAGGTAGCTTCCATTAATACCTAGTTTATTGAGAGTTTGTAGCAAGAAGGGCTGTTGAATTGTGTCAAAGGCCTTTTCTGCATCTATTGAGATAATCCTGTGGTTTTCATTGTTGGTTCTGTTTATGTGATGGATTATGATTATTGATTGGCATATGTTGAACCAGCCTTGCATCCCAGAGATGAAGCTGACTTGGTCGTGGTGGATAAGCTTTTTGATGTGCTGCTGGATTCAGTTTGCCAGTATTTTACTGAGGATTTTCGCATCAATGTTCATCAGGGATATTAGCCTAAAATTCTCTTTTTTGTTGTGTCTCTACTATGCTTTGGTATGAGGATGATGCTAGTCCCATAAAATGAGTTAGGGAGGATTCTCTCTTTTTCTATTGATTGAAATAGTTTCAGAAAGAGTGGTCCTAGCCCCTCTTTGTACCTCTGGTAGAATTCAGCTGTGAATCCGTCTGGTCCTGGACCTTTTTTCGTTGGTAGACTATTAATGATTGCCACAATTTCAGAACCTGTTACTGGTCTATTCAGAGATTCAGCTTCTTCCTGATTTAGTCTTGGGAGGGTGTAAGTGTCCAGGAATTTATCTATTTCTTCTAGATTTTCTAATTTATTCACATAGAGGTGTTTATAGTATTCTCTGATGGTAGTTTGTATTTCTGTGGGATCAATGGTGATATCCCCTTTACCATTTTTAATGCATCTATTTGATTTTCTTTCTCTCTTTTCTTTTTTATTGGTTTTGCTAGCAGTCTATCTTTTTTATTGATCTTAAAAAAAAAAAAAAAAACCAGCTCCTGGATTCATTGATTTTTTTGAAGGTTTTTTGTGTCTCTGTCTCCTTCAGTTCTGCTCCGATCTTAGTTATTTCTTGCCTTCTGCTAGCTTTTGAAGTTGTTTGCTCTTGCTTCTCTAGTTCTTTTAATTGTGATGTTAAGGTGTCAATTTAAGATATTGCCTGCTTTCTCTTGTGGGCATTTATTGCTATAAATTTCCCTCTACACATGGCTTTAAATGTGTCCCAGAGATTCTGGTACGTTGTGTCTTTGTTTTCATTGGTTTCAAAGAACATTTTTGTTTCTGCCTTCATTTTGTTATTTACCCAGTAGTCATTCAGGAGCAGGCTGTTCAGTTTCCATGTAGTTGTGTGGTTCTGAGTGAGTTTCTTAACCCTGAATTCTAGTTTGATTGCACTGTGGTCTGAGAGACAGTTGTGATTTCTGTTCTTTTACACTTGCTGAGGAGTGTTTTACTTCCAATTATGTGGTCAATTTTAGAATAAGTCATGTGGTGCTGAGAAGAATGTATTTTCTGTTGATTTGGGGTGTAGAGTTCTGTAGCTGTTTTTATTAGGTCCGCTGGTGCTGAGCTGAGTTCAAGTCCTGGATATCCTTGTTTACCTTCTCTCTAGTTGATCTGTCTAATATTGACAGTGGGGTGTTAAAATCTCCCATTACGATTGTGTGGGAGTCTAAGTCTCTTTTGCAGGTCTCTAAGGACTTGCTTTATGAATCTGGGTGCTCCTGTATGGGGTGCATATTTATTTAGGACAGTTAGCTCTTCTTGGTGAAGTGATCCCTTTACCATTATGTAGTGGTCTTCTTTGTCTTTTTTGATTTTTGTTGGTTTAAAGTCTGTTTTATCAGAGACTAGGATTGTAGTCCCTGTTTTTTTTTTTTTTTTTTTTTTTTGCTTTCCATTTGCTTGGTAGATCTTCCTCCATCCCTTTATTTTGAGCCTATGTGTGTCTTTGCACATGAGATGGGTCTCCTGAATACAGCACACTGATGGGTCTTGATTCTTCATCCAATTTGCCAGTATGTGTCTTTTAATTGGGACATTTAGCCCATTTACATTTAAGGTTATTATTGTTATATTTGAATTTGATTCTGTCATTATGATGTTAGCTGATTATTTTGCCCATTAATTGATGCAATTTCTTCACAGTGTCGATGGTCTTTACCATTTGGCATGTTTTTGCAGTGGCTGGTTTTGCAGTGGTTGTTCCTTTCCATGTTTAGTGCTTCCTTCAGGAGCCTTGTAAGGCAGGCCTAGTGGTGACAAAATCTTTCAGCATTTGTTTGTCTGTAAAGGATTTTATTTCTCCTTCACTTATGAAGCTTAGTTTGGCTGAATATGAGTTTCTGGGTTGAAAATTCTTTTCTTTAAGAATGTTGAATATTGGCCCCCACTCTCTTCTGACTTGCAGGGTTTCTGCTGAGAGATCCGCTGTTAGTCTGATGGTCTTCCGTTTGTGGGTAACTCAACCTTTCTCTCTGGCTGCTCTTAACATTTTTTCCTTCATTTCAACCTTGGTGAATCTGATGATTATGTGTCTTGGGGTTGCTCTTCTCGAGGAGCATCTTTTTGGTGTTCTCTGTCTTTCCTGAATTTGAATGTTGGCCTGCCTTGCTAGGTTGGGGAAGTTCTCCTGAATAATATCCTGAAGAGTGTTTTCTAACTTGGTTCCATTCTCCCTGTCACTTTCAGGTATACCAGTCAAATGTAGATTTGGTCTTTTCATATAGTGCCATATTTCTTGGAGGCTTTGTTCATTTCTTTACACTCTTTTTTCTCTAATCTTATCTTCTCACTTTATTTCATTAGTTTAATCTTCAATCACTGATATGCTTTCTTCCACTTGATTGAATTGGCTGTTGAAGCTTGTGCATGCATCACAAAGTTTTCATTCCATGGTTTTGAGCTCCATCAGGTCATTTAATGTGTTCTCTACACTGTTTATTCTAGTTAACCATTCGTCTAACCTTTTTTTCAAGGCTTTTAGCTTCCTTGCAATGGGTTAGAACATGCTTCTTTAGCTCAGAGAAGTTTGTTATTACCAAAGTTCTGAAGCCTACTTCTGTCAACTCGTCAAACTCATTCTCTGTCCAGTTTTGTTCCCTTGCTGGTGAGGAGCTGTGATCCTTTGGAGGAGAAGAGGCACTCTGTTTTTTTGGAATTTTCAGCTTTTCTGCTCTGGTTTCTCCCCATCTTTGTGGTTTTGTCTACCTTTGGTCTTTGATGTTGGTGACTGTGACCTACAGATGTGGTTTTGGTGTGGAAGTCCTTTTTGTTGATGTGGATACTATTCCTTTCTATGTATTAGTTTTTATTCTAACAGTCAGACCCCTCAGCTGCAGGTCTGTTGGAGTTTGCTGGATGTCCACGCCAGACCCTGTTTGCCTGGGTATCACCAGTGGAGGCTGCAGAGCAGCAAGTATTGCTGCCTGATCCTTCCTCTGGAAGCTTCATCCCAGAGGGGCTCCTGCCTGTTTGAGGGGTCTGTCAGCCCCTACTGGGAGGTGTTTTCCAGTCTGGCTACACAGGGGTCAGGGACCCGCTAGAAGAGGTAGTCTGTCTGTTCTTGGATCTCAAATGCCGTGCTGAGAGAAGCACTGCTCTCTTTAGAGCTGTCAGACAGGGACATTTAAGTCTGTAGAAGCTGTCTGCTGCCTTTTGTTCTACTATGCCCTGCCCCCAGAGGTGGAATCTATAGAGGCAGTAGGCCTTGCTAAGCTGCAGTGGGGCTCTGCCCAGTCCACGCTTCCCAGCCTCTTTGTTTACACTGTGAGCTACTCAAGCCTCAGCAATGGCAGACACCCATCCCCTCCATCAAGCTACAGCATTGCCAGTATATCTCCCTCTAGACTGCTGCGCTAGCAGTAAGCAAGGCTCCATAGGCATGGGACCCAGTGAGCAAGGCATAGAAGGGTGTCTCCTGGTCTGCTGGTTGCTAAGACTGCTGGAAAAGCACAGTATTTGGTCAGGAGTGTACCTTTTCTCCACGAAAGTCTGTCACGGTTTCCCTTGGTGAGGAAAGGGAAATCCCTGATCCCTTGTGCTTCCCAGAGGAGGCAACTCCCCACCCTGCTTTAGCTTGCCCTCTGTGGGCTGCACCCACTGTCCAACCAGTCCCAGTGAGATGAACCAAGTACCTCAGTTGGAAATGCAGAAATCACCCGTCTTCTGCATCGATCTCGCTCGGAGCTGCAGATCGGAGCTGTTCCTATTTGGCCATCTTGGAAGTGACCACTGGGTGTTGCATTTTTCACATTACCACACTGCCTGGGGCCACTCCCCCCTGATGCTGGTGCTGATCATCTGTTCCTTGGGGTTTTGAAGATGGTGGTAACCTGTTCATCTGGGCCAGAATATGGTTCCCTTTTCTTTTCAGAATGGACACTGAAACTAACTCCGTTGTGGTAATCAAATTCAACTGAGTAATGATCTGTTAATTTCCTGTGTAAGAAAAAAGCCATCTTGATGTTGGATGTGACTCTCATCATTGCTGTGATACACAAAGGTCCAGAGGGAGACAGCTTCCTCTCCCCACACTCTGGATCCACAGCAACCTACTCATCTGCTTCAGTTCAACTCTGTCCCTGATGCCCCTGACAGTGTTTCTTTTGACTGTGTTTTCATTGATTGGTTAATGACTATGTCATCACTGAAGTCACCAAACTTGTCTTTATTGGCCTCCACTCTTCAGGGAAATTGAGAAGAATGAGAGAACCAGTGATTAAAGAGGAGATGGAGGGAAGAAAGAGGCTAAGGATATGGAAGAATAAAAGAAGAAAGGATATAATTTAAAGAAGAGAAGGAGAAAGAAGAGAGAGACAGTTAAACCTGGGGATGTGCGATAGTAGACTTCTAATTTTGGGCTGAGTAGAAAGTATATTTTGGGGAAAGTTCACACTTGTTTTCTTTACTTGCCCAGGAACCCATGGTGTGGCTCATTGTGTGATTTGAAAGGGTGAAATGCAGGGTTATGTATGATCAGAATGGCCAACACACGTATAGCCAGTGTGTTCTAGAGACCTTCAAGGAAATTGGCACTGAAGCTGGTGGAGGCCTGATGCAATTTTGCTTCTCTCTGCCCTGCTAAGGGCCGTTAAGAAAGACATGCAAACTCTTTCAGATACCCCTCAGGGATTCTCCTGGGTTCTAGAGATTCCCCTGTACCGGACTGGGCAAGAAAGAGGTAACCCCAAAAAGCTGGGACTATCCCAAGTATCAGCACCCCATGCTCCAGTGCTCTGCTGTACCACTGGTAAGACCAGTTCAGGCTGCATAATTCCATGGAAAGATAAGGACTTTCAAGGCCAACTTCCTGGTAACAGGCCTAGCCACTAATTAGTTAGTGTGACTGTGAACAGGTTTCCTCAATGGTAAAATGGGAATAGTCACCCCCACATGATAGGTTTCTGATGAGTACTGAGTGAGGGAATATATGTCATATGTAGGTCATGTTGTACATGCCTGAAACATAGTAGGGCTTATTCAGTCTTCATCGCCCTTCCGGATGCTCCCACTACTCTGCCCACCCCACAACCCTGGCTTCATACTACTCTCCTAAGTTAAAGATGGTGATACCTGGAAATGAAAAGAAAAGGAGGGAACTATGTATTAACAGAAACTACACCTCCCTCCAGGTTAAGCATTAAAACATTTATTACTCTTTATATTGAACTGTGTGAAGAAGTAGGAGATTTGAAAGAAAAGATTCTTTCTCGTTTAAGAGGAGAAATGGAGTTCTAGTAGTTAAAAACGACCTCAAGTTAAAAGAGACCACAATTGTTCAGAATCAGCCACTGAGTTTTGGAAAAAGCAAATCACATCGTCTTTCTTCTGGTATATGATTAGGACAGAAAGCTTCTGGCTGGGCCAGGGACTGGGCAGGTTTTGAGGACATGAGGAAGACAATAAGTTGGCTGTTATGTGAAAGGGAGGCAGCAGGACCTGGGCTTGTGCCCTTGTCACCTTCTGTATGAAGCCAGGAGGGTGGAGCTTGATGACATCTCCTAACAATACCCACATGCACATCTCTGTCATCCTTAAATCACTGAGTCTTGGACTTCAGGGTCTCCTTGTGCCGGTCCACAAGGGAACCCACCCACTCCACGGTTTTCTGCTTGGCTTCCTCCCAGCTGTAGAGCGGCTCATACGCCAGATCTCGCTGAGCCTTCTTGTAAGAGAAGGTGAACACGCTATTTGACAATGTCACTGTGTGGCGGTTGAAGGGCGGTCCATAGGTGTAAACTGGCCTCAGTAGGAGGCTCACTATTTCCAGCAGGAAGCCGATCCAGTACATCAGGGCTAAAGGAAGGCTCCATCTGGAATCAAGGCGGAGGCCGAACTCTTTACTCAGGGTGTAACTAAGGTTATCATAGCTTTGGTGAGGCGTGTCATCTGAGATATAGTAGAACTGTCCTCGGACACTTGGAGCCTTCTTGGGGTCCTGCAGGGCCCTCATGGCCACAGTGTGGGCCCAGGCCACGTTGTCAACATAGACTGGGTTGACTCTGGAGAACTTGCTGAAACTTGACAGGATCCGTTGTTGTTCAGGGCCTCATTTATACCAGCAGAAAGGATTGGGCTTCCTTCCCCATAGATAACCATTGGTCTTAAGGCACAAGTGTGCATTGTGCCACCATTTTTCAGAGTCCACCCATTAGCCGCCAGCACAGCCTTCTCAGCAAGCTTTTTGCTGTATGCGTACGGAGTGGACCATGTGTTTTCCAAAAGCTCTTCTTCATGGCCGTTCTGAATAATTTCCTTTTAGGAGTTGGGCCCGGCTACCTCTAGGGTACTGGTGTAGATGAAGATTGGCACAGTAGCTTGGACACAGGCCTCCAACAGAAGCTGGGTAACTACCAACAAAAAGCGTGCTGTCAGTGTCAGGAAATATAACTAAGGGGCCCCAACCACATGCACAGATATTCATTCTCAAGTGCAGTGGTTATAACAGACTCGGGGTCCATTCTTCTGTGACTCTGACTGAGACTGGGCCATGCTACAGCCATAGGAAAAACACCAAAATGAAAAGAAACTGACACATGGGTTCTGGAGAGCAAGAATTTCTAGACTTTTGGGTGTATGGATGTGTGTGTGTGTACTGTAATTTTGGCAAAGGACCTAGAGTTATCACTTTATATTTTGTCAAATAATGATGTTGAAAAATTATAATGTGACATCAGTATCATTAAAGGCAGATTATTAAAAACTGAAAAATCAGGAAGCTATACTCTGAGAATATGGACAGTCCCAGTCCTTAGGCAAAAAAGGGCAGTGGAAGAATTTATGTCACACACATACCCATACACAGTTGTATATAAGCAATATACACTCTTAAATATACTCTTAAATATACATACAATTGCTGGTATTTTTCTCATTTTGAGTGGACTGATAAAACTTAGTCACAAGGACCATTCCTGGAGTCATTGAGCAAACAGTGGCTTGTGGGGAGGTGTTGGAAACCCACACTCTTTTCCTGATTGTGTGTTCCCTGGGAAAGCTGCTTCCAATTCTGGCTGTGTCTCTGTTTACCTGGTTATGTAAAGTCGGGGTGATAAACCTTCCCTTAAGCCCTACCCTGGCATTTCCTGTGGAGCCTGGTGGAGGACTGTGGAGAGGAGTGTGCCCTCTGCTGGTAACACCTGCACTGGGAGGACCTGGCAGCATCCCCTGAGCTGTGTGGAAGTGAAGCTCATGGAGGTGCTCGGAGTGCCTTCCCTTGAAGAAGCAAGGAATTTCCTAGGTAAGGATTATTATTTTTTCTTTTTCTTTTTCTTTTTTTTTGGCCCAGTTTAAAGTCTCTGTGGAATTTGAGTTTCTGGAGAGACAGCCTCATATTTTCAACAATTAATCTGGTGGCAGAGAAAGTAGTTTACTTTCAAGAGGGAAATGACCAACATTGTGAAATGTTTTCTAAGCCTTGGAGTGATAATGGTTTAGGAAACAGATGCCTCTAACACTTCTCCTGTCATTTCACAGTTCTTGTCATTGGGAGCTGTGGAGAGTTAAGAATTCAAATGAAAAACTGGTTATTCTTAACACCCCACTTGTACTCTAGGGGTACTGAAAGGTATGCGTAAATAGAAACTGGAAGGGATTTTTCTATCTTTCTTTCTTTTCTTTTCTTTTTTTTTTTTTTTTTTGATGGTGCTGGAGACTCAAAATCAATTAGTTCAGTTAGAAAAGGCATCAGAGTAGATTGAACGTGGAGGGCCAGGCCCACGGTTGGGTGCTGTGGTGCTGAAGAGACTGGACTCTGGGAATCAGATGGTGAGACTGCATGACAAGATTCCTTAAGGAAATGAGTCTGAATTTAAAGTGGTTTGGAAAGCTGCAATTCAGAAAGACCACCAAGACTTTAAGGGATGAGGATTAAATGAAGGTGCACTTTGGGCACATAGCATGAAACGGCTCTGTAATAGCAGGCCCTTCAGTGAGACGAAGAGATGGTATTTTGCATACTGGGAGACTCTTTTGTTAAGAAAATATTGTGAGAAAGCATGTGCTGGATAATTCTGTCTTGACAGACCTCTGTGAACCAGCTTTGCTAGTTCTCTCGAGAGAACTTCTTTGAGGTGGACAGGAGGGCTCTGAAAGTTCTTGATATGGGAGTGCTGGGAAGGGAAGAGCGTGGTCCCTTTAAATGATATGGGAGTGGGGAAGGGAAGTGCTGGGTGAAGGAGAGTGTGGTCTCTGGCTAGGGCTCCACTTCCAGGAACCTAGATGAGGACAAGCATTTTCTGCCCAAATGTTGCATTTCCCAAGACCACCCTGGCCTGCCATGCCCCCATTCTGTGCCTATAAAAACCACCCAAGACCCCAAGAGGCACATGCACAAGCTGCTGTGCAAGGAGAGAAGCAGATTGGCAGAAGAAGACAGACGATGCTGGATGTCAGGAGGGGCACACATCAGCAGAGGAACACATCAGCAGAGGAATACATGGGCAGCTGGACTTTGGGAGGAACACACCCACTGGCAAAATGATGTGGAGTTTTCCTGGGGCAGTAGGAGAAGAGTTAGGTAATTGAGCAGCTGACTCCAGAGGAAAACCCTCGCCTTCTGGCATCCCCCAGCTGCTGAGAGCTACCTCCACTCAATAAAACCTTGCACTCATTCTCCCAGCCCAGGTGTGATCCAATTGCGTTGGTAACCAAAGCAACAACCTGAGATACAGAAAGCCCTCTGAATTTCCGATAAGGTAGAGGGTCTACTGTAGCTTGTTAAAACAAGCTGCCTATAGATGTCACAACTAAAAGAGCAAGACTAAAAGAGCACTGTGTAACACACACCCACTGGGGTTTCAGGAACTGTAAACATTCACCCCAGGCAGAGTCGGAGTCCCACAACCTGCCTCTCTATACGCTCCCATAGAGGTTTGAGCAGTGAAGCACTGAAGAAGCAAGCCACACCCCCATTGCATGCCTGCTGAGGGGGAAGAGGGAATTTTTCCCATTTCATTATCATCAGCCTACATACAAGGTTTAAAATGATGACTATGGCGGCACCTGGAAGGTTTGATTCTGTCCCACAGAGGCAAAGAGTGGCTGGATATCAAGAATCTGAAGTTGGAGTTTAGTTGACTTTTGACCGGAGCCACAATAGAAAGAGTGTGCATAGCTTCTGGAGTCACACAGGAGTGAGTTTAAAGTCTAATTCTCCTACTTACTTACTCACCTGGGGGGCCTGGACAAGTTACTTGCCATCTCTAGCACTGGTTTCCTCATGTAAAAAACTGAAGGTAGCAGCTTTGAACTCCCCCAGTTGGTAGTGATCAGCAAAGACACTTGGCCCAGAGCACAGCAGGTGTTCAGTGGAGGGACTTCTCTTCCTTTGTTATTTATCTTTCTCATCTTGCTCCATCTCCTCCCAAGCTACTGTACTACTGTACCTTTCTCATTGACGTTCATGACAGACTCTCTGTGAGTGACACCAATGACATCTATGACAGAGGTGGTGTGGATGATGACCAAGATGTCCTGGCAGGCTCTCTTCAGGCATGACTCATCCAGAATGTCTCCTTCCAGCACTGTCAGCTTGGTCTTGTTCTGGAGCTCTGTGTGAACACGGGTCAGGTGATCGGAACATTTCTGAAACTGGCTTGGAAGTTTCCTGATAAAGATGATGTTACATAGGTGTTCAGGGATGGTTAGAGTCATGGTGTTGGGGTGCAGGGTGTACATTCCATGGAAGGAACAAGTAAAGGCACAGAAGTCAGAATATGTAGCAATTTATTGGGAAAGAGCAAACATCTGTTTCTACCCCATCTCATTTCAGAAAAGTAATCTGAGCAATGAGCTGTCAGGTGTACCTGGAATATAAGCATTTCTAGAGTCATGGAAAGCTCACCAAAATTTTTAAAGAGAGTAGAGTGATTGTGGAGAGTTGGGTATAAGAGGGAAAAGTTTGAATTTAATTCTGTAGGTAATACAGAATCATGATTTTGGGTCTCCAGCACCACGTCAGAGAAACCCCTTATTTATATTTGGAATAAGTAGAGAACCAGGCAGGGCATGGTGGCTCACACCTGTAATTCCAGCACTTTGGGAGGCTGAGGTGGGCTGATTGCTTGCACCCAGGAGGTCAAGACCAGCCTGGACAACCTCATGAAACCCCGTCTCTACTAAAAATACAAAAATTAGCCAGGCTTAGTGGTGCGTGCCCATAGTCCTAGCTGCTCAGGAGGCTGAAGCAGGAGGATGAATGAAGCCCAGGAGGTGAAGGTGGCAGTGAGCAGAGATCATGCCTCTGCACTCCAGCCTTGGTGGCACAGCCAAACCCTGTTTCCAAAAAAAAAAAAAAAAAAAGAGAGAGAGAGAGAGAAATAGAAGCAGAATTATGATGTGGGGAGTCAACCTTGGCTTGAGGATATAAAACGGACTGGTATAGGGGATATGAGAAAGTAAGGTAATTAAGAGATTAATCGGAGTATCTATGCCAAAGTTTCAATGAGGTCTGGAAGCAGGGTCCAGCAGTGGAAGCAGAGGAGGGCAGATACAACAGGTTTGAATTTCAGACCTTACCTTGAAGGTCTTGATACCTACTGGATCTGGGCTGAGAGAAAAAGAAGACAAAATCACCCCTGTGGTTTCCTGCTTGGGCAATTGGGAGGAGAGTGGAGCCATTACTAGGGAATTGCGGATGGGCTTAAATGAGGAATTTCCATGAAAAACTCTTATCAGATATCAAAAGCAGAAAACAATGCTGAAAGTTAGCGACCAATGAACTAATATTCCAGCTGTCTAACTGAGGGCAGTGGTTACAACTTTAATGTTTTCAGGCTCCTCTGAAATACCCAAGACATGGTGCTGACAGTAAAGTTGTCACCTGGAATTAGCCCACGCCATGAACACTGTGGTACATGGAGCTTGGATAAATACTCTATGCTTGTTTGTGCTTTACAATCTGCATACCACTCACAACTTGCTTATTTCCTTTTACAGCAATCTCATGAGATAGGTTTTCTGAGTCCCACTTTATTGACGAGGAAACTGAGGTTCAGAGAGGTTAAGGGACAGATCAAAGGTCACATTTCTAGTGGAGACTCAAACTTGCCCACCCCACCTCCAAGCCTCGTACACTGTACACCAGGTACAGGACTGGCTGTTTACAACAAACTTTTCTGAGAAAGAGTAAGATTAAGCCAGTTCAACTGAAATTGGCACCAAAGGCCAAAGAACAGTGAGAGTAAAATTCAGAGTGAAAAATTCAAGACCGGAGCAATTCCTTCCAGGGGTTCAGATGGGACCATTTACTCTCCTGATGCCTCTGTCATGTTTTGTCTACTCCCAGCCCCTTCCTATTGCCAGGCAACTCCAAGGAGGCCCTGCAATGGGGGAGGCAGGGAAGAGGCTGCTGGGGAGGACGTGGGTGACAGCCTGAGAGTGGAATTTTCTCTGGTTCTATTTCCACCTCTGCACTTCCTGCTCCCTTCCTCTGCTTCCCCTTTGCTGCCAACTTCAGACAGACTGGCTCAAAGGAATTGCCATTTCAAAGATGTAGAAGTCTAAAGCCAAGAGAAAAGGCTCTTCCTCAGTGAGTTCACAGGGATCTAGAAACTAGGAATGGGGACTTTTTGGTGGAGCCATAGTTCGCTCCTTCCTCAAGCTGCTAGACTAACTCTGTTTAAGAGTGCAGATGCTGCACTAGACTCTCTGGGCTCAAATCCAGGTTTGCCATATTCTAACTCTGGGACTTCCAGTGAGTTAGTTAACCTCTCTGTGTCTGTCTCCTAATCTGTAAGAAAGGAGGATAATAATATTAACAATCTCATAGGGTTGCTATGAGTAACAATTGAGTCAGCACATGTAAAACATGTCGCACAGTGCCTGGCACAGAAAGAACACTGAAAGGATTCTCTGTTTTTATCTTCATACAGGCCACTGTGCATCCATTATATCCCCTGCCTTTTCACCATAAGGAACAATTCCTCTAGGCTGAGCATTGCTTTTTTCTGGTATTACACGTTAGATTGTAAATATTGGTGACACATAAGGATTACAAACATTTAATCTTGGTCTTGTGTTAATATTTGTTTGTGAAAGACACCATTAAAACAGAGGGTGGAGGAAATTGGAAGAGGTCTGAGAAGAGCAAAAGAGGAACAGAGTGTTGGGTGTGGTCCCTGAATGTTGTCAAGTGGGGGCTTCTCTGAGGGCAGGTCATGAGTCTCCATACTGCCAGAGCCCACATGAAGACACACAGTCCACCCAATCTCCTGGGTTGGGGAGGAGGACAGGGAATTGGGCACCCAGGGAGGCAAGGGAGAGACTCAAGACCCACTTTCCCAAGCATCAACTCTGGAGTCAAGTGACGAAGCCTCTGGAGGAAGCTCTGGTCTGAGCTGTGCTACACATTAATTAGATGGTCTTGGCAAGTTGCTTTATGTTTCAGGACCTTGATGGTTCATTGTTCAGTTGGATACAACCCCTTTTATACCCCTCATGGGGTTATTTGCACAAGGATCTGCTACACCAAATTCTGCAATTTCTTGATGATTGAGCAACAGAGACAAATGGTTAAAAAATAAAGCCATATATGAAAAATCGAAATGAGGCATATCTGGCCTCATACTGCCTCTTACTGTCTCAGCTCTGTGCTGTGCACTTGTGCACGAGCTTTCTCTCTCACTGATGCTCTCTCTCTCTTATCCTCTCTCTCTTTCTCACTCTTTCTCATGCATTCTCTGTCTTTCTCATTCTCTGTCTCTGATTTTTCTCTCTCCCTAATTTTCTCTCTCTGTTTCGCTTTATGGCACACACACACATACTTACACACTTGCCTATACCTTCACTTCTTTTTATTTGGCCTTCACTAAAGATGCCAAGGATGCTACAAAACAAAACAAAGCTCAGGGAGGTCTAGAGAGGCAGGGACCCACTGGTGACGTCTCCAAGTCAATGGCATCCTTTGTGAATGTTGCAAAGCAATTGTCAAGACAAAAAGCTTCAGAACATAAAACAGTTGTAGACAAGAAAAATAACTGTTGTGGGATTTTCTAGATGAGAAGAAAATGGGCCTGGTGTCCAAAGTGGCTGCCTCTCAAGTTCTGGGTCAGGGCCAGAATCCAGTCTCTGGACACCCCATCCAGTGTCCTTCACACTATGCCATTTTATACTATTTAATATTCTTTTTATGTTGACTGTGGATGTGGGATTGGCTTAGATTTGACTACAACTTTCTGTAACTTGCTAGAAAAGGTCCACCTCCCCACACCCATGCAGAGGTTAAAATGGAGCCACACACCCATGAATCAAGTTTGCTTACCAGAAAATTCCTCCCTCAGCTCTGGTCTGAAGGCCTTGTCCAAGGCCCTGATCTCCTTCAGCTCCTTCTCCTCCACCAAGAGGCAGGCGATCCTCTGACCCAGAAACCTTCCTGCTCCTGTCACAAGGCAGCTCCAGCCCATCATGGCCAATCCAAAGTAGCAGACAACACACTCCAGGAAACAGAAGATGCTGGGGAGCAGATCTGATTCTAGGGTGACCCTGGAGAGGGTTAAAAAAGAGGTCAAATGGTTATATACTCACACAGAGGCTTTATTTTCCTCCACACCATTTTTTTTTGCAAAAATTCCATGTCTTCACCATTTCCAGGAGTAGCTGAAAGAAAATAAAGAAACTCTAACTGTTAGATTGTTAAAAAGCTGGACAGAAGAGCCAGGGTGCTGGTCACTTCATCCCCTAAGGCAGCCCTGGAGCTTTATGCTCTGTGGCTCCTGGCTTTCACCTTATCACTTTGAACTCCTGCCACACACTCATTGCTCCTGTCTCTTCCAGCATCCCTTTTCTCAGAAGAAAAGTGACCTTTAATATATATCTCTAATTCTTCCCAGCAACAGGAAGAGAAGTCCAATTCTAAGGCTGCAGTGTGGTAAAAAGTCTTAGGTTTAGCCTTAACAGGACACTGGTGTGTTGATACCAGTTATCTGGGATCCACAATCTGTGATCTTAAACTAGACTGAGAGAAATCTCCAAGTGTAATGTGAACTTTGCCTTTGTGCAGCAAATACATTTGGAGGGAAATCCACATGAGCTCATTCTCTCCTCTCTCAGAGTATCATTTGAAATCCTGCTGCAGTCTTGCAAAGTTTAGAAATTTGTAGTGGTGACAGCTCCAATTACTAAGTTTTATGGAGGTGACTTTCTTTCTTACTCAATATATCCAAAACTTCAGTTGCCATTTTACCCTGGAGAACTCTGGGTTCCTAGATGAAGAACATCATTGAAGGAAGGCTATCTAGTGATAGTCACTTAATTATATGGCCTGTACTGTCACTGTTGGTTACTATGGCATGAACGACGTGGGGAGAATACAGAAATGAAGACAAAGACAAAAGGATATGTTTTAAAACAAGGGGTCAGGGGGCTCCTTGTTTCTAGTGAGCAAAGGCAACTCTGAGCTTCTACAGCCCTTCGTATTTATTAGGTAGAAAGGGCAGGTAGGGAGAGGTAATGGTTGGTCAGCTGCTTGATTTATCACAGGTACACATAATTGCTTTCTTTATACAACAGGCTTCAGATGTTCCTATAGATAATCACAATGAACACTGCACTGGGGGTGTGACTGCCCTCAGCACCCCTTCTGTCAGCAGATGTAGTTTGCCAGTTTTCCAACATCCTGCTTTCATGAGAACAGTTTTCTGTTTACTCAAATAGCCTCTAGTGGTATACTGAGTTGGTCATGACCCTCATTCTTTTTGACCTGTAACATCTCCCCCTTTTTGTTTTTGCATTAATTGAATAAAGATAATTGCAGGTTGTGCAGCTCTCAATTGCCATTTGGTGGTCCAGCTGATATTGCAGACTATGAACAAAAAAACCCCAGAAACATAGTAACATTAATCCAAGAGTTATAAAAAAGGCATTGAGGTGCTGTTTGAAGTAGTTCCAAGGGTTAAGGCTTTCAAAACATTGTTGAAATTCTGCTCAAGCTTTTAAAGAGGGCTGAAACGCTTGAGTCTGCTTATTCAAATTAAGGATTTTACTTTGTAAATCATTAAATCAAAAGCAACATTGGATGTGAAAGCTCCCTGTAAATGGGCCTTTACAAGGTCCCATGGATATTCACTTTTGTTATATTCCAAATTGGTCATGCAAATATGAGTATGGTTAAAATGACAACGCAATTCCTGCTGCAACTGCAAGCTTTCTACTTGTTCTCCTAGCTCAGAACAGTAGTCTTTAACATTGCCACTTCTGTTTGTATCTCGGTGTTACTTTTATTTTGAAGCATCCATGCCTGGTCGGCTGTACAAGTCCAGTTTTCTACATATTGAGTTGTTTGAATGGAGCTGTGCATTGATACTGAGGACACCACAACAGAGGTTATTAATGTAACTAAGGAGACTATAGCAAAAATTATCATGCTTAAGGCTCTATGAGCACCACGAGTAAGCTGAGTTAAAAAGAGTTTTATGAGATGTAATGTGGGGGTGGCCACCCAAGGCTCAGACAAATTTACAGGAACTCATAATCTGGGAATGTGACCTAGAATTATTAGGGTGGATATACTGTGTGTTTGTATTGTGCTATGATTAAGGCAATGATACAGTTGACAGGAATCACAAGTCAACTGGGCATTGTCCATCTGGAGTTGATCCCTTTTTGCTGCTAGAAAAACATAAGGATTAAAACACAAATTGTAAATTGAGTGGTAATATTTTCTACAAGGGTAACATTAGACCTGCATTTAGTACTGTTACTAGTATTGAATAGTGTTCTCACCCAAACGCTGCTATTCATAAATGGGACTGCTGCTTTCCATATCAACTCCTGAATTGGACCTCTCTTTCCTTGGTAATGCCATTGAGGCAAACGTGGGCTAAAGCCTTCGTGGTACCAAGCAATTTGCACAGGAGATTGGGATTGAATCCCAAGATGGTGTAGTGAAGAGATGTTAAAGTTTCACCACCAGTGCCAGTGAAGTTCTTGCCATGAGGTCTGATGCTCATCTCTCCCAACAAAATGACCACGGGGACCCCAGTCAATAATGTCTTCCATTAGCATGGACTGTTGTCTAGCTAGGGGGCCAAGACACTGGGTCCAAGGAGGGGGTTAGAATGATCAAAGGGAGCCCATTCTGTATAATTAATACAATTTGGGCAATTGGGCCAGGAGTGATTAGTAGCTATACCAGTAATATTCATAGAGCTAAGGCCTAATAGGTACATATATTTTCCATGGTAACTCAACCATGCCTGGGATTGAATTGTAAGGCAACTGTGATTGAGCGATGTATCCTGGGTGATGCATAAAGGAAGTCCCTCCAAAGGAGCCGTATAATTGATACCATTGTTCTGAGAGTCTAATTGCTCTATGTCAGGGGGAATTAGGGATCCTGGTGCCCGTGTTCCTTGATCATGATATATCTCAGGAGGAGTGTCACTCCAGAGTACAGGTCATTCTGCTGGGCGGGTGGAAACATATGCCCAATATGCCTTCGCCTCTACACAGGGAAAACATACTGCATAGGATATTACAGCTAGCATGGCCTTAAACATGGAGTCAGGGGTTTTTGCCTGACCCTGATGCTCCAGCAGTTTCTCAGCTTCCTGTGTGATTTTATTGATCTGTCCCCATGTTATGGGGGGTTGATGTCTGTGTGACTCTGGTTGGCCCTTGCTCTGTCTTTGCATTCAGATTCAACTGGCTCATGGCTCGTCCTGGGGGAACCAGGCCCAGATTTGGGATCCATGGGTCCCTCCAGTCTCCCATTCCATGATCGCACACATCTTGAGGGCACCCACATGATTTGTTCATCACCTGTAAAAACACAAGCATACCCTCATCCCCACATCAGTAAATGTACCGGGTCTTGCCGTTGTCCTTTTTCCTGGGATTTCCATAATACCTTTGGTAAACTTTCTTTTTTCCCTGTAATATTTGTCAGTGTTGTTCTGCTGGACTCTCATTATCTATACCAGGAGTCAAAAAATTTAAAGTAAATAAGGCTAAATGTAATTTTGTTTGAGGTGGTAGCTGGTCTCCTACTACCCCTTTTTGTCTTTTCAAATACATTGTGATGTTTGATGTGCCCACTCTATAATGCCTTGTCCTTGGGGATTGTAAGGAATTTCTGTTTTATGAGTGATTGCCCATAACTGTAAAAAATTTTGAAAAGCGTGACTAACACAATCAGGTCCATTGTTAGCTTTTATTTGTTTAAGCACCCCCATATGGGCAAATGATGATAAACAATGTCATTGGACACGGTCAGCTGTTTCCCCTGTTTGACATGTGGCATGTACCATATGAGAGTAAGTATCTATAGTCACATGAACATAGCTAAGTTTGCCAAAGGCTGCTACATGTGTAACATCATCTGCCAGATTTCATTTGAAGCTAAGTCTCGTGGGCTACATCCTTCTACAGGTGTATCACCAGGGCCATGCTGACAAGTGGGGCAGGCTTGCACAATAGCTTGAGCCTGGGTGTGAGGTGCATGAAACATATGAGTAAGGGCAGAAGTGTTTTGATGCAGTAATGCATGAGAAGCTTGAGCTTGTTGAAATATAGAACCAATCAGTTTACCTGCTCTGTCATTACCTAAACATAGTGGCCCAGGAAGTTGTGTGTGAGAACAAATACGAGAAATATGAAAAGGAGCAGCATGAGAGTGAATAGCTTGCTGAAGTCTTCGAAACGAGTTAAACAGCTCTGGGTCTAGGGTCTTTTTTTTTTTTTTTTTTTTTTTGTAGAAGAACTAAATCAAACAGATTTTATTCAACTTTTTAGATGAGGAAAACAAAAGATACAAAATAAGTCATAAGAAATGCTTTCTTATACCACTATCTCAAACAACTTTCAATGTTTTACAAAATGCTCACACAGCAAATATGAAAAGCTTCAACACTCTTCCTTTGTAACTTGCTGCAATAAATGCAGCTTTAACAAACATACAAATTTCTTCTGTATCTTAAAAGTTGAATTACTAATTTTTATGATGTTACTCATATTTTTATTCATATACTTTTAATGGCATCATTGCCAATACATACATTATTTTCTTTAACTTTATTTTTCTATTAAGCCATATCTGTCATGCAGCCATCAAAAATCTTACAGTAAATTACACAGGTTTGTAGTCCAATTTAGACTCCAGCTTCTTAGAATCAGCCACTCTTCTGACTGCTTTCATGAAGTCTTCTTGTACTACAAAATCACGATCAGCACGAATTACGAACATACCTGCTTCAGTACAAACATTTCTCAGGTCTGCTCCATTAAAGCCATCTGAAAGCTTCACAATTGCTTCATAATCTATTTCACCATGCTTTGTAATGGGACCTGCGTGGATTTTCAGTGTGTCTAACCTTGCTTGTTCATTTGGCAAATCAATATGTATTTTTCTGTCTAATCTTCCTGGACGCAGCAAAGCCGGATCCAGTGTATCTGGTCTGTTTGTAGCCATGATCATTTTAACTCTATGCAGAGTATCAAATCCATCCATTTGATTCAGTAAGTCCATTAACGTTCTCTGAATCTCTCTGTCAGCTGAAGTACCCTCAGAAAACCGACGACCACCAATAGCATCTATTTCATCCATAAAAATAATGCATGGTTGATGGTCTCTGGCATAATTACACATTTCTCTGATCAAATGAGCACTTTCACCAATGTACTTGTCTACAATAGAACTAGATACAACCTTTAAGAAACTGCAGTCCAGCTGGCTAGCAACTGCTCGTGCCAAGAGTGTTTTTCCCGTACCTGGTGGTCCATATAACGAACAGCCTTTTGGAGGTATTATTCCTACATGCTGAAATAACTCTGGGTTTGTAAGAGGTAATTCTATCACCTCTCTTAATTCCTGGATCTGTTCTGATAGCCCTCCAATCTCAGAATAAGAAACATTCCCAGGGTCCTCATGAGACATGTTATAAACCAATGGATCCACTTCTCTTGGCAAATATCTCATGATAGTTAGTGTAGTCATATCCAAAGCAACTCTTGTTCCTGGCTTCAGCTTACTTTTGTCAAGCTGTCGACGACAACCCACAACATACCTTGGTCCATTGGTAGCTTTAACAATGAATTTTTCTTCAGTTAACTGTTTAAGCACTTCACCCACAATCTGCCTGACACTTTGTAGGGCCTTCAGATCATTCTCAGACTTTTCGTACTGCTTGGTAAGTTCTTTTAATTGTTCCCTCAACTCCTTAAGACGGCCGTCGATCTCCTTGTGCTCAAGCAGCTTCTTGCGGCAGTCCTGAAGCGCCTTATCTCTAGGGTCCGCCATGATGAGAAGCCCTAGGGTCATTTTAATAGTGGCAGTCTCAATGCGACTGGCTACATTTATAGCATAGGCTGAATCACAGACAATAGGAGTTGAAGCAGTGAGCTATAAAACCTGAATAACTGCTGTTAATTCTGAGCATTGAGCTGAAACTCCAGAGGTTTTTATTGTTTGAGTACGCTTACGTCCATAAATAGCTGCAGGGCCTTTGGAAGAGCCATCAGTAAAATAAGTCTGGCTTCTTGGAATAGGCTTGTGATGAGTAATTACAGGGAGGATAAAAAGGTGAAGTTTGTAAAATTGCAAAACTTTGTCTGATGAATAGTGGTGGTCTATTATTCCCACAAAATCTGCAAGAGCTACTTGCCGTGCAGTCAACATTTCCCATGCTGCAACCTGTTGTTGGGAATCTAACGGAACAGTAATTTTGTCTGGATCATATCCAGTAAGCATTTTTGATCTATGCCTACCAATTGTTATATGTTGAGTAATTAAAGAAAAAGTTGTAAAGATTTTACTGTCTGACTGGATAAAAAGAGCCACTCTATTACCATTACGGACTCGTCTATGAACCGGCCCAAAAGTCCTGTTGGAGAATGGGCAGTAGGAAGAATAAACAGAAGCAAAGGCTTTTGCACCTGTAGCCAGGAGGCATGTCTCTACTGAGGGATTTGTTCTACAAACTGTAATTCAGCTTCTGCCTCCTTAGTAAGAGGCCGAGGAGAATCTAATGAAGAATCTCCTTGGAGGGTCCAATAAAGGTGTCTGAGTTTATTAGAAGTGATACCTAGCATTGGGCACAGTCAATTAATATCCCCTAAAAATTATTGGAAATTGTTCAAGGTTTCCAACCTGTCCTTACAGAGAACTACTTTCTGAGGTGGAACACTTCTTTTAGTAACAGTAGTGCCTAAGTACTGGTATGGGGAAGTTGTTTGCACCTTTTCTGGAGCTATTTTGAGATTCCATTTAATCAAAGTCTGTTTTGTTTCTCTGAACGATTGGTGTAATAACTCCTTAGGAGTGGCCAAAAGAATGTCATCCATATAATGAATGATGTAAGCCGTAGGAAACATATTTTAAGGCTCCTTTAATGCCTGCCTTACAAAATGCGGACATAGCGTAGGACTGTTAAGCATGCCTTGGGGTAAAACTCTCCATTGATAACAAGAGACAGGCTCCCTTTGATTAATAGAAGGCACAGAGAAGGCAAATCGAGGCTTATCCTTCTCATGTAAGGGTGTAGTAAAGAAACAATCTTCAAGATCTGTAACTATAAGAGGCCAATCCCTTGGAATGGCTGCTGAGGGTGGCAGACCTTACTGTAATGCAGCCATTGGTTTAATCTGTGCATTAATAGCTCTTAAATCATGTAGCAATTGCCATTTTCCTGACTTTTTTTTGGAATTACAAATATTGGTTAATTCCAGGGGCTAACTGCCTCTTCAATATGTCCTGCATCCAATTGCTCTTTTACTAGCTGATGGAGTTGAGTGAGTTTCTCCTGAGATAGGGGACATTGATCCACCCATACAGGTTTGTCAGTCAGTCACTCTAGTGGCAAACCAGGGGGTGGAGGAGAAATATCAATCACCCCTGTCAGAAATCCTGATGACCTAGCCTTGCCCAGTTATAGATATAGGATCAAGGTTTCCCTGTAGGGACTTTCCTAAGCCCTTTCAGCTCTGATATCTCATTTTCTTTAACATTTTAAATCCTGGATTGTCAATAGTTTTATTTGTAAGTTTCATATCCCATGCTGTAAGTACATCTCTACTCCATAGATTAACAGCTATATTTGCAACATAAGGTTGAAAAGTACGTGACTGTCCATCCTGTTCAAGACAGGGTAAAATCTCAGCACTCTGTTAAACACTTTGAGCTGTTCCTACTCCCACTAGGGATGTAGAAGTTAATTGTAAGGGCCAGGATGGGAGCCAATTATTTTTAGATATTACTGACACATCAGCTCCCGTATCCATAAGCCCATAAAACTTCTTTCCTTTAATTTTCACTGTACAGGTGGGTCTATTAGATGCTATGAGTTGTGATATATAAATTTCCCTCCTAACTGTACTCCCAGATCCTTGAATTCCTTGCTCTTCCTTTTGTGGGGAAGGGTGCAATTTGCAGGGAATAAACAATATCTAAGCAATATATTCTCCCAGTTCAAACCCCAAAGGTCTTGTGACATTACTACTACTTGAATTTCTCCCTCATAATCAGAGTCAGCAACTCCTGGGACTACAGTAATTCCCTGTAAGTTAAGACAGATTTTGCCCAAAATTAATCCCATATATCCTGTTGGCAGATGTCTCCAAATATCAGTGGGAATCTTGGTGAGTTTGTCTTCTCCAACTAACATAACCCTCTCTCTGACTGGGAGATCGAGCCCTGCATTTCTGAGTGTTTCTGGGAATAGGGAATCAATGTTCCTCCAGAAACCTCTCCCTGAAGTGGGGTTGTGGCCTGGACTGGGAATGCCCTCATTGTTTGTGGGGCCTGGGTTCAGGCCCCCTTCTCATTTCCCAACAGGGGGGTGCCATTCTGATGAAATTTTGAGCAGCATTGACTAGCCCAGTGATTTTCTTTATTGCAATGAGGGCAAAGTCCTGGTGTTTTTTTCTGGTAGGGATAGGGGAGCTGCATTGTAAGATCCCTTCTGCCCAGAGGTCTGATGGTATTCTTTTTTGAAATGTCTGATTTTTCCACAATTATAACATTTTCCCATTTTAGGATTTGCCCCTTGGCATTTTTTTAGATTTGTCCACCACTAAATTGGCCATTGTTTGAGCCATCATTATAGAGTGATGAAGCTCAGTTCCCACATCTTGACAAGCTTTGAGAAAATTTCCCAAGTTTTTTCTCACAGGTGCCACTGCACGTTTACAATCCATGTTTGAGTTCACTGCCTCTTGTAATCTTGCAAGAAAATGTGCATAGGGCTCCTGTGATCCTTGCATGATATGTAAAAAAGATTGTACTGGGACCCCTTCCTCTGGAATTGTGGCCCAGGCATGTTTAGCAGCCAACACACACTGCTTATAAGCAGCGTCTGGGAGTGCCATTTGATGTTCTAGGTCTGAATAAAGGCCATTACCCTACAGCATATCCTCTGTAATGTTTCCATGTCCAGCAGCACAGTTCTGTCCAGGCTGGTCTGCACACAGTTCTTGCCAATTTAAATTCCATGCCAGGTATGCACCAGCAGACAAACAAGTGCAAGTCAAATGCTTTACATCAAATGGTGGAAGGCTTATAGCGCCAAACATAGATTCTAGCAATCCTAAAGTAAATGGGCTTTGTACTCCATTATTAACTACACTAGTTTTCAATTCCTTCAGCAACTTACACTCTAGTGGGGTGTGTTCATGAATAAACTGCTGTGGATTATTTGGATTGGGCCTTACAGAAATGGGAAAAGTGCAAGGTCCTAAGGGCTCTCCAGCAATAGTAGCAGAGCATAAATTTCTTTGTATTGGGGTCTCTATTTCTGCTACTGAAGGAGGCAGTACAGATGTTTCTGCTACTGGAGGGGGTGATATAGGCCAATTTTTATCCTTCTCCTCCTGTTTTTTATTTTCAATTGGTGCTGTGGGTGGGGGACAAAATGTTCTTTCAAACTTTTAGACTTAGAACCTGACTCCTGCTGTCTACCAGAATAAGAAAGAGAGAACGGCAGGAGGACAGTACGGACTAAACTCCAGAAGGATCAACTTTAAGACCTTTTTGATGAGCCCATTTTAATCCTTCTTCTGCTCTGTCCCAATTTTCTGCATTAAGAGTACCTGTCTGTGGAAACCATGGGTTATGCATAACCTCCTGCAGCATCTTAGTGTTTGAGAACTAACCTGAGCACCAGATTATTTAAGTAAAACTTTAAGGAAATGCACATAATGTTGCTCCTGAATAGAAACATTCTGCCCCATGTTACCCTGATTCAGAAAACATCCCACTCCCAGTACCTTTTTAGGGCACTGACCTTATACCCCAGAACCTATTTAGGGTGCTGACCTTATATCCCAGTACCTCTTTAAGGCACTGACCTTCTATCTGCTAGCAGACTCTTCCTGGGGATTCTCGTTCGTCTTGTCAGTTTCACTTTCTCTGCTCCAGCACACCTTCTTTACTCACGCCCCTGTCCCAGGCGCCACTTGTCACTGTCGGTTACTATGGGGTGAATGAAGGGGGACGAATGCAGAAATGAAGACAAAGACAAAAGGATATCTTTTAAAACAAGGGGTTGGGGCCTCCTTGCTTCTAGTGAGCAAAGGCAGCCCTGAGCTTCTATAGCCCTTTGTATTTATTAGGTAGAAAGAACAGGGAAGGAGAGGTAATGGCTGGTCAGCTGCTTGATTTATCCCAGATACACATAATTGCTTCTTTGTACAATAGGCTTCAGATGTTTCTACAGATAATCGCAAGGAACACTGCACTGGGGGCGTGATTGCCCTCAGCACCCCTTCTGGTGGCAGATGTAGTTTGTCAGTTTTCCAACATCCTGCTTTCATGAGAACAGTTTTCTGTTTGCTCATATAGCCTCCAGTGGTATACGGAGTTGGTCACAACCCTCATTCTTCTTGGCCTGTAACACTGTACCAGAAGAGTGGGGATTTGTGGTTGTATGCCTGAATGACTGTTATCATAGATGTTTGAACTTTTCCCATATTTTTGGGTACAAAACCATTCTGAGCAAATTTCTGAACTGAAGATGCTGTGAACGCTCCTTGAGCATATGCCTGAGAACTGCCCAAATTTCACCACCATGAGCTCTCCAAGACACTTTCCTCTACCTAAAAAAAGAGGTATAATTTATATTCAATAAAATGCCCAGATCTCAAGTGTTCAGTTTGATGAACCTTGACAGTTATATATGTCCATAAGTAGCACCCCAAAAAATGTATAGGTCATTTTCTTCACTGCAGAAAGTTCTTTTATGCCTGTTCTTAGCTAATTCCCTGCCCTACCCCCAATCTTCCTGGTAAGCAACTGCTTTCTAATTTTTATTCCCACAGAATTCTCATTTTATTCCTACATTTTCTTATTTATTCTTCTAAGATCTCTGTGGTTCTGGATATATATTTAAATATAAAATCATTCTGAACTGAATTTTTGTGCATGGAGTACAGAAGAATTGACCATTGATTGTCTCTATTGTTCATTTTTCTATTCCATGATTTTCTTTATTTTTATTATTGGCTTATATTTATTAACTTTGGGGTTGTTTTACTCTTTTTTTTCAGGGTTCTTATTATAAAAGCATATATAATTGACTTTAGTTCTTTGCTCATTTCCACTACAGGAATTTAAAGTTGTAAATTTCTCTCTAAGCACTATGTCAGCTGTGTCCAACATTTTGATGGGTTATCATCATTCAGTTACTGATGTTTTGAATTTTTTCTTGTGAGTTTATCTTTGACCCAAGTAACCCATACCAACAGAGTATGTTGCTGGTTTTCTAAAATTGGGAATTTTCTAGATATCTTATTGTTTTGAATTTCTAATTAAATACTATTGTAGCCATAGCATATACCCTGTATGATTTTGATCCTTGGATATATATTGAGACTTGTTTTATGGTGCAGCACAACAGGGTCTGTGTTGGTGAACATCCCATAAACACTTGAAAAGAATACTTTCTGCAGTTGTTGAAAGTAATATTCTGTACATGATTTGCTTTGAAACCTGACTCTCAGTCTTGCCCTCCTCCCATGTTGTAGACATTCAACTGCTACTTGGGACCTGACTACAAATGCTTCAAACCCACTTGCCTAGAAAAGGTTGGCCCTGTGTGGCAAGATGTAGCAGCTTGTTCTCTGATAGCTACAGGCCATAGGTCTTGCCAAGACTTGTGGAGCGCTATCTGAAACCACGCAGGTGCATCACACAACTTTGTCTTCTGTAGCACATGCTAGAGTGCACCTTACACATCCCCATCGCCTTAAGGATGGGGCTGCACATTCCTTCAGCTGTTGAGTGTTCTGGAGGCTGCAGATTTCAGCCAGTGTCTCTTGGAGTCTCTGAGTGGAACCAATAAATAAAATCCCTAAAGAAACTGAGAAATTAAACAAAGGGCAAGACTGATGGGGGCCACAGTACTAAATTTCTTTTATTTTTAAGCAGCTTCACTGAAGTATAATTGACATAACATTCGCTTATTTTAAGTGTGCAGTTAAATTATTTTCAGTACAGTTTTAGACTTCTGTGACCATCATCACGATCCTGTTTTGCAACATTTTTATTATTCCTAAGAAATCCCTCATGCTCATCAATCACCACTACTTTTTCTCAGTCCCCAGCTCCAGGCAATCCCTAATTGACTTACTGACTCTACAGATTTGCCTTTTCTGGAGACAATAGAAATGGAATCATGTAATGTGTGGTCTTTTGTATGTGTCTTATTTCATTAAGCCTAATTTGCTTTTATGGTTCATGTATGTGGCAGCACATATCAATATTTAATTCCTTTTATGTGCCAAATCCTATAAAATTGTATGGATAGCTCCCATTAGTTTATTCATTTATCAGTCGATAGATATTTGATGTGTTTCCACTTTATGGACTATTGTGGATAAAGCTGCTATGAATATTCACATTCATGTGTTGTGTGGGCATAGGTTTTTTTTCTTCTGGGTAGATAGCTAGGAGTGAAAGTGCTAGGACATTTGGTAAATGTATCTTCAACATTTTAAGATACTGTCAAACTGGTTTCCAACATGGTTTCATGTCCATCAACAATGCATGAATATTTCAATTTCTCCAGATCATTATTATTTCACTTCCTCCAGGTGTTACTGTCCTTTTTTATTATAGCATTCTAGTGGGTAAGAAGTGGTGTCACACTGTAGTTTTGATCCACATTTTCCTGCTGACTGATGATGCTGACCATCTTTTCATGTACTTTATTGGCCATTCCTACATCTTTTTCATGAAATGGTTATATAAATATTTTGCCTATTTAAAAATTGGATTATTTATCTTTTTGTTGCTTAGTTGTAAGAGTATTTCATATTCTGAACACGAGTCCTTTATCAAATATATGATTTGAAATTATTTTTCTCCGTCTATGGTTTATCTTTTCATTTTCTTATTGGTGGTTTTTAAATGCCAACATTTTTAGTTTTGATCCTGTTTCATTTTTCAACTATTTTTTAACCAGGAAAAGTTGGGATTTTGCCAATTCAAGACATGAATATGTTAATCTATGTTTTCTCCTAAGAAGTGTATAGTTTAGCCCTTAAATTTAGGCCTACAATTTATTTTGAGGGAATTTTTGCCTATGTGTGAGTTAATGGCCTAAATTCATATGGCCAATTGATTTTGACAATAGTAAATTCAATAGGGAAAAAGATTGTCTTTTAAACAAGTGACACTGAGACAACTGAACTGTCCACATGCTCAGGGAATGTCAGCCTGCTATATCAAGTGATGCCCATCCAAGTCACCACACCTGTTGGCATCAGAGTGTGTGAAGAATTTCTCAATATGATAACTATGGATTAAATAATATGCTGCAGCTCTCTGCTTCTCCCGTTCAACAGACAGCACATCTTCTTGTGCAGCACCAGCCACATCCCTGAGACGCCATGGTAAAGGTGAAGGCCAGAGTCAATGGATTTGGCCCTATTGGGTACCTGGTCACCAGGGGTACTCGTAACTCTGGTAAAGTGGATATTGTCACCATCAATGACCCCTTCATTGAGCTCAGCTACATGGTCTACACATTCCAGTATGAGTCCACCTATGACAAATTCCATGGCACCACCAAGGCTGAGAACAGGAAGCTTTTAATAAATGGAAATCCCACCAGCATCTTCCAAGAGCTAGATCCCACCAAAATCAAATAGGGAAATGCTGGCCCTAAGTACATCATACGGTACACTGGCATCTTCACTACCATGGAGAAGGCTGTGGCTCACTTGTAGTGGAGAGCTAAAAGGGTCATTATCTCTAACCTCTTTGCTGACACCCCCATGTTTGTGATGGGCATGAACCATAAGAAATATGACAACAGCCTCATGATCATCATCTATGCTTCTTGATGGTGTTAAAACATGCTTCCCACCAAATGCTTAGCAACTCTGACCAAGATCATCCATGACAACTTTGATATGGTGGAAAGACTCAGGACCACAGTCAACGTTATCACTGCCACCCAGAAGACTGTAGATGACCCCTCTGTGAAAATGTGGCATGAAAACTGCAGGGCTCAAAGGAACATCATCCTTGCATCTCCTGGCACTGTCAAGGCTGTGAGCAAGTATATCAATAAGCTGCATGGGAAGTTCAGTGGTGTGGCACTCCATGTACCCACCACCCACATGTTGGTCATGGACCTGACCTGCCATCTGGAAAAACCTGCCAAGTATGATAACATCAAGAAGACGGTGAAGCAGGTATCAGAGGGTCCCCATAAAGGCATCCTTTGCTACGCTGAGAACCAGGTTGTCTCCTCCAGCTTAATCATTGATACCCACTCTTCTACCTTGGATCCTGGGACTGGCATTGCCCTCAATGACCATTTCTTAAGCTCATTTTCTGATATGAAAATGAATTTGGCTACAGCAATATGGTGGTGAGCCTCATGGCTC
Organism: Theropithecus gelada; assembly: GCF_003255815.1. Taxonomy (NCBI): domain Eukaryota; kingdom Metazoa; phylum Chordata; class Mammalia; order Primates; family Cercopithecidae; genus Theropithecus; species Theropithecus gelada. Next base: position 11,730,342 of record NC_037668.1, on the reverse strand, counting down.
ACATGGCCTCCAAGGAGTAAGACCTCTGGACCACCAGCCCCAGCGAGAACATGAGGGGAAAAAAGAGGCCCTCAGCTGCTGGGGAGTCCCTGCCACACTCAGTCCCCCACCACACTGAGGATCTCCCCTCCTCACAGTTTCCATGCAGACCCCTTGAAGAGGGAGGGGCCTAGGGAACCCCACTTTGTCATGTATTGTCAATAAAGTCCCTTATCTGTGCTCAGAAAAAAAATATGCAGTATTAGGAAAGCTCACAAAGATTACTGATCAGAAAAAGAATAGACAGTGTGATTTCTCCATCCTCCTATTTAATACTGATGCATAAATGGTCAGGAAATGCTGGGCTCACAATAGGAGTCGGCATTCCAGTGTGGGAACATTAGTCTCACTTGTTAAAATTTTTTATCATGTAAGCACAAGGACGCAGCTTTATCAATGGAGGAGCACACAGGCTTTTGGTGTGAAATAGTCTAGATTTAGGCACCAGCTGTTCACAAGATCATCTGGAAAAATCAACTACCCGGCGCCTGAAGTCCTTGGGGCTCATGCAAAGGGCTTCCCTTTTCTTAGGGGAGAAAGCCACCCATTCTACAGGGAGCTATAGTAGGCACAGCCCCTCATGATGGGAAAAGGAAAATTCCTCTCCTTGGCCAGCTTATTAAACTCCTGGGTTACTTTAGGATAATTACACCCCTTGTGCTTGAGTCCTAGAGAGGTCAATTTGGACATGAGTAGCATAGAATAAGTTTTAAAGGCACAGGAGTAGTTTAAATAAGCTAGGGTAAGAATATTCATGGATAACAGGGGAAGTTTCTGGACTGAATCCTGGAATACACATATCAACATTTGGAAGTTGAACAGAGAAGGAGGGGCCAGATAAATATGGTGAGTAGGAGTTGGTGGCAGGAAGGAGAAAAATTAGAAAGAGATGGCCTTGTAAAAGTCAGGTGAAGAAAGTGTTTCAAGAAGAGTTTTGTCCACTATGTCAGATGCTGCTGACGCATCAAATGCAATAGTAAAATAATTGATTATTGGTTTTGGCAAAATTGTAAGTGATTTATAAGAGCAATTTACACAAATAGTTGGGTTGAAAGTTCAACTGGAAAGTCCAACACACAATTCATTTGTGTGTTGAGGAAGAGAAGAAAAATGTGGAGAGAGTGACCCTCAAAAACAACACCTGTTCAAGAAATTGTACCATGAAGATCTCTGTAAAAAGGTGTTACAGCCAGTGGAGTGAAGAGTTTGTTTCTGTTGTGTTGTCTTTTATTTTTATTTTATTTTATTTTTTTTGAGACAGAGTCTGCTCTGTTGCCCAGGCTGGAGTGCAGTGGGGCGATCTCGGCTCACTGCAAGCTCCGCATCCCGGGTTCATGCCATTCTCCTGCCTCAGCCTCCCGAGTAGCTGGGACTACTGGTCCCGCCACCTTGCCCGGCTAATTTTTTCTATTTTTAGTAGAGACGGGGTTTCACCGTATTAGCTAGGATGGTCTCGATCTCCTGACCTCGTGATCTACCCGCCTCAGCCTCCCAAAGTGCTGGGATTACAGGCATGAGCCACTGCGCCTGGCCTGTTTTGTTGTCTTAAACTGTACTACTCCTTTATTGATCCTTAGCACATTGTACAGAGCAAATGTTCAAATATTGTTGAGTGTTTGACTAAATAAACTGTCTATGTCTCATACATCTTTTTATTACCATAAAAATTTGCACATCTGACACATCATAGGAACTTAATACATGTTTATTGAATAAAGAAGGATGGTGAACAATCAAGACTCCAGAATGTCTTAGTGCTTTTGAAACTTAGTGCTTATGGACTAATACATAGAAGGAAATAGAAGAGAACAGTGACCACAAAAAAGAAAATACTGGAAAGTTTCCCATACTAATGAGAGGCTGGGATCATTGCCCAGGCCAAAGCTGTTTGCCAAGGAGATGCAACTTTCTTCCCATCTATAGCACAGATGTGAGTAGGATCCCAGGTATCTGAAATGTACTTGAAGAGCCAGTTTCCAGAAGTAAGGAACAATGGGCCATCCCCTCCACCATACAGGGAGAACTAGGGCCAGAGTTTTTGGGTTATATGAGCTCAACTTGGCTGTCTTTCCAGGCAAGATCTTCAAAGTGAGAAAGGAGAAGGCTTTAGCAAAATCTCTTTTTTTATTTCTTACTGAATCCTCTGTTTGTCAATTATTTTTGGGGGGAGGTCAGATAGATGTCACTCAACCATTTCCTCTGGAGTCTGACAATGATGGTATGGTAGCCAGCCTCTAAGGTGAGTCCAGTGATCTCTGCTTCCTGGTATTCATTCCCTTGTGTGTGGGCTGAACCTAGTAACTTGCTTTTAATCAGTATAATCGGACAAAAATGATGGAATGTTACTTCCATGATTAGGTTAGAAATGATTGTGACTTGCATCTTGTTTTACACTTCCTCTTTCTCATTGGGCTGGATGAAACAAGCTGCTGTGCTAGACAGGACAATATAGTAATGAACTGAGGGCAGCCAACAGTCAAAGGGGAATTGAGGTTCCCAGTCCAATAAGCTTCGAGGAAGTGAATTTTCCAACACCTATGTAAGTGAGCTTGAAAGTAGATATTTCCCCAGCTGAGTCTTCAGATGAAACTGGAACTTTGTGCCAATCAAGTCAAGAGTTCTTGGAACTCCAACGTTTAAGAAGAAAAAAGGTAGGCTGGCATACTTTTAACAAGCTGCTTTCTTTTCTTGGGGATTTCTCTTGCATTACAAAGGACATTATCCCTTCATTAAACTCAGTTTGAAAACTATGAGTGGTTTAGCAAATATTAGATTCATCGAAGTTACTAAGTGTTGGTGAAGATGTGGGGAGACAGGTGTGTTATTCATGGAAGTGTAAGTTAACACAAACATCTGGTGAGTATCTGACAAAATATTTTAAACTTTCACACACTTGACCCAGCGAGTTCACCCAGATGCTTATTTTAAGGAATAATCAGTTGAGATTAGACCAAGAGGTCATATAGGACATCTCCTTGCACATAGAAAGCTCTACATATGAGATCTAACATGTTAATTGAGTCCTTTACTATGTATCAGGTGCTTTACATATATTATCTCATTTAGTTTTTAAAATGGACTTTATTTTCTATGATAGTTTTAACAGCTAGGAGGAGAGAAACAGTGTGATGTGATGCATGAAGCAGAGCCTATTCAGGAGAGGATGGTCAGGGACATCTCATCTCATTAGGGCAGTGACAGTTCAGCTGAGATCTACATATCAACAGAGAGCCAACCATGAGAAGATGAGGAACATCATTTTATATAAAGGGAGTGATAAATGTGAAGATCCAGAGCTAAGAAAGTCTTGCGTGTTTACAGAATTGCGGGGAGGCCAATCCGGCTGGGACGCTGTGAGTAAAAGGAAGTGTGATGAGGACACGAGCTGGAAGGGTGAGCAGATCATGCAGTGTCCGGGAGAGCTGGAGATCAGTTTAGAGTCTGTCGTAAATGGAATGGGAAGCCCCAGAAAGGTTTTATATAGGTGAGACATAGGATTTGAGTTTACTTTAAAACATCTCTCAGGCTGTTGTATGGAGAACAGAGTGTGGCAAGCAGCAAGAGAGATCATGGGAAAAGCCAGTGCTCCTGGTGTTCATTTAGAGAGAGATTTTTTTTTCCTCTAACATTCTTTTGTTTTTTGTTTTTTGGAGACGGGGTCTTGCTCTGTCACCCAGAGCCTGGTGTGCAGTGGCGCAATCCTCAACTTCCCAGACCAAGAGATTCTCCCACCTCAGTCTCAGGAGTGTGTAGGATGACAGGTATGCACCACTGTGCCTGGCTAGGCATTTAACAAATTTTTAATTCTGTAGAGATGGGGTCTCCCTATGTTGCCCAGGGTGGTCTTGAAATCTTAGGCTCAAGTGATCCTCCTGCCTCAGCCTCCCAGAGTGCTGGAATTATAGACATGAGACTTTGTGCCCAGCTATCTCTAACTTTGACGTGTGTGAGCCTCTGCCCCACATTCCAATTAAAGAAACTGTACCTGACTGCGTGGAATTCTTGAGGTTTGATTAGTTTAAGCTACAGATTTTCTTAACCTTGGAGAGCTTTTCTGTTTGTCTTTTAAATGTAGAGAGCAATTAGTTGAAGTGAGGCCTAAGTAGCTGTAATTTTGTAGAAACTCCCTGGGTGATTTTAATGGGCAAAGAGGGTGAGAACTCTGTAGGACCAATTAGGGACCCCCTTTCTTTCTTCGGGATTACAGTAAGTATAATATATAAGGCTCAAATTCTCTCCTTCCCCAGAATTATGGAGGCAAAGGGCAGTGCAAGGGGCAACAGGCTTTGTCTGCTTCTGGTAGGCCACCTTTCACATGACTGTGGCAAATAGTGAAGACAATACCATAAGTAAGAGCCAGGAAAAGTGCCTGTCTTGGCTGTCCATCAGATGATAATGGAATAGTTGTGGAAGGCTGCTGCTGGCCTTCACCATCTTCACCACTCACAGTCAGCCTTCTTCCCCTTCTCTCAGATCTTCATTCCCCCAACTCAGTTCACTTAACAAATAAAACCCCAGGCATGACTTGTTTTCTCAGCTGCCCTTGGCAATCACATAATTTCCATCCTCTCTGCCCCTGGTGGGAGGGGAGGAGCACACCTGGCCAGTCTCCAGCATGAATTGCCTAGTGATTGCTCCACTGTCTCCCTATCACAGCTGCAAGTACCTTGTAGATTGCAGTTTTCTGCTGCCAGACTGTGGTTTTAAGGTCACGTTCACTAACCCAAAGCACATTCCAATGGGTTTCAATTTCCAGCTGCTCCTGTGAGATCCAGGCCACTTTTCTCAGTGCTGTCTGCATCCAGCCAGTGCCCTGCCTCAATCCAGCAGCCCGGATTGCTCAGCTTTGGAAGCCAGTGAGGTGGGTGGCAAGTCGTTCCATATACCACGTTTCCCTCTGTTTAAGAAGTTTGAAAAAGGTATAAGTGTTTGTGTGGTGTTCAGGCTGGCATTCCCACACATATATTTGAAGGATGTTCATCACAAGTAAAAGAATTGACAGACTGCTGGAGACCACGGATGCACTGGAAGCAGTTCCATGCATTCTTTGTATTCACTAAAGACACTCCACTGAGATGCTTTTCTGAAAGCATCAAGGGCTGAAGTAGGGAGTGGTTCTGCCTGGGTGTTCTGATGCCATCTGTGAAGGGCTGGCCTTCCCCGGCCCCAAGGCTGTGACTCATTAAGAGCAGAGACCCTGGGAAGTTCACCCCTCAGCTGAGTGGGCATGTTCCAGGCACAGTGCTCAGTGCTAGAGAGACAGATGTGAGAGAGCTAGAGATGCTTACACATTCCAACATCATTTAAGGGTGAAGGTGAAGGCTGATTTTGTTTCCTGCCTGCCCAACCTCCTTGGGGTGAATTATTTTGCCAACTATAAGTATGACTTTAAGGATTTGGCCCCTGGGGCTGCAGGGGTGGGAGGTGGACGGGGGCAACTTCATGTCAAGGCTTCACATGTTATGCTAGGGCACGAAGGTGCATTCAACAAAGGCTCAGTGTTAAGCAGATTCTCTGCCAAGGACTTTGCAACTATAAGTCAGGGTTCCCACCACTGCTGCAAATCAGGCAATGTCCACTGTACCTGGCTTTGTTGGGTGAGGGAAGGGACAGTGTGTGACCTTGGAAAAGCTAATTCACTTTGTCAAGGGGCTGGAAAAGGATCTGGCTAGACATGTCTCTTGTCAAGAGTAGCATTAGCGATTGTCTGAAATGAGGGTCACCTCAAGGTTTCAGCTGAAGTAGCTCTGCTGATTTCTGGGTTGAAGTTAGTAGATTTGGTGGAAATCACAGACATGACTTCACAGCCTGAGATTCCCTGGACTCACACAGCCACTGTCAGTGCTGCTGCAGCCTAGACCAAGGCCTATAGGTATTCTTGATCTTGCTCTCATCTGTGCAGTGGAAAGATGCAGGTATGAGGTGTGGGAAAATCGAACAAAATGACAAACACAAAGGCTTTTGTAAGATTCAGGGGCTTGTGTGAATGTTAGGAGGCAAGGTGGTTACCAGGTGGTTGTGCCCAGTGCTGCAGGGAAGGGGCTGCTGAGGGGCGTCCTAAAGTCTTGTGTCCCAGCTCCTAGGAGCCTAGGAGGAGGAGAGGAAGTTGCAGTGCATGTGGCCTCTGTCCTCTGGGATTTCCAGCTCCTGGGGCAGGGTGATGAGGGAGTGAGAAGGCGTGGCCTCCCTTTCCTGAGAACAGGAAGAAAGAAGGAACTAGTTCTGCTTCTCCTTTGAGGGTGTGCTGTGCGTGGAGTGTGCAGGACAGAGCTTTGGCATGAACTGGCAGTGGTCTTGAGCAAGGCATGACTCTTCTGGGTTTCTGGTTCCTCTTCAGTAGGTACTGTCTCTGTTGGCTCTGCCCACTTTTATGTCTAGTGATTGTCTAAGAGTTTTAAAACCTACTTGTGAAACATCCGTAGATTAACGTAAAGAAAAAAGGCCTTATTTAAGTCATCACTAAGTTCTGCAGTTCAGTGGTCATCAGATATCAGGGAGGGAGGGAATCGGCCACACTTCTTGGCCCCACTTCTTGATCCTTTACAACCCTATGAGAGGTATGGTGCCCCTTTCCCAGTGAGGTGCCAGGTGCCACTAGAGCCAGGGAAAGGCTGGGAAACCACTTTCTCAAACAGCTTCAGCTTCACACAAACAAATAAGCACATGGAGGCTTGTGTTATTATGAAGTTTAGCTGCGGAAGTGGGCAGGTGCCAGAGGATGCAAATCATCTTACACTTTTACAGCCCAAAGTCACTGGCAACAGACCTTAGAAATGAGCCATAACCTTCATTTTGCAGGAAAGGAAACAGACCCAGGCAGGTGAAGAGGTTTGCTTCACTTCGATGGCAAAATTGAAATGAGAACTCGAGATGTCCACCCCTCACTCTCATTTGTAGAAATACTCTGTTTCTGAAATGAAAGAATACTTGCTTGTTTTTGCCCTTGTCTCCCCTTTTCCTTAGTCCCTCTCACTGCCAGCTACTTTTATTTCTGTACCATGAAGCACCTGCCTGTCTCCATTCATACAGCACCCACGTTCCTCAAGCTGTTGTTCCTACAGGAGGCTGGGCTGTGTAGATCAGACAAATGGCTTAGACAGCTGATTTCTGGTTAAACCTGCCCTCTGCCCTCATTTCAAATGTCTCCCATCCCGTCTTTTTTTTATCCGTTTATAAATATGTTGGTAGGGCAACCTCCTAGTTCTATGCCTTCACCCACCTTTTCACCTTAAAAGTAGCAAATCCTGGGTCACCATTACAGGCAGTGGTCAAGGTGAATGTTGGGAAAGTCATCTCACTTCCCAGGCCTCAGTTTTCTCATTGCTAAAATGAAAGAAGGAAAGGAGCCCACAGTTAAAAGCTGGAGTAAAGATCTCTAGATCTTTCTTTAACTTCAATTTATTAAAAAATTTTAGAGATGAGGTCTTGTCTGGCCTTGAGCTCCTGGATTCAAGTGATCCTCCTGCCTCAGTCTCCTAGTAGCTGGGACTACAGGTGTGTCCCACCATGCCTGATGGAGCTTTCTTTAGCTCTAACATCCAAACTCCACAAAGACATTGATCTGCTCTGGAGGAACCAGGGAGCCTTTTCCATTTACCCACCATAGGTCAGGCAATAGGTGTTTTGCAACCAAAATATAGGGTCCCATGGCAGCCCCTTAAGCCAAGCACAGGGCCTGTGTATTGACACACGCCATGTGCCCATAGAACTGCCCTGCTCAGAGCTACACCAGGGACTCGAGACACTCCAGCTGATGTAGGAAGGAGTTAGGGCCGGGCTCATGAGAAGGGTATTCCTACCTCAGTGGCCAGGGCTCATGCTAGGTTGACAGTAGTCCCACAGCCCACCTCATGCCCACCCCTCTGTCGCCAGTATCTGTTTAGGAAGAAGGACTGACTTCGCTAGTGCTGGTTCTTCCATTTCTTGAGGAAAGATTGCGCAGTTCAATAGGGAGCTTCAGGTTTCCAGAACAGATTACTGACTGTTTTGGAGTCTGCAACTGACCCCACTGACCCCTGCTTTTGGGGACACAGTGGCCAATCCACTTTCTTCTGTTCATCTAGCCTTGCCCCTTCACTTCCTCATAATGAACCTCCTTCATGCCTCAGATCACCGACTCCATTCCCGGCTCATTAGCCTTGGGTGGCATCTTGGGCCATGATAAAAAAACAAAACAAAACAAAACAAAAACAAAACAAAAAAACCCAAAAAACTCCCTCCAAATTGCCACCAGAGTCTCTTGATGTCTCAAGAAGAACGTGTAGCCGGAGATGTTGAGTGATCCTCACCTGAGTTGCCTAAGAGTGGGAGATTCTCTTCTGAATTTAATTTTTAAGACAGATTTTCTTTGTTTTATAGTATAAATATGCTCTGGGCCTTGCACCGTTTCAGGTTTTGGATCTAATTCCCAGTCCCTTTATAACCTTGGCAGCTGGCTTCGCTTTCATCAGCCTTTCCCTTTCCCTGCTGGTAGGCCTCTCACAACCCCACTCACTCTTCATACCACACAAATGAGTTCATTCTCAGCCGCATACCCTCCATGCGCCTTCTGTTTCTCCTGGATCTCTTTATGATGGTCTAGCTTCTTCAGGTTCATGGACACTTTGAAAAGTCGTCTGTGAATTCTTTCTTACTATGTCATTCAAAGCATTCAACTCCCTGACACTCTATCCCCTCCTCTCTCCATTGTAACAGTTGAGTTTGCTTGTGTTTCATCCTTCCATCCATCCATCCATCAATCCCTCCATCAGCCCATGTGTCTATTTTGTGTCCGTCACTGGGGACAGACAGATGACATGGTGAGTTACTGTCCTCAGGACATGGCAGTGTAGGGCTGCGGAATAGGATATATAAATGAAAAACTAGTGAGAGTGCAACTCGATATGCACAAGACACAGAGGCTGTAAAATGAGACATATTGGATAGTAAATAAGGAGCTGGGAAGGATGTGCTGGCAGGAGAGCTGGGCACCCTTTAAGCAGAAGGAAAACCATGCACCGGCCTGGGTGGATGTAAAAGCATGCTGCATGCCAGAAGCACTGAGTTTGGAAAATTGTTGAGGCACGAAGCAGGAGAATCTGGGGATAGGGCAGGGATTGGTGAGAATTAGTCTGGAGAGTCAGGCAGGGTCCAGGGCTTCAGAGGCCCTCTATGTTATGCTAAGGCTCTCAGGCTCATCCTGACAGTCCAGGGGCTCCCTCAGTGGTTGGTTTTAAGGAAGGGAGTGACATGGTGAGACTAGTTTGGAGAGCACTCTGGCAACACTGCTGAGGATCGGTTTCATGGGTGACTCTCCAAGACAGGGAGGCCTGTGGGGAGTAAAAGTCAGAATGATGTTGCCTGGGAGGAAGAGGACACATGCAAGAGGCGTTGTGGAGGTAAAGTTGGTAGTGCTGAATGACAGGTGGAAGGAGTCTGGGGCTGCCATCCAGGTGTCCGGCTTGAAAATGTGGGTGCATGGGAATTCTGTGCCCACACCCAGTGCTATCTAAACTAGCAGCCATTCTGCCTCAGGCCTTCCTCAGTTGCCCCTGTCTTCCGTTTTGTTACCAACACATAAATCAGGCCTTCATTTCTTACCTAGATTTTTGAAATATCCTGTTCATCTCTTTCAGTCCCTCCTACAAAATGCTGCCAAGGTAATCTTCCAGGGACAGCTGAACAATTCCCATTGCATAGTGAATGATGTCGCAGCTTTTTGCATCACCATCAATATTCATAGCTATAGGAGACTTTTTTTTTCCCGTAGAGTCCAATTTTTGAGAGAACATGAGGCATGCTGTATGTGTGAAGTAATTGAATGTCAAGTCGTCTTTAGGAGGGATGGGGCACGGAATTCCTACTCTGAGGGCAATGAAGGCAGCAGACAGGGTGTCTCCAGGGGTGACCCCAGGTGATCCTGCCTGTGCCCATCATTTTTTTCCAGGTGTATCTTCCACTTCTCCCCTGGCCTTGGGCTTTCGGGTCTGGTCTCATTGTTGCCCAAAATTGATCCCTTTCTCACTTGGGTCTTTGCAGACTGCATTGCCTCCTCCTGGAATACTTTCACTTGCATTCCTGTCTGTTGAAATCCTACCCATCTTTTGATATCCAGCCGAAAGGCAAGGACCCCGTGAATCCCCTGTGGGAATGGATCCTTCAGAAGCACTTTCCTTTCTATGGCACTCTGCACATTTACTGTGCACAGCACCTAACATATCTTGTATTTTATCTCCCCCACTGGACCACTAGATTGGGAGCAGAAATGGAAAACTGGAGGTCTTAATCCTGGGTCCTGGGTCCAGCCTGTGAATGTGTTTTGTTAGTTTGCATGATTTTTTCCCCACCAAATTTAATTTATTAAAAAATTATTATCTATGTTAAATATACAGAAAAGCTGACAATATGATATAATAATGTATATTTGGGACTTATCACCAAGAACGAACAGATTTGCTGCTGACACCTCACCACCTACGTTTTAAGAAATAAAATATTACACATATATTTTGAATACTAGCCCACGCATTCCTCTCTTGGAGCAGCTCTTTGAGCTGTTTCTTAAAATTTAGAGTTAGTCGCTGATATTTAGAAATCAAGAGATTTCACGTAAGAGTTGGCCTCTGGCTGCTTTCCTGCCAGTTCTCAGCAGGCCATCACGGGTTCCCAGCCCCATCCTGGCCCTCAGAGCCTGGCTGTCAGGTGGTGAAAACCTGAGTCTGGCACCTGAGTTCCTCATCTGCTGTCCATACACGTTTCCTAGCAGGCAGGGGACCTCCTCATGCCCCTCGTCTTTCTTTGCACCACTGCCCAGGCTGTGCCCCCTGCCTGGACAGAGGAATTCAAGGCCTCATTCAAGCCCCACTGGTTCCTGTGGCTTTTCCCAGTGACTTCAGCTCAGCTCCATTCTCTATACTCATATACACCTAGCCGTTAAGCCGATGACTGAGCAATTGCCTGTGTTTTCATTCATTCCTTTGACAGGTACCCTGCAGAGCCACCTAGGTGGAGGAAAGGGATGCAAAAATCCCCACTGGGTCAGGCTTCCTTGCTCTTCCCTCCGAGACTTGCTGCCCCCGTGTGGTGCATTGCGTGAGGTACAGCGAGGCTTGCTTGGTGCAGGAGGTCTGCCTGCCTGGCACCCTCAGTTGTGAGAAGGGATGGCGCATTTTGTTGGAGGCAACACTCCGAGTCCTTTGTGCTTTTCCAGTTGAGACTGCTGGCCCATCCAATTTATTCCTCTCTTTCTGTGATCACCGCTCACTGCCCATTGGAGGTATAATCTTTCCCATCACTTCTCTTTGAACATTGCCCTCGTTGGTCAATAAGAGTGGGGTTTCACTCGACTGAAAAACCAAGGGGAAAGGCTCTTGTCCCGGATTCCACCACCCTCCTATCCTTCCCATGCTATTTGTCATAAACATATGGATGGTGGGCATGCCTTACAAGAGCAGGACAGGTGCTGGCTCTTGCATTTTGTTCAGTGGATGGGGCAGGAGGGATGTTCCATTTTTCACTCTACCCCACTGGCCTCGTGCAATTCCACCCTGATGCTGGTGCTGGTCATCTGTCCCTTGGTGTTTTGAGGTGGCAGAAGCCTTTTCATCTGGGCCAGAATGTTTTCCCTTTTTCCGTTCAGAATGAACTTTGAAACTGTCTCCGTTGTGGTAATCAAATTCAACTGATTAACCATTCATAAATTTTCTGTGTAAGAAAGAAGCCATCTTGATGTTGAGTGTAACCCTTATCGTGGCTGTGATATACAGCCAGGTCCAGAGGCAGACAGCTTCCCTTCCCACACTCTGGACCCACAGCAACCTCTGCACCCACTTCAGGTAAACTCTGTCCCTAATCCCCCTGAAAGTGTTTCTTTCGACCGTTGCTTCTTTGATTGGTTAATGACTATGTCATCACTGAAGTCCCCAAACTTGTCTTTGTTGGCCTCCCCTCCTCAGGGAAATTGAGAGGAATGTGGGGACCAGTGATAAAAGGGGAGATGTAGGGAAGGAGAAGCTAAGGAGATGGAAGAATAAAGGAAGAAAGGATGTGATTTAATGGAAAGATGGATAAAAAAGGAGGGAGAGGCAGTTAAATCTGGGGATGTGGGATAGCAGATTTCTACTTTTTGAGCTGAGTAGGAGATAAATTTTCTGGGAAGCTCACCCTCGTTCTCTTTATTTGCCCAGGAACCCATGGTGTGGCTTCATTGTGTGATTTGAAAGGGTGAAATGCAGGGTTATGAATAACCAGAATGACCAGCACACACATACCCAGGTGTGTTCTACAGACCTTCTAGGAAATTGGCACTGAAGCTGCTGGAGGCTAAATGCATTTTTGCTTTTCTCTCCCCTGCTCAGGGCCATTTGGTAAGGCATGCAAACCTTTTCAGGTGCCCCTCAGGGATTCTCTTGGGTTCTAGGGAGTCCCCTGCATGGAATAGGGCAAGAAGGAGGTAACCCAAGGGAGTTGGGGCTCTCTCAAGGAACGGCACCCCATGCTCCAGTGCTCTGCTGTGCCACTGACAAGGCAAATTCAGGCTGAGTGTTTCAGTGGAAAGATAAGGACTTTCAACGCTGACTCCCTGGTAGCAGGTCTAGTCACTAATCACTTAGTGTGACCATGAACAAGTTTCCTCCCGATGAAATGGAAATAGTCACCTCACATCAGAGGTTTCTGATGAGTATTAAGTGAGGTAATATATGTCATATGTAGGTCAGGTTGTAGATGCCTGAAACATACTAGAGCTTATCCACCCTTCCTGACCTTCATCCACCCTTCATCCACCCTTCCTGACCCTCCCACTACTCTGCCCACCCCTAAATCCTGGTTTCATGGTACTCTTCTAAATTGGAGATGGTGATATCTGGAAATGAAAGGGAAAGGAGGAAAGTATATATTAACAGAAGCCACGCCTCCCTCCAGGTTAAGCATTAAAGCATTTATTGCTCTTTTCATTGAACTGTGTGAAGAAATGGGAGATTAAAAAAAAGAAATGCTTTCTCATTTAAGAGGGGAAATGGAGCTCTGGTAGTCAAAAGAGATCCTCAAGTTAAAAGAGACCCCAAATTGTTCAGAATTAGCCACTGATATTCGGTAACAGCAAATCACATTGTCTGTTCTTTGGTATATGGTTAGCACAGAAAGCTTCTGGTTGGGCCAGTGACTGCACAGGTTTTGATGACACAAGGAAGACAATAAGTTGGCCATTGTGTGAAAGGGAGGAGGCAGGACCTGGGCTTGTGCACTTGTTACCTTCTGTATGAAGCCAGGAGGGTGGAGCTTGATGACATCTCCTAACAACACCCACATGCACGTCTCTGTCATCCTTAAATCACTGAGTCTTGGACTTCAGGGTCTTCTTGTGCCGGTCCACAAGGTATAAATTGGCCTGAGCAGGAAGCTCACTATTTCCAGCAGGAAGCCAATGCAGCCTATCAGGGCTAAAGGAAGGCTCCATCTGGAATCAAGGCAGAGGCCTCTCTCTTTGCTCAGGGTGTAACTAAGGTTATCATAGCTTTGGTGAGGCGTGTCATCTGAGATGTAGTGGAACTGACCTCGTATTCTTGGGGCCTTCTTGGGGTCCTGTAGGGCCCACAAGACCAGAATGTGGGCCCGGGCCACGTTGCCAACATAGACTGTGTTGACTGTGGATAACTTGCTGACACTTGACAGGATCCCATTGTAATGGGGCCTCATTTGTAGTGGCAAAAAGGATTGGGCTTCTTTCCTCATAGATATACATGGGTCTTAAGGCACAAATGTACAAGATACCGCTATTTTTCAGTGTTCACCCATTAGCTGTCAGCACAGCCTCCTCAGCAAGCTTTTTGCTCTATGTGTATGGAGCAGACCATATGTTTTCCAAAGGCTCTTATTTGTGGCCATTCTGGATGATCTCATTGTAGAAGTTGGGCCTGGCTACCTCTATGATGCTGGTGTGGATGAAACCTGGCATACTAGCTTGGACACAGGTTCCCAACAGAAGTTGGGTACCTGCCCATGAAGAGTATGCTGTCAGTGTCAGGAAATATCCCCATGGGGCCGCAGCCACATGCACAGATCCATGTGCCCCATTCTCCACTCCCAAGTGCAGTGGTTGTAACACACTCGGGTTACCACCGAGTGTTGTATTCTTCTGTGGCTCTGACTGAGATTGGGGCCATGCTACAGCCATAGGAAAAACATAAAAATAAAAAGAAATGAAGATTTGGGCTCTAGACAGGAGGAATTTCTAGACTTTTAGGTTTTGTGGACGTGTGTGTGTGTGTGTGTGTGTGTGTGTATACTTTAATTTTGGAGAGGAACCTAGAGTTATCACTTTATATTTTGACAAGTAAGAATATTGCAAAATTATGATTTTTTCATTGATAACATTAAAGACAGAGTATTTAAAACTAAAAAATCAGGAAACTATACTCTGAGAATATGGACAGTCCCAGTCCTTAGGCACAAAAGGGCAGTGGAAGAATTCACATCACACACAGACATTCACAGTTGTATATAGGCAATACACACTCAAATATATACATGCAATTGCTGGTATTTTTCTCATTTTGTTAAAGACTAATAAAACTTTTTCTTTTTTTATTGAAGACTAATAAAACTTTGACTAGTAAAACTAAATCCCTAGAGTCACTGAGCAAATAGTGGGTTTGGGGAGCTTCTGGATACCCACACACTTTTCCTGATTGTGTGTTCTCCCGGCAAGCTGCTTCCAATTCTGGTTGTGACTCCATGTACCCAGTTATGTAAAGAGGGGGTGATGGTGATAAGCCTTCCTTCTACTTAGTATTCCAAACCCTGCACTGGCGTTTCCTGTGGAGCCTGGTGGAGGAAGGGGGGCGGGGATGGGGGTGGGGGGGAGTGTGCCCTCTGCTGGTAACACCTGCATGGGGAGGACCTTGCAGCCTCCCCTGAGCTGTGTGAAAGCAAAGCTCATGGAGGTATCCAGAGCATCTTCCCTTGAAGAAGGAATAAAAATCCTGGGCAAAAGATCATTTTTATTTGCTTATTTTTGTACTCTTGGCTCCTTTTACAGTCTCTGTGCAATTTGAGTTTCTGGAGAGACAGTCTCATCTTTTCAAAAATTAATCTAGTGGCAGAGAAAATGTGGAGTTAGTTTACCTTCAAGTGGTAAATGACCAACATTGCGAAGTATTCTCTAAGCCTGCGAGTGATAATGGTTTTAGGAAACAGATGCCTCTAACACTTCCCCTGTCATTTCACATCCCCTGTTGTTGGGAGCTGTGAAGAGTAAGAATTAAAATGAAAAACTAGTTTTCTTAGCACACTCCTTGCACTGTAGGGGAGACTTACAGGTTATGGGTAACTAGAAACTGAAAAGGTTTTTTTATTTTTTATTTTTTATTTTTTTTGAGATGGTGCTGGAGACTCAAAAGCAATTAGTTGCATTAGAAAAGGCATCAGAGTAGACTGAATGTGGAGGGCCAGACCAGCAGTGGGGTGCTATGGTCCTGAAGAGACTGGGCTCTGGGAATCAGAGGCTGAGACTACATGACAATATATCTTAAGCCAATGTGTCTGTAGGTTTAAAGTAGATTGGAAAGCCACAATTTGCAAAAACCACCCAATATTTAAGGAATGTGATGAAGCCAATAATTCAGGACTTATTCCTTCTTGTGTTGTAATTTTTGCCCTGGCACCAGAATATGAAATAGCTTCCAGGAGTTCCAGCTATAAGCTTGGAATTGTCTGTGTGATTGCCATCACATGGTGACAACACTCAGAATCTAAATTGGGCTTCTGTTGTATTCTCACCACTCAATTTGTCTTTTAGCAGTTTAATGGGTACATTTTAGAGTCTTCCATTTTGTGTGGAATTAGATCCTCCCCTTGAAATGCTGTAATTAACATCACTTAAAAAAAAACTTGAATAAAATATTGAAACAAAAAAAAAGAAAAGATACATTTTTCTCACCACTATATGGCGCATACTCTAAAACTAACCACATAATTGGACATAAAATAATCCTCTGCAAATGCAAAAGAACAAAAATCAAACCAAACACATTCTCAGGCCATGACACAATAAAAAATAGAAGTCAAGACCAAGAAAATGGCTCAAAACCATGAAATTGCATGGAAATTAAACAACATGTTCTTGAATGACTTTTGGGTAAATATGAAATTACATAGAAATTAAACAACATATTTCTGAAAGACTTATGGGAAAATAATGAAATTAAGGCAGAAATCAAGAAGTTCTTTGAAACTAATGAAAATAAAGATATAACATACCAGAATCTCTGTGACACAGGTAAGGCAGTGTTAAAAGGGAAATTCATAGTACTGAATGCCCATATCAAAAAGTTATAAGGTTCTCAAATTAACAACCTGACATCACAACTGAAAGAACGGAAAGAATTAGAGATGCAAGAAAAAAATCAACCCCAAAGCTAGCAGAAAACAAGAAATAACCAAAATGAGAGGGGCTAAACTGAAGGAAATGGAGGCATGAAAAACCATTTAAAAGATCAGTGAATCCAAAAGTTGGTTTTTTGGAAAAAAAAAAAAGATAAAATAAATAAATAGTCCACTAGCTAGACTAATAAAGAAGAAAAGAGAGAAGATCCAAATAAACACAATTAGGAATGACAAACGAAATGTTACCATTAACCCCACAGAAATAAAAATAATCATCAGAAACTACTATGAACACCACTATGCACACAAACTAGAAAACCTAGAATAGATGATTAAATTCCTGGACATATACACCCTCCCAAGACTGAACCAGGAAGAAATTGATTCCCTGAACAGACTAATAATCAGCTCCAAAAATGAGTCAGTAATAAATAGCCTACCAACAAGAAAAAGCCAAGGACCTGATGGATTCATAGCTGAATTCTACCAGATGTATAAAGAAGAGCTGTTACCATTCCTACAGAAATTATTCCAAAAAATTAAGGAGAAGGGACTCCTCCCCAACTCATTCTATGAGGCCAGCATCATCCTGATACCAAAACCTGGTGGAAACACAACAAAAAAAAGAAAACATCAGGCCAATATCCTTAATGAACATCGATGCAGAAATCCTCAACAAAATACTTGCAAATGAATCCAGCATCAAAAAGCTAACCCGCCACAATCAAGTAGGCAAATGAATCCACATCAAAAAGCTAATCCACCACAATCGAGTAGGCTTCATCCCCAGGATTCAAGGTTGATTCAACATATGCAAATCAATAAATGTAATTCCTCACATAAACAGAACTAAAGATAAAAACACATGATTATCTCAACAGATGCAGAAAAGACTTTTGATAAAATTCAAAACCCCTTCATGTTAAAAACTCTCAATAAATTAGGTATTAAAGGAACATACTTCAAGATAATAAGAGCCATCTATGACAAAACCACAGCCAACGTTTTACCAAATGGGCAAAGGCTGGAAGCATTCCCCTTGAAAACTGGCACAAAACAAGGATGCCTTCTCTCACCACTCCTATTCAACATAGTATTGGAAGTCTTGGCCAGAGAAATCAGGCAAGAGAAAGAAATAAAAAGTGGAAGAAATAAAAAGAGGAAGAAATAAAAATAGGAAGAGAAGAAGACAAACTATCTCTATTTGCAGACGATGTGATCTTATATCTAGAAAGCCCCCATAGTCTTGGCCCAGAAGCTCCTTCAGCTGATAAACAACTTCAGCAAAGTTTCAGGATACAAAATTAAAACACAAAAATCACTAGCATTCCTGTACATCAACAACAGCCAAGCCAAGAGCCAAATCAGAAAGATTGTCCCATTCATAACTGCCACAAAAAGAATAAAATACCTAGAAATACAGCTAACCAGGGAGGTGAAAGATCTCTACAGTGAAAATTACAAAAACTGCTCAGAGAAATCAGAGAAGACACAAAAAATGGAAAAAAAAATCTCATGCTCATGGATGGGATCATTAAAATGGCCATACTGCCTAAAGCAATTTACAGATTCAACGCTATTCCTATCAACTGACCAATGACATTCTTTATAGAACAAAAAAACAACTATTTAAAAATGTATAAAGAACCAAAGAAGAGCCTGAATAGCCAAGGCAATCCTAAGCAAAAAGAACAAAACTGGAGGCATTAAATTGCCTGATATCAAACTATACTACAGGGCTACAGTAATCAAAACAGCATGGCACTGGTACAAAAACAGGCACATAGTCCGGTGGTACAATAGAGAGCCCAGAAATAAGGCCACACACCTGATCATCTGATCTCCAACAAACCTGACAAAAACAAGCAATGAGGAAAACACTCCCTAATTCAATTAATGGTGCTGGGATAACTGGCTAGCCACATGCAGAAGATTGCTGCTTGACCCCTTCCTTATACCATACACAAAAATCTACTCAAGGTAGATTCAAGATTTAAATGTCAAATGCCAAACTATCAAAACTCTGGAAGACAACCTAGGCAATACCATCCTGGACAGGGGAAAGCACAAGTATTTTATTACAAAGACACCAGAGGAACAACAAAAGGAAAAATCCACAAGTGGGATCTAGTTAAACGTAAGAGTGTCTGCACAGCAAAAGAAGCTATCAACAGAGTATACAACCTACAGAATGGGAGAAAATATTTGGAAACTATACATCTGACAAAAGTCTAATATCCAGCGTCTATAAGGAACTTAAACAGATTTACAAGAAAAAAACAACCCCATTAAAAAAATTCAAGGGGGCCATCCTTTCTGAGGCCAAACTAATAAATAATTTAGTGAGTGAATTGAGAGAAGGGATGGTCTTCCTTGAGATCCAAATTTGATTTCACAAATATTTCAAAACAAGAAGCAAAAATATAAGAAACTATGAAGAAAAGATAAGGGACTTGGAGGATAAATCAAGAATAACAAAGTGTCACAAGCAGTAAAAGGTATTAATGGAGAGAAGACAATAATTAAACCAAGAATAGTAGATTATTCCTTGAAGTGTAATAGAAGGCTCACTGTTTCAGGTTAAACCATGCTCTCTCAACAGAGGTGAAAAGGGGGTGATAGTGTCCCTAATGGGGCAAATATTTGTTCTTGGGGGAGTGAATAAAAATCTCACTCTCTTTATGTACAAAGCACAAATACAGTACATAAACAAATATACAATATACCTGTGCTATTAAAATTGTATGAGACGGCGATTAGGAAAAAGTGTCTAAAAAGGCTCCATAAGTGGGGATTGATGAAAAAATGGAGAAATACTGGACTAGAGTGAAGAGAAATAAGAAACATTGAGGCATCTGCTGGTAAAAATTTTGAACACTAAGGAGAAAGAGAAACATTTTACAAACATCCAATTAAAAAGAGCATCTTATCTACAGAAGAAGAATGATGCTGGAATTAGACTTTTTATCTCCTGTGCTGGAACAGACGGTGGCATGGCAGTTAAGGACTACTGAGAGAAAGGACTACAGCCCAGCAATGCTGTACCCAGCCACGATGTGGCCCTGTGTCAGGGTGAAGGAAAGATACACAGCAATTCAGGCAGTTTATCTCCTGTGTTCCCCACAGAGAAACCTACTAGAGAGAAGACTTTCCAAACATTATCACTTATGTGAACCTGAACAATTCATGGAAATGGGAAGAAAAGAACACAAACCTCTGGGGTTCACCACTAGACTTTGTGATTCACTGGTTTGGGGTCTACATTTTCATTTTTTACAAGTTCCCAATTAATGCTAATGCTGCTAGTCTAAGAACACACTTTGAGAAACTTTAAGGTGTTTCCTAATTTGTGTGTTTGTTTGTTTGTTTTGAGATGGAGTTTGGCTCCTCTTGCCCAGGCTGGAGTGCAATGGCATGATGTCTGCTCACTGCAACCTCCGCTTCCCAGGTTCAAGCAATTCTCCTGCCTCAGTCTCTGGAGTAGCCAGAATTACAGGCACCCGCCACCATGCCCGGCACATTTTTTTGGTATTTCTTTAGTAGAGACAGGGTTTCACCATGTTGGCCAGGCTGTTCTCGAACTCTGGACCTCAGGTGATCCCCCCGCCTCAGCCTCCAAAAGTGCTGGGATTACAGGCGTGAGCCACCAAACCCAAAACGATGACTTCAAGTGAAATGATGTATGATAAAATTAATTTTATCATAGGCTAATTGATATGAACAAGAGTCACAAAAACATCACCAAATTTCTAAATAAAGATTCAACACCCTTAGAATATTAAACTTAGAAACAAATGTGAGCTGTACATACAATTAAGAAAGCCTAATAAAACCTAGTAAGATTATTATTCACCTAATTTTTGGTGAATCAGTGGGTGATCGTGGTCGCAGTTGTGGTTAAGTTAAACCAAGGAATAGATGTTTGCAAAGAAAAAATTGTAAGGAGCACCTCCTACTACTACACAGTTAAAAAATCAACAATGACAGACACTGCAGGCTGGCTGATCTATTTTGTACTCTCATCGTTATTGTCTTGCATTTGTATGATTACTGCATGTTTTATGAATTTTTATTTTTCAATAATTTGTATTCATTCACTCATTTTCCAACCCGATGATTCCAGTTCAGGGTGGCAGGTGGCTGGAACCTATCTTGGCAGCTGTAGGTGCGAGGCAGGACCCAATGTTGGACAGGACCCCATCTGGGGCACAGGGCACAGCCTCGCACTGGGACCATAAGGATGTCAGTTCATCTAATTTGCACATCTCTGGGATGTGGGAGGAAACAAGAATATCCAGAGAAAACCCACACCAACATGGGGAGAATATGCAAACCCCATGCAGACATTGGTCTGCCAGAAATTTTTAAAATTAATATTATAATAAAATGATATTATTTGAGGCTGGGCACAGTGGCTCATGCCTGTAATCCCAGCACTTTGGGAGGCTGAAGTGGGTGGATCACTTGAGCCCAGGAATTTGAGACCAGCCTGGGTAACATGGTGAAACCCCATCCTCTATAAAAAAAAAAAAAAAAGTTAGCCAGACATGGTGGTACACACCTGTAGTTCCAGCTACTCAGGAGGCTGAAGTGGGAGGACTGATTGAGCCCAGGAGTTTGAGGCTGCAGTGAGCCATGATGGCACCACTGCACTCCAGCCAGGTTGACAGAGCAAAACTGTGTCTCAAAAAATGAAAAAAAAAAAAAAAAAGGATGTTATTTGAGAACCTGCTGTATTTGCAATGTAAGAATCACAGTAAGAGGGACGTAGAAAAATACAGTATATTACTTCATAGATTTTGTCCCTGCACCAGGGACAAAAGTGATATCCCTGATCTGATTTATACTGAAATGAATGTGAGCTATACATACATTTAAGAAAGATTAATAAAAACAAGTAAAATTGGGCCGGGTGAGGTGAGGGTGAGCTCACCTATACATCAGTCCTGACTGGGTGGGGCCACCTGTGTGGAGAGTTACTGAATTAGGAATTTAATCATTTTGATTGTTTTTGTGAGTAGCAGTCCATTATCATAATCTAATCAATTCAAAAGAGACATGATTATCTTATTTTTTGAAACCCCATTCATAATTTTAAAATCTCTTTTATTTTCTTAATAAATTATACAACTACTAAAAAAATTCTAAACATTGCATTTAAGTGTAGAAAAGCTCAAACACAGCTGTACTTGGAGGCAGAGGATTGCATCAATTCCTGCATTCCCTGAAGAATCATTATGAGTTCAATAATATCAAATGCAGAAAAATCTGGTATTCAATAACTCTTAAAATAGCATAAGCAGATGTGTTGTTCAGAATGGGATTCTTTTTGTATTGGTGAAAAAAATTTGTGAGTTTCTGGACAAGGCTATATACAGTGGTCCTATGATTTATGCAACTGCGCTTCTTGAACATTATGAAAATTAAAACAAGCGACAATACTTGTAATTTATCATTAAATAGGGTGAGGCCTTGGAAATTGTCAGCATGTTTATCATCCAATTTCATGTCTGAAGGTCCCTGGAGAGTCCTATGACATGCTTGCAGGAAGCTTAATTGTCTTGACCATTGTCAATAGCAGCCCCCATTCACTAGGAGAACCAACAGAGCAAACTCCAGATTTTAAATGAATCCGGACTGGGTGGTGCCACCTTTGTTGAGAGTTACTGCTTGAGGTAATTTAATCATCTTGATGGTTCTTGTGATGAGTTAGGAGTCCATTATCACAACCTAATCAATCTAGAAGTCATGAAGTCTCCACCCACTAATTAAGGTGACTCAATATAAACCTGCCTCCTGTGCCTCCACATTAGCTCATTTGGAAGACCTGGCTACAGGTGGTCGTCTCCTTGGCTCAGAGTCCGTGCTGCAGCTGAGGCGTCTGTGTCTCTCTGGTTCCGAGTGGCCGCCATCATGTTCTCCTCCTTCTCACTCAAGGTGGCTGTGGTGTGTGTGAGCAACATCAACAGGAGCATGGAGGCCCACAGCATCCTCAGGAGAAAATGGCTGAGTGTCCGGTCTTTCGGAACGGAATCTAATGTGAGGCTACCAGGACCAAGACCCGGTCGTCCTGTAGTTTATGATTTTGCAGCAACATATAAGGAGATGTACAATGACCTCGTCAGGAAAGATAGAGAATGTTACACCCATAATGGGATCTTACACATCTTGGGAAGAAATGAGAGAATCAAGCCCGGTCCAGAAAGATTTCAGGAGTGCACTGATTTCTTTGATGTCATCTTCACCTGTGAGGAGAGTGTCTATGACACAGTGGTGGAAGATCTGTGTTCCAGAGAACAGCAGACCTTGCAGCCTGTGCACGTGATCAACATGGACATCAAAGATACCCTGGAAGATGCCACCCTGGGAGCTTTCCTCATCTGTGAGCTTTGCCAGTGCCTGCAGCAGTCAGACGACATGGAAGACAGTCTGGAGGAGCTGCTGTTGCAAATGGAGGAGAAGTCAGGAAGAAGCTTTCTTCACACCGTCTGCTTCTACTGAAGATCTGGGCTGGCTTTGTGCCCTTCCTCAGTAAGAACTTAGGCATGGGACTTTAGTCCAGATTTATTGTGAGAAGCATCTGCAAAGACCTTCCACCGAGTGCTGTTTGTATTACTTTTGTACATATCACCTGGAAAGGGACGATTACCAAGGAAATATTTTATGGGAAATGAGAAGGACTAACAGTTTTAAAAGCACTGAAACATGCTTGGCATTGTTCTAGGTGCATTACATAGAATAATGAATTTAGTGCTTATATAATTCTACAAGGACGCTATCCCACCATGACTGCATTTTCCAGATAAGCAAGCAGAGTTGATAATGGACTGCTGGAAAAATGATTTGTTTAAGGGTACTCAGCAGATAAATAACATTGTATAGATAAGCACCTTTTAAATGAACTTTCTTTTCACAATTTGAGGGCTATTTTTTTAATTTTTAAATTTTTTAAGTTAGTTGAGACCAATGAAGTGTGGTGTATTAACTTAAATGTTGTTCTTCTTTAATAAGAGTATAATATTACATGTTTAAAGAGATAAATGTTTTTACCTATAGATCATATCTTTTTTACTAGTGCTCACTTTAATAGATAAAATCCAAGTTGGGTAATGAACTACATGTTATTGTAAAATTTGGAGTTATCTACTCAAATAATAGTTCATCAAATTAAATGAAAAAAAAAATTTTTTAAAAGTATATTCTTATTTCTGTTTGGGGGATGGATTTCAAACTACTAAGTGACATGCTTTTGTTTAAACCTTATGAATTACACTGAAAAAAAAAAGGGATCTTTCAGAGTGGAAATTTTATTAAGTTTAAAATGTTCATTGCTTTGAGCATTGAGAACATCAGGTGATAAACCTAATGATGTTTTCAAGGAGAAACAAGTGAAACACTTCATAATCCTTGGTAGTGGCACTAAACCATGTTTACCCATAGAGGAAAAATAGTTCCGAAGTAGTTGTTCATAGTTGAATTAATTTACATGTTATCTATTGAACTAGACTGATTATGGCAACCTAAAATAACAGCAGAGATTAGCTCTCAAAAGACAATGAGTTTATTTGAATGAAGGATTGGAATCAGGAATGCACTGGGTATAACAAGTCACAGGTGTATCCTGAGAGGTTTGGGTAAGGGGAAACTTTTAAAGGCAAAAAGAAGTCCACAGAAGTTGCTTGGAAATAAATGCATTGGTCACAGTAGCTGATTGCAGGAGTTGGCATTAGCTTATTGGTGCAGACAGCCATTGCTAGGCATGTGTTCTTGCGAGAACATTTTATCTGGAATGCTGCAGTCTTGAAGAAAATGCAGTTATAGAAATACGTGTGGACATGCAGAATGAGCAAAGTGTGTAAGACCTGCTGATGGTGTAAAGCGTGTAGGATGTGCCATAATCTCTTGTGGGTTTTAGGGAGTCCTTCTGATAGTTCTTATCTCAAATATACAAGCATGGGCTCCCCTCCTTCATGACCTTCCAGCTCCACTTCATCAGCCTTCTCCACTGTGAATTCAGCCTTTTTCACGTTTTCCATGCTGGACTCCTTAGAAAAAGTCCCTATGTGCTGCCCACATTTAAGGAGTGTGGACTTGTGCTCTACTTCCCTATGGGTGGATTATCCACGTAAATTATGTGGACTTACTCCACACAGATGTGTCTATTCTCCCCCTCATGAATGTATGTATTCAGTTATTTCTTCATAGCAGTATGGAATCTTGGATATTTATTTTTCTATGTGGGGTTACAGTTTGATCCTTCTTTGTTTTGTTGCTCAAACTGTTGCTGTTTTGGCCATCACAAGCGCTTTCAGTTGCCTCCTGGACCCTTTCACGTGTCCCATCGTGGTGTTTGTTTTGTTTTACTTCATTTTTCATGGGAAAGGAAACTCACTCTGACATTATGAGATGCCCCAGGTTCATCTTATATATTTCCAGCCTCAGTCCCAGAATCAACAATTTCTCCAAATCATCCTGTTTGTATTACTGGAGGACGATGAGAGTAATCAAAATCGGGTGTGCTTGATGCTACTAAGGTACCAGCGTTTTCTGTCCTGCATCCTTTGGCTACATTTAATTTTTTTCCCCTTGTCTTAATTTTCAGTTTGATTGTGAGGCATCTACATATAACTTTCTTTGTTTTTAAGCCTCCTTGAAGTTCCATGAGCTTTTTGAATCTGTAATTTTTCAGCTTTTTACCTAATTTGAATAATTTCACCATTATTGCCTCAAAAACAAAAATCAGTTCCATTCTTTCTCGCACCTCATTTTGAGACCCAAACTACACATCTGTTAGACCTTTTGATATTGTTCCTCCAGTACCTGAGGATCTCTTTCTTTTCTTTTTTGTTCTTTTTTTCTCACTGCTCCAGTTGGATAATTCTGCTGATAGACCTTATGGTTAATTTTTAGAAGTAGGATTACTGTAGTCAAAGAGAAGTATAGGCCAGAACAGTGGCTCATGCCTGTAATCCCAGCACCTTGAGAGGTTGAGGCAGGAGAGTCGCCTTGAGGCCAGGAGTTCAAAAGACCAGCCTGAGCAACATAGTGAAACCCTGTCTCTACAAAAATATAAAATATAGAAATTAGCTAAGTGTGGTAGCACACACCTGAGTCCTAGCTACTTATAAGACTACTTGGAAGACAGAGTAAATGTGTTTTTAAATTTATTAGATATTCAAGATTCCCTCCATAGAGGTTGTAACGTTTTTCATCACCACTGGCAAACATGCCTTTTCCCTCACAAACTTGCCAGCAGGGTATAGTGTCAAGCTTTTGACATTTGTCAATCTGATAGTTTGTCAGGTACAGTTGTGCATCTGTAAAAATAGCTTCCAGCCATTCTCTCTGCTGAACACATGTGCCATTCCCCTATCATGATGTGCAGTCTCTTACCCATCCCCCTTTATCCAGGGACATTGCCTTACAACTTACTTCAACCAACAGACTGAGCTTGAAGTATTACATACTCTGCTTCATGGATTCGACTTGTGTAAAACCACAAACAAGCCACATGGTGATTACATAATCCAGGTCAGACTTTGGGGTAGATTGGACATGGGGCCGGGAGCAGTGGCTCATACCAGTAACCCAAAATACAAAAATTAACCTGGTGTGGTGCCATGTACCTGTACTCCCAGCTACTAGGGAGGCTGAGGCAGGAGAATTGCTTGAACCTGATAGGTGGAGGTTGCAGTGAGCCAAGATGGCACCACTGCACTCCAGCCTGGGCAACAGAGCGAGACTCAGTTTCAAAACAGAAGAAGAAGGAGGAGGAGGAAAGATTGGACATGGGAAGTGAAGAGGGAGAGGAAGTAAAGGAGAGGAAATAAAACAATTACAAATAAAGCTGTTAACATACTTATAATGTTAAGTTTTTTTTCATGAAATATAAAGTATTTCCCTCATTTTTTGAGTGTTTTATTAGTTTTCTTATGGTAATTTTAAAATGGAAGAAAAAACACACATACACAAATACAGAAAACCAAACAAAATAAAGGAGTTGGTTAAGAAAATATTATAAGGCATACATCATGTAATCAAGAAATAGAAATTTGTCAGACACACCTAAAGCAATGTTCATTTGACTGGTCCTTATCACAATATTCTTCTCTCTGGCATAACTCACTTTTATAGTTAAGATTTATCTTCAAATCTTCCTGAAATTTGTATCCAAATGTCAGTTTTCATCTTCAATAACCATGTGAACATCCATTTGCCTCTTTCTCTGGCTACTTCCTCAAGAAACCATTGTATTTTCAATACAGCAAATCTAAATCTCAATTTCCCACTCTACATAGTAGATAGTCAGATGTAGGAGGTCACCATTACAACTTCCAATCAGAGCTCCCCTCCCTCGATCCAATAAGCCAACACTAGAGGTATTCAACAACCTAGAAAGTCTTCTCACCATATCTGCTCAACACATAATCATGCCCCATACTTCCCACACCCTGATTTTTAGTGATAATATTAGCTCTCACCTCTCATGCTTCCCCACACCCAACTACTGCCACAGTTCTTAGCAATTCTAGCATCCACACAGATTATCCACCCAACACCCTCAACACTCTCAATTCTCCAACTGCACTTGTCTACACCCCACCAGAGACACCCATGGCCATAGTCATCAAGAACCTCACCACCAGATCAAAATCTGAAATAGTCATGCCCCAACTATAAGACCACATCTTGCCATTCACTTTTGCTTCTTTATTTAAACTATAAGGGCTGTTTCACCATGCATTGTTCCACAACCCATGGATTCCAGCTGTCCCTACTTATTCACCCTTTCCGGTTCGAAGCCAGGTTTCATGGTTTATCACTATAATTACACCCTTTCAAACTCCCTCAGCATTTCTGCACCTTTCTCTTCTGTCACATTTGCATCATCCATGTCCAAACAGAGAGAAAAGAGAAACTCAACCACCTTGTCATGTTTTTCCAAATGGATAGGCTGGAAAAAGTAGTATCTATGGGACAGTCTCACTTTTATCTTCAGAAGAGCTCTCAACACTATCACAAAAACCTACACTCAAGTTTGTATTCCCATACTTTGAAACAATTATCTATACCAAATATCCTCACCCCTATCCCCAGTCATGATCCTGACTGCCCACTGACAGCTGATGGCCTTGCCTTAAGCCACATTGACAGAATAGAGAGAAACTATCAGTGAGGAAACACCTCACTGCCCTACCACCAAAACTTCCACTTATGTATTTGGACCCAGCCACCCTGAAAGTCAGAAATCTGAGAGTGATTCAAAAGTCCTCCTTTTCTCATCAAGAAGTCTGCTCATGTCAGCTCTAACATCCCTCTCCCATGTGTCCATTCCTCTGCCTTTTCACAGACACTTTTTTCCTCCAAGCTTCCAACCTCTCCTCCACGAACTACTGTACCAGCTGGGTTCCCCACTTCCAGTCTTGCCTCCTGCTACCTACACTCCAAGAGGAAAAAGAATATTTTCTTAAAACTTTGATGTGAAAGTTGTTACTACCAAGATGAAGTCCACTATCGTCAGATCCAGGTGAAGTGGAGCTGGAGGGTCATGAAGGAGGGGAGCCCATGCTTGTATATTTGAGGTAAGAACTATCACAAGGACTCCCTAAAACCCACAAGAGATTATGGCACATCCTGCATGCTTTACACCATCAGCAGGTCTTACACACTTTGCTCATTCTGCATGGACACACGTATTTCTGTAACTGCATTATATTCAAGACTGCAGCATTGCAGATAAAATGTTCTCTCAAGAACACATGCCTAGCAATGGCTGTCTCCACCAATAAGCCAATGCCAACTCCTGCAGTCAGCTTCTGTGACCAATAAACTTTGTTTTAAAGTAGCTTCTGTGGACTTCTTTTTGCCTTTAAAAGTTTCCCACTACCCCAACCTCTCAGATGTACCTATGACTTGCTATACCCAGTGCATTCCTGTTTGCAATCCTTTGTTTAAATAAACTCATTGTCTTTTGAGAGCTAATCTGTGCTGTTATTTTAGGTTGCCATAATAAGTCTAATTCAGTAGATAACATGTAAATTAATTCAACTATGAACAACTACTTCTGATCTATGTTTCTCCTATTAATGAACGTGGTTTAGTGCCACTACCAAGGATTATGAAGTGTTTCACTTGTTTCTCCTTAAAAGCATCATTAGGTTAATCACCTGATGTTCTCAATGCTCAAATCAATGAACATTTTAAATTTAATACAATTTGAATCTCTCAATATGAAAGATTGCTTATTTCAGTGTAATTTATAAACCTTAAACAGAAACATGTGGCTTAGTGGTGTGAAATGCATCCCATCCCCCAAACATAAATAAGAATACACTTTTTATTAACATTTTTTATTTGATTTTATTTGGTGACTTGTTATTTGAGTAGATAATTCTAAATTTTACAATAATCTGTGGTTTATTATCCAACTTGGGTTTTATCTATTAAAGTGAGCATTAGTAAAATAGATATAATCTATATGTTAAAACTTTGTCTCAAATATGCAATATCACATTCTCATTAAAGAAAAATATTGAAGTTAATATACTTCATTGGTCTCAACATACATTTTTAAAAATATAATATATATTATATATATATATATACCATTCAAAAAGAGAAAAAGGACTTTATTTAAAAGACAATTTAAAATGGCCATAATTCCGCCATCATACAGATCAGTCAGTGTTTAAAATGATGGTAGTAGCACAGTGGACAGTCTTTGATTATCATGTAGAATATACCTATGAATCAGGAAAGAGATTAGAATATTTAATAATGAATGTACAGCTGGTGGTTAGTTTGTTTAAATCCAAATTTAATTACCTTATTGGATATTTGATATTTGGTTATTTAATCACAGTCATCTTTAACAGCTACATTGATTGGTGTTTTATCTCCTGTAATCCTTTGATGGCTTTTTCTTGCCTACCATTTCACAGAGGTTCAGACAGCAGTAGTAGTTCCCTAGGAGAGTTTATTGATGAAACAGTGTCTGCAAGATTTTAAAAGTTTCGTTCTTTTCTAGACTTATTTAAAAAAAACAAATGATTAATAAAAGAAAATATACATTTGTTGGTAACTGATTTTAATTATTTTTTAAAACTTGGACCTTTCTGGAAGGGCAGCATATAAAAACATCAGTCTCGAGGAGGGGACAACAATACTACCTCACTACTACACCGGCAATGACTGGTTCTTCAAACACAGTGGAGTGTGTAGCTATATGTTTTATAATTCATAATGATAGCCTCAATCATCAAGAAATACTTTTGATATTTTATTTTCCCTCAGAATATCTAGAGTGCTAAATTTTTAACTGCCTTTTCGTTGAGTCGAACTGTGGGATTCTGATTTGTATTAAGATTGTAAGTTCCTCACTGGTATACTATCATCCTGGAGGGGTGCTGTATGACTGAGGAAGAGTGAGAGAGAGAACGAGAGAGAGAGTGTGTGTGTGTGTGTGTGAGAGAGAGAGAGTGTGTGTGAGAGAGAGAGAGAGAGTGTGTGTGTGTGTGTGTGAGAGAGAGAGTGTGTGTGAGAGAGAGAGAGTGTGTGTGTGTGTGTGTGAGAGAGTGTGTGTGTGAGAGAGAGAGAGAGAGTGTGTGTGTGTGTGTGTGAGGAGAGAGAGATGCTAACCTTGTAGCATGTGAAGAATGTCTGTACCCTGATATGATAGTTACATAATCAGTATATTTGGTTTCTAGATCACTGTGCTTCTTTTTTTTCAATCTCTAATTAAAGATGCTTAAATTTGGTTTGTTAATTCTATTTTAGAAATTATAATTTTAGTTTATATTAATTTCATTTATATCTTACTGAAGAAATCTTTCCAATCGGGAGGAGGTTCTAATATTCACATGTTCTAATACGTTGTTTATTGTAAAACAGCTAAATTTGGAGATATGTAAAGCCTTGTTTTCTCTGTGTGGTTCAGCTACTTTCCATTTGGTATTACACACTCAAATTTACATTTATCTATTAAAATTGCCATTTTATTAAACCTTTTTATGCACAGTAGATTCAACTTGTGTCTGAAAATGTCTCTTGTGCTTTTTTGATTTTGCTGACTTTAAAAGGATTAATCTGGACAGACATTATGAAAAGGAAAGGTTGCGTTTAACATATTTTTTGAACATTGTAGGACAAAACATAGCTCATTAACCTTGAAGTGACTGTTGTACCATGTTTGTGCACATGCTTCAGAATCCTATGGAAGAGAATGTTCCTACTTGCAGTACATCAAAGGAATGGATGGTGGACCGTACTATTCATGTTTTGAAACATAAATGTTCACTTTAAAGCAATTGCCATAACAGATAAAAACCTGAACTTTCATTGGATTTTTGTTAATTTTCCTCATTTTGAATTATGTGCACTACCATAGCTATATCAGTTTGATACAGCATTGAAAAATTATCAGTTATATTTTGCTGCTTATGATCTATTTGTAGATTAGGTTTAAAATGGACTTAATCCATTTTTAAGGCTGAGTGAATTTTTCTAAACAAGAACCATTTGCAATATGGATTTTCATAGAGATCAAACCAATTACAACTTATCATTAGGAGTTGCAAGCACATATTCATATAGTCCAGGTAAAAATACACTAATGAGTATTTGGTAAATCCCAGTAGGCTTTTACCATTAGCATAATTTTGTGTTGTACAATTAAGTTACAATTATATCTCTAATTTTGGATAATATTCTAATATTCATTGGTTAACAATAAAGTGATGAAAGCTAAAAAATAAAAAGTAAAAAAAATAAAAAATTTAAAAAAACCCCTTATGTCCAGAACTTACAGGCTAGCTGGATTGTTTTTAACAAGATCAAAGTAATCAAAGCAAAAAATATGTAAGACTGATGAGCAAGGTCTGTTTTCTAGGGCAGTCTATTTTCTCTAACATACCTTTTTAGTAAGTGTAGTTTATTACTACAAATGTACATACAAGCTGTGAATCCTGAGATGAAGTGTTACATTTCACAACAATTATTTTTAAATTTAGTGAAATATTTCAGAAAACTTCTTGCAGAAAAAATTAATCTAGGAATAAATTTTATGCTAACAAGAATGAGAATATGCATATATCTAATACAAAGGGGGTCTTTGCCCCACCTCAGGAATGTTGTAGTCATTGTTACAATTTTTTAATTAATCTGTAACTTCCTTTTTGTCACAACAACGGATAATGTTAGCCCAGGAGATTGCATTTCAAAGCTGCTTATGTCGACTGCTCCTTTTTAGGTTTTTCATGATCTTATTTTGTATGCTGCTTTCTTTTTTGTTTGTTTTTTGTTTTGAGACAGAGTCTCACTCTGTCACCTAGGCTGGAGTGCAGTGTCACAGTCTTGGCTCACTGAAACCTCTGCTTCCCGGGTTCAAGCGATTCTCCTGCCTCAGCCTCTCGAGTAGCTGGGATTACAGGCGCCCGCCACCTTGCCTGGCTAATTTCTGTATTTTTAGTAGAGGCAGGGTTTCGCCATGTTGCCCAGGCTGATCTCGAACTCCTGGACTCAGGTGATCCACCCGCCTCGACCTCCCAAAGTGCTGAGATTACAGGTGTGAGCCAGCATGCCCAGCCGCATGCTGTGTTTTCAACTAAAGTTTTAACCAAGGATATATTAACGTGTTTGGAACTTATACATTTTGCAGCATCTGGTTGGTACCTTGATAGGGGGAAGCTCAAGAGGAATGAAAATGGGGGATGGTGTGTGTCCGTCTCCCTCCGTGGCCCCTCAAATGAGTGTGAGCCCCTCAGACATTGGGAAAGGCTCCACATGCAGCAGGTGCCTGTGCTTTGGTGAGGTGCTGACCGTCACAGCCATGGCCCTGGAACAAGAGAGGCCAGCAGTAGAGTTCTACCTGAGAGCCTGTTCTGAACAGTCCCTCTGCTCCTTCAAGGTGTTCTCATAAATATCCCTTTGAAGATAATGCTCTGTTACTGCCCCGCTTCTGGGGCTGGAGGACTGCTTGAAGACAGGTCATCCCAAGGATCGTCATGGGGGCTGCAGAGGTTATAGGGAGAGGCACAAGCAGAGAAGGTGAAGATGAGCACCCTATTTCTGCTCCGCTTAGCTGGGGATGGCCTATGTTTGTCTTTATCTCTCTTTGCAACCTACAAAGCCCTTTCATCTCTAAATCTGATGATCTTCACAGTCAGTTTAGAGAAAGCACTGCAATATGGAAAGAGCCCTGAGCTGAAATTTGTACTATCCGGGTGGCCTTACAAGGAATTAGGTGGCGGGGGGAACGGGGTGGTCCTTTGACCACATGATATGGACACCGTTTCTAAGAAGTGATGTTTATTGAACCAAATAGGAACAGTGCCTTACATAGTTCTCATTTCACTCTCTCAACTTTGTAATAATATCTTAGTTCTATTATCACCATTTTGTAGAACTAGAGATTGAGGCTTACCAAGGTGAGTTAAATTACCCCCAAATCATGGGGGCAAAGCTGGGACTTCATCCCCAGTCTGTGTTGAAAGCTCGTGTGCTTATCTCTGGTCAGATTGTCACCTTTTGAATACTCCATTCTTTCCAGCAGGAAAAGGTTCAACATCACCAGGAGTAGGTTATCTCTTGTGGAGAGAAATGTGATTTTTTTTGTTATAACTCAAACATATCCTACTTCTGAAAGGTGTTTAAGGCAATAGCCAGAAATAATAGAATGTATAGGACAAAAAAGTAAAATACAAATCTGGTACCACATATGGGAAGGCTGGAATCACAGAAATAATTGTTCTGTAACAGAAAAGTTGTCTTCTATGATTATACATAATATTGAACTCGGAGCTACCAGGTATCCATGACTACAGTAGGAAAATAAAATAAATCTAAAAATGTTACTTCTCAGGAGAGTTTTTTGTTTGTTTGTTTGTTTGTTTTTTCTTGGACGGAATTTCGCTCTTTTTGCCCAGGCTGGAGTGCAATGATGTGATCTCAGCTCACTGCAAGCTCTGCCTCCCGGGATCAAGCGGTTCTCCTGCCTCAGCCTCCCAAGTAGCTGGGACTACAGGCACCCACCACCATGCCAGGCTAATTTTTTGTATTTTTAGTAGAGACTGGGTTTCACCGTGTTAGCCAGGCTGGTCTCGAACACCTGACCTCAAGTGATCCGCCCACCTCGGCCTCCCAAAGTGCTGGGATTACAGCGTGAGCCACCGCGCCAGGCCTGCATGCTTATTTTTTTAAACCAGTGGTACAGGGGTATACAGAATAAAGCATGAAAGGCCCACTTTGTCCTCCTCCATCACTCTCACTCCCCTTTGCACTTCTACCCACAGTTGAAAGAGCTTCCACAGTCTTTGGAGTCACACAGGAGTGAGTTTAAAGTCTAACTCTCCTACTTACTTACTTACCTGGGGGAACCTGGAACAAGTTACTTGTCATCTCTTAGCCCTAGTTTTATCATCTAAAAAACTAAAGTTAGCAGTCTTGAACTCCCTAGTTGGTAGTGATCAGCAAAGGCACTTGGCCCAGAGTACAGCAGGTGTTCAGTGGAGAAACTTCTCTTTCCATCCCGTCCTTCTTTCTGATTCTCATTTTCCCACATTGCTCCATCGCCTCCCCAGGATACTATACCTTTCACATTGACTTTCATGATAGACTCTCTGTGAGTGACACAGAATTCATCAATGATAGAGGTGGTGTGGATGACGACCGAGACGTCCTGGCAGGCTCTTTTAAGGCATGACTCATCCAGAACGTCTCCTTCCAGCACTGTCAGCTTGGTCTTGTTCTGGAGCTTCGTATCAACATGGGTCAGGTCATTGCAAGGATTTCTGGATCTGGCTAGGAAGTTTTCTGATAAAGGTGATGTTTCATAGGTGTTCAAGGATGGTTAGAGTAGGGGTGTTAGAGTGGAGGGTGTACATTCCATAAAAGGAACAAGTAAACAAAGGCACAGAAATCAGCATGCGTAGCGGTTGATTGGGAAAGA
Source organism: Theropithecus gelada (assembly GCF_003255815.1). NCBI lineage: Eukaryota > Metazoa > Chordata > Mammalia > Primates > Cercopithecidae > Theropithecus > Theropithecus gelada. The sequence continues at coordinate 11,695,997 of NC_037668.1, read as the reverse complement.
GCAATCATTCCAGGAAACTAATCTGAACAGTGCGTTGTCAAGTGTGCTTGGAATATAAGCATTGCTAGAGCCATGGGAAGCTCACCATATTTCTTAAGGGGAGTAAGGTGATTATAGAGAGTTGTGTATAAGAGGAAAATATTTTAATTTAATTCTATATGTAACCAGGAATAATGATTTTGGGTCTCTGGCATCATACCAAATAAAACCTATTAATTATATGTAAAAGAAGTAGAAAAACAGACTGGCCATGGTGGCTCACCCCTGTAATTCCAGCCAGCACTTTGGGAGGTTGAGGCGGGTGGATTGCTTGAGCCCAGGAAGTTGAGACCAGTCTGGACAATGTGGTGAAACCCTGTCTCTACTAACAGTACAAAAATTACCCGGGCTATAGTGCCTATAGTCTCAGCTACTTGGGAGGCTGAGGCAGGAGGATGGATGGAGCCCAGGAGGTGAAGATGGCAGTGAGCCAAGATTATGTCTCTGCACTCCAGCCTGGATAGCAGAGCAAAACACTGTTTCAAGAAAAAAAATTAAAAAAAAAGAGAGAAACAGAAGCAGAGTTGTGATGCAGGAAGTTAACCTTGGCTTGAGGATATAAAATGGACTGGTATAGGGGATATGAGAAATTCAGGTGATCAAGAGATTAATCGGAATGTCTGTGCCAAGGTTTAGATGAGGGCTGGAGGCAGGGTCCAGCAGTGGAAGCAGAGGAGGGGAGAGATACACCAGACTGGAATTTCAGACCTTACCTTGAAGGTCCTGGTACCTACTGGAGCTGGGCTGAGAGGAAAAGGGGAAGATAAAATTACCCCCACAGTTTCCTGCTTGGGCAACTGGGAGGAGAGTGGAGCCATGACTCAGGAATTACAGATAAAATGATAAAGTGATGAATTATGAATGAAAGAATTTCATTGAAATGATTAATTTTATTAAAAACTCTTATTAAATAGCATCAAAAGCAGATAGAGATGCTGACCATGAGTTAGCCACCGATGAACTAACATCCCAGCTGTCTAGCCAGGGGCAGTGGTTACAACATCAATGTTTTCAGGCTCCTCTGAAATCCACAGGTAGTGATGCTGCCAGCAAAGTTGTCACCTGGAATTAGCCACAAAATGAACACCATGCTACATGGAGCTCAGATAAACACTCTATACTCATTTGTGCTTTATAATCTGCCTACAGCCCACAGCTTGCTTCTTTCCTTTTATCTCTATCTCATGAGGTAGCTATTCTGAGTCCCACTTTATTGGTGAAGAAACTGAGGCTGAGAGAGGTTAAGGAGAGACCTAAGGTCAGGCTTCTAGTGAAGGCTCAAATCTGCCCATCCCACCTGTCATTTTTGTACCCTGTACCCCAGGTGCAGGACTGGCTGTTTAGAATCAACTTTTCTGAGAAAGAGTAAGAATAAGCCAGTTTAACTGAAACTGGCAACAAAGGCTAAAGAACAGTGATAGTAAAATTCAGAGTGAAAAATTCAAGGCTGGAGAAATTCCTTCCTGGGGTACAAGCAGGACTATTTGCTCTCCTGATGCCTCTGCCATGTTTTGTCTACTTCCAGACCCTTCTCTTTGTCAGGCAACTCTAAGAAGGCCCTGCAGTGGGGGGAGGTAGGAAAGAGGCTGCTGGGGAGGAGGTGGCTAACAGCCTGAGAGTGGAATTTTCTCTGATTGTTTTTCCACCTCTGCCCTTCCTACTCCCTTCCTCTGCTTCTTTGCTGCCAACTTCAGAAAGACTGGCTAAAAGGAATTGCTATGTCAAAGCAGAAGAACTCCAAAGCAGAGAGAAAAAGACTCTTCCCCAGTGAGTTTGCAGGGATCTAGAAGGACCAGGAAAGGGGACTTTGTTGATGAAGCCATAGCTTCCTCCTTCTCCAAGGCACTGTGGACTTGGCAAGTGTTTTATGTAGACTAAATGCAGTTGCTTTTATGGCATGACTTGAGCTAGAGGGAGGTCTAGAGAAGCTGCTAGACAACTACAGCTTAAGAGCACAGAAGCTGCACTAGACTGTCTAGGTTCAAATCCAGCTTTGCCATAATCTAACTGAGACACCTTGGACAAGCTGATTAACCTCTCTGTCTCATCATCTGTAAGAAATAAGGTTAATAATATTACCAATCTCATAAGGTTGTTATGAACAGTAAATGAGTCAGCACATGCAAAACCTTTAGCACAGTGCCTGGCACAGAAAGAACACTGTTTTATCTTCATACAGACCCCTGCCCATCCATTATGCCCCCTGCATTTTCACTATAGGGGAACTGTTCCTCTAGGCTGAGCATTGCTTTTTTCCTGATATCAGATGCTAGATTGCAAATATTGCTGAGACACAAGGATTACAAACATTTAATATTGGTTGTGCATTAATATTTGTTTATCAAAGACACCATTAAAACAGAGAGCGGAGGAAATGGGACATTTGCAGAGGTCAGAGAAGAGTGAAAAAAGAGTAGATTGTTGGGTGTGGTCCCAGAGTGCGGTCAATGGGGGGCTTCTCTCTGCACAGGGCAGGACCCTCTGGGCAGCCAGAGCCCACATGTAGACACACAGTCCCCCCAATCCTTTGGGTCGGGGAAGATGACAGGGAATTGGTTTGGGACACACATGGAGGCAAAAGAAGAGACTGAAGACCTGTTTTGCCAAGTATCAGCTCCAGGGCCAAGTGATGAAGCCTCTGGATGAAGCTCTTGTCTCAGCTCTGTTACACATTAAGCAGATGTTCTTGGCAAGTCACACTATGTTTCTGCACCTTGATGAGTTCTTAGTTCAGTTGGATGTTACCCCACTTCTTTTTCCTTTCTTTTCTTTTCTTTTTTTTTTTTTTGAGATGGAGACACGCTCTGTCACCCAGGCTGGAGTGCAGTGGCGTGATCTTGGCTCACTGCTACTTCCACATCCTGGGTTCAAGTGATTCTCCTGCCTCAGCCTCCTGAGTAGCTGAGATTACAGGGGCACGCCACCACGCCCAGCTAATTTTTGTATTTTTAGTAGAGACAGGGTTTCACCATGTTGGCCAAGCTGGTCTCAAACATCTGGCCTCGTGATCTGCCCACCTTGGCCTCCCAAAGTGCTGGGATTACAGGCGTGATCCACCGCGTCTGGCCTGTGACCCCTCTTCTAACTCCCTCTTGGGTCTATTTGCATAAGAAGTTCCTCCTTCAAATTCTGTTGTCAATTTATTTTGGTGATAACAGAGACAAATGGTTTTTTAAAAGGCCATATATGTGAAATCTAAATGAGGCATGTCTGGCCTCATACTGCCTCTTACTCTGTCTCTGCTCTGTGCTGTGCACTTGTGTGCACTCTCTCTCTCTCACTGATGCTGTCTCTCTCTCTCACTCTGTCTTTCTCATTCTCTCTTTGTGATTCTCCCCCTCATTTGTCTCTCTCTGTCACACACATGCACACATACACTTACACACTCATCTTTTTTTTTTTTTTCCATTTCCTTTTATTTTGCCTTCACTAAAGATGCTAAGGATGCTACAAAACAAAACAAAGCCTGTGGAAGTCTAGACAGACAGGGACTCACTGGTGAGGTCTCCAGGTAAATGGTGGTTTTTGTGAATGTTGCATAGCAATTGGCAAGACAAAATGCCTCAGAACAAATGAGTTGTAGACAAGAAAGAGAATTGATGTGGGATTTTTTTTTTTTAGATGAGAAGAAAAAATGCGTGGAGGCTGAGGCGGCTGCCTCTCAAGTTCTGGGTCAGGGTCAGAATCCAGTCTCCAGAGATCACATCCAGTATCTTTCCCACTATGCCATTTTATACTATTTAATATTTCTTTTGTGATTACTGTGGATATGGGATTGGCTTTGATTTGACTACAACGTTCCATAACTTGCTAGACAAGGTCCACCTCCCAACATGCATGGAGGGTTTAAGATGGAGCCACTCACCCATGACTCAAGTTTACTTACTGGAAAATTCCTCCCTCAGCTCTGGTCTGAAGGCCTTGTCCAACGCCCTGATCTCCTTCAGCTCCTTCTCCTTCACCAAGAGGCGGACGATCCTCTGACCCAGAAACCCTCCTGCTCCTGTCACAAGGCAGCTCCAGCCCGTCATGGCCAATCCAAAGTAGCAGGAAACCCTTGCCAGGAAACAGAAAATGCTGGGGAGCAGATCTGATTAGGGTGACCCAGGAGGGGACTAAGAAGGGTGGTCAAATGCTTATATATTCACACAGATCCCTTTTTTTCTTCCACCCTCTGTTTTGCAAAAATTCCATGTCCCCACCACTGCCAGTGGTAGTTGAAAAAAAAAAATGCAAAAGCTCTAGCCATTTGTTAGATTGTTAAAAGGTGAACAGAGTAATCAGGGTGCTGGTCACCTCATCCCCTGTGGCAGGGCTGAAGCTTTATGCACTGTGGCTTCTGGCCCGGGTTGTGTCAGTTTGTACTCTGGCCACATACTCATTGCTCTCTCCTCCTGCAGGATCCCTTATCTCAGAAGAATACTGAATAGGCTATATCTAGTTCTTCCCAGGAACAATAGGAGAAATCCAATCTTAATGCTGCCGTGTGATAAAGAGTCTTGGGTTTAGCCTTAACAGGACACTGACCAGTTGATACCAGCTGTCTGGGATCTGCAACCTGTGATCTTAATCTAGACTGGGAGAAATCTCCCAGTGAAATGTGAATTTTGTTCTTGTACAATAAATACATCTGGAGGGAAATCTACGTTAGCCCATTATCTCCTCTGTCAGAGTATCGTTTGAAATGTTGCTGCTATCTTGCAAAATTTAGAAATTTGCAGTGGTGACAGCTCCAATCACTAAGCTTCATGGGGATGACTTTCTTTCGAACTCAGTATATCCAAAACTTCAATTGCCATTTTCCCCTGGAGAGCTCTGGGTTCCTAGATGAAGAACATCATTGAAGGAAAGCTCTCTAGTGATAACCACTTAATGATATGGCCTGTACCACAAGAGTAGGGATTTTTAGTTGCATGCCACAATGACTTTTATCATAGATGTTTGAACTTATCCCATAGTTTTGCCTGCAAAACAATTCTTAGCAAATTCCTGAACTGAAGATGCTGTAAGTGCTTTTGAAGCCTATGCCCCAGAACTGCCCAAATATCTCCATCATAATCTCCCCAAGACACTTTCTTCTATTTTAAAAAATTGAGAGGTAATTTATATGCATTACAATGCCCAGATCTCAAGTGTTCAGTGTCAGTGAACCTTGACAGTCATATATGCCCATTTAAGTACTACCCAAAAGAAGATATAGATCATTTCCTTCACTCCAGAAAGATTTTCTGCCTGCTCTCTGTTATCTTTCTGCTCTTCCCCGAATCTACCTCGTAGGTTTTGTGCATGGAGTACAGAAAAATTGACCATTGATTGTCTCTACTGTTTGTTCATTTTTCTATTTCATGATTTTCATTATTTTTTCATTGACTTACATTTATTAACTTTGGGTTTATTTTACTCTTCTTTTTCAGGATTCTTATGATAAAATCATAGATAATTAACTTTACTCCTTTGTTCATTTCCACTACAGACATTTAAAGTTGTAAATTTCTCTGTAAACACTATGTTAGCTGTATCCAACCTTTTAATGCTGGATTATCATCATTCAGTTAATGATGTTTAAAAAATTTCCTTGTGATTTCTTCTTTGACCCAAGTGTTCATCAGAAGCATGTTGCCTGTTTTCTAAAGTTGTGGATTTTCTAGATATCTTATTGTTATGCCTTTATAATTAAATACTATTGTGGCCAGAGCATATACTCTGTATGATTTTGATCTTTGGATATATACTGAGACTTGTTTTATGGTGCAGCATATGGTGTATGTTGGTGAACATACCATAAACACTTAACAAGAATGCTTTCTGCAATTGTTGGAAGTAGTACTCCAGAAATGATTTGGTCTGAAACCCCACTCTGGGTCTTTACCTCATCCCGTGTTGTAGACTCACCTTCTACTTGGGATCTGACACTCAATGCTTCAAACGCACTTGGCCCTGTGACCCAGGATGCAGCAGCTTGTTCTCTGAAGCTATCAGAACTAGCTGCAGGCCCTGGGTCTTGCTGAGATGTGTGGAGCACTACCTGAAACCACTCAGGCGCATCACGTGCGTGTACCTCCTATAGCAGATGCTGGAGTGCACCTTAAGAATCCCCATTGCCTTCAGGAGAGGGTCACTCATTCTTTCAGCTGTTGAGAGTTCTGGAGTCTGGTAGATTTCAGCCAGTGTCTCTTGGAGTCTCTGAGTGGAACTGATAAGTGTAAGCACTAAAGGAAGCAAGAAATAAAACAAAGAGCAAGACTGATTAGGGGCCAGTAAGGCCACACCACTAACATTCTTTTGTTTTTAAACAGCTTTACTGAGGTGTAATTGACATATCATAACATTCACCTGTTTTAAGTGTACAGTTCAATTATGTTTAGTAAAATTTTAGACTTGTGTGACCATCATCACAATCTTGTTTTGGAACATTTCTACAATTCCTAAGAAATCTCTCATGCTCATCAATACCACCCCTTATTCCCACTCCCCAATTCCAGGCAACACCTAATTGACTTACTGACTCTACAGATTTGTCTTTTCTGGATGTTATAAAAATGGAATCATACAACATGTGTTTTTTTTGTATCTGTCTTCTTTCACTTAGCTTAATATGCTTTTGTGGTTCGTCTATGATGTAGCATGTATCAATATTTAATTTTTTTAGGTGCTAAATTCTATTAAATTATATGGATCATTCCCATTTTTTAATTCTTCCATCAGTTGATAGATATTTGATGTGTTTCCACTTTATGGACTATTATGGATAAAGCTGCTATGAATATTCACCTTCATGTGTTGTGTGGACATAGGTTTTTTCCTTTGGGGTAGACAGCTAGGAGTGAAAGTGCTAGGTCATATGGTAAATGTATCTTCAACATTTTAAGAAACTGCCAAACTGGTTTCCAGCATGGCTGCATGTCCCATCAACAATGCATGAGTATTTCAATTTTTCCACATCATTGTTATTTCACTTCCTCAATTGTTAGTGTCCTTCATTTTTATTATAGCATTCTAGTAGGTAAGAAGTGGTGTCTCGTTGTAGTTTTGATTTGCATTTCAATGATGCTGACCATCTTTTCATGTGCTTTATTTGCTATTCCCGTACCTTTTTGGTGCAGTGGCTATTCAAATATTTTGCCCAATTTAAAATTGGTTTATTTGTCTTTTTGCTATTTAATTGTCAGTGTATTTTATATTTTGGATACAAATCTTTTAGCAAATGTATGTATGATTCGAAATTTTTTTCTCAGTCTCTGAGTTATGTTTCCATTATCTTATTGATGTCTTTAAAAATGCAAACATTTTTAGTTTTGATCATGACTCATATTTCAACTTTTTTCTTCTACCAGGAAACATTGGGATTTTGCCTAACTCAAGTTTCTGAGTATGTTAATCTATGTTTTCTCCTAAGACGTATATAGTTTGGCCTTTAAATTTAGGCCTATAATCCATTTTGAGGAAATTATTGCTTATGTGTTAGTTAATGGCCAAAACCATAGGACCAACTGATTTTCACAAAAGTAAATTCAATGGGGCAAAATGATAGTCTTTTAAACAAGTAACACTGAGACAACTGAATTGTCCACATGCTCAGGGAAGGTCAGCATGCTATGTCAAGTGATGCCCATCTGACTCAACACCTATTGGCATCAGGGTTCACAAAGAATTTCTCAATATGATAATTATGGGTTAAATAATTATGGGTTAAATAATTATGGGTTAAATAATTATGGGTTAAATAATTATGGGTTAAATAATAAGCTGTAGCTCTCTGCTTCTCCCATTCGACAGACAGCCACATTTTCTTGTGCAGCGCCAGCCGCATCCCTGAGACACCACAGTGAAGGTGAAGCCTGGAGTCAATGGGTTTGGCTGTATTGGGTGCCTGGTCTCCAGGGCTGCTTTTAACTCTGTTAAAGTGGATACCGTTGCCATCAATGACCCCTTCATTGACCTAAACTGCATGGGCTACATGTTCCAGTATGATTCCACCCATGGCAATTTCTATGGCACCGTCAAGGCTGAAAACGGGAAGCTTGTCATGAATACAAATTTCACCACCATCTTCCCAAAGCTAGATCCCACTAAAATCAAATAGGCTGGTGCTGGCCTTGAGTACATCATAGAGTCCACCGGCATCTTCATCACCATAGAGAAGGCTGTGGTTCACTTGCAGGAGAGATCCAAAAGGGTCGTTATCTCTGCCCATCTGCTGATGCCCCCATATCTGTGATGTGCATGAACCGTGAGAGGTATGACAACAGCCTCAAGATCATCAGCAATGCCACCTGTACCACTAACTGCTTAGCACCCCTGGACAAGGTCATCCATGGCAACTTTGGTGTCATAGAAGGACTTATGGCCATGGTCCACATCATCACTGCCACCCAGAAGACTGTAGATAGCCCCTCCAGGAAACTGTGCCATGACAGTCGCAGGGCTCTGCAGAATGTCATCCCTGCATCTCCTGGCACTGTCAAGGCTATGGGAAATGTCATCCCTGAGCTGAACAGGAGGCTTACTGGCATGGCCTTTCGTGTCCCCACTGCCAACATGGTGGTTGTGGACCTGACCTGCCATGTGTAAATCCTGCCACGTATGATGACATCAAGAAAGTGTTGAAGCAGCATCGGAGGGCCCCTTCAAGGGCATCCTGGGCTACACTGAGAACCAGGTTGTCTCCTCTGACTTTAACTGCGACATCCACTCCTCCACCTTCGATCCTGGGACAGGTATTGCCCTCAATGACCACTTTCTCAAGCTTATTTTCTGGTATGACAATGAATTTGGCCATAGCAAAAGGGTGGTCGACCTCATTGCCCACATGGCCTTCAAAGAGTAAGATCCCTGGACCACCAGCCCCAGCAAGAGCATGAGAGGAAAACAGAGGCCCTCAGCTGCTGGGGAGTCCCTGCCACACTCAGTCCCACACCACAATGAGAATCTCCCCTCCTCACAGTTTCCATGCAGACCCTCTGAAGAGGGAGAGGCCTAGGGAGCCCCACCTTGCTGTGTACCATCAATACATTCTTCTGCGTTCAGCCAAAAAAAAAAAAAAAAAAATGCCGTATTAGGAAAACTGACAAAGATTATTAATCAACAAAAGAATAGAAGTATCTTACACTGATGCATAAATGGTCAGGAAATATCTGGGCTCACAATGTGAGTCTGCATTTCAGTGTAGGAAGACTAGTTTCCCTTACTATAATTTTTTATCATGTTAGCACAAGGACACAGCTTTATCAATGAAGGAACACACAGTCTTCTGGTGTGAAACAGTCTAGATTTAGATGCCAGCTGTTCACAGCATTGTCTGGGAAAATCAACTGCCCAGAACCTAGAGTTTTGGGGGCTCGTGCAAAGCGTTTTCCTTTTCTTAGGGGAGAAAGCCACCCATTCTACAGAGACCTATACTAGGTAGAGTACCTCATGCTGGGAAAAAGAAAATCCCTCTTCTTGGCCAGCTTATTAAACTTCTGGGTTACTTTAGAATAATTATACCCCTTGTGCAATAGTCTTAGAGAGGTCAGCTTGGTCATGAGTAGCATAAAATAATTTTTAAAATCCCAGGGCTAGATGAAATAAGCTAGTGTAAGAATATTCAGGGATAAAAGGAAAAGTTTCTAGACTGAATCCTGGAATAGATATATCAACATTTAAAGGTTGAACAGAGGAGGAGGGGCCAGCTAAAGATACTGAGTATGAGTTGGTGGCAGGTAGAAGGAAAATTAGGAGGGGATGGCATTGTAAAAATCAAGTGAAGAAAGTATTTCAAGAAGAACGTGGTCCACTATGGTGGATGCTGCTGATGCATGAATGCAATAGGAAGAGAATTGATCATTGGTTTTGGCAACATCGTAAGTAATTTGGTAAGAGCAATTTCCACACATTGAAAGTTCAACTGCAAAGTCCAACCCACGTTTCTTCTGTGTGTTGAGGAATAGAAGAAAAATGTGAAGAGAGTGACTATTAAAAACAACACTTGTTCAAGAAGTTGTGCCACGAAGATCTCAGTAAAAAGGTGTTACAGCCAGTGGAGTCAAGAGTTTGTTTTTGTTGTGTTGTCTTAAACTGCACTACTCCTTTATTGATCTTTAGCACCTTGTACAGAGCAGATGTTCAAATATTGTTGAGTGTTTGACTAAATAAACTGACTATATCTCTTACGTCTTTTTATTACCATAAGAATTTGCACATCTGACATAATGGGAACTTAATACATGTTTATTGAACAAAGGAATGGAAGGATGAGTGAACAATCAAGGACTCTAGAACGTCTTAGTGCTTTTGAAAGTTAGTGCTTATGGACGAATACATAAAAGGATATAGAAGAGAACAGTGACCACAAAAATGAAAAAAGTGAGTTTCCCATACTAATGAGAGCCTGGGACTTTTGCCCAGGCCAAAGATGTTTGCCAAGGAGAAGCAATTTTCTTCCCATTCAGAGAATGGATATGAGTAGGTTCCCAGGTATTTGAAGTATACTTAAAGAGCCAGTTGTTAGAAGTAAGAAAGAATGGGCAATTCTCTCCACCATACAAGGAGAGCTGGGACCTGAGATTTTGGTTTATATGAGCTCAACTTTGCTGTCTTTCCCAGAAGGCCTTTGAAGTGCGGAAGGTATAGGCTTTAGAAAAATCTGATTTCCATCTTCTACTTATTCCTCTGTCTGCCAATTATCTTGGGCAGTGGGAGGTCACATAGATGGCATTCAACTAGGTGGTCTAGGTGTTGACCATGATGGTATAGTAGCCAGACTCTAAGGTGACTCCAGTGATCTCTACCCCCTGGTATTCATCCCCTTGTATGTGGGCTGAAACTAGTGACTTGTTTTAGCCAGTATAATAGGACAAAAGTGATGAAATGTTACTTCCATGATTAGATTAGAAAGTATTGTGACTTCCATCTTGCTTTTACACTTCCACTTTCTCATTGGCTTTGATGAAGCAAGCTGCCATGCTGGAGAGGGGGAAAATATAGCAAGGAACTGAAGGCATCCAACAGTCAAGGCAGAACTGAGGTTTTCAGTTTAATAACCTGCAAGGAACTGAATCTCCCAACAACTCTGCAAGGGAACTTGAAATTAGATCTTTCCCCAGTTGAGTTTTCAGATGAAATCAAACTTTATGCTGATGCAAGAGCTCTGGAAATTCTAATGTTTAAGAACAAAAAAAAAGGTAGATTGTCATACTTCCAGTGAGGTGCCTTTTTCTGTGGGAATTTCTCTTGCATTACAAAGAACATGAACCCTTCATTGAACCCAGTATGAAAGCCACAAGTAGTTTACCAAATATTAAAATAACTCAAGTTACTAAAGTGTTAGTGAAGATGTGGGGAAACAGGCATGTTATTTTTGGAAGTGTAAGTTGATGCAAATTTCTAGTGAGTATCTGACAAAATATTGTAAACTTTCACACACTTGACCCAGCAAGTCCACTTTAGAACTTTATTTTAAAGACTAATCAGTTAAGATCAGACCAAGAGGTCATATGGGACTTCTTGCACATAGAAAGCTCCACATATGAGCTCTAATAATATATTAATTGAGCCCTTTACTATATATCAGGTGCTTTACATATATTATCTCATTTAAGTTTTAAAATGGGCCTTATTTTCTATAATAGTTTTAACTTCACAACAAGATGAAGGGAAACAGCAGAGAGTTCTCGTATACTCCCACACCCAAACATACATAACCTCCCCCACTATCAACACCCTCCACCAGAATGGTACATTTATTACAATGAATTGACCTGCATTGACCACATCTTTATCACTCAAAGTCCAAGTTTACTCTTGGTCTTCTACATTCTCAGAGTTTTGACAAATGTATAATGGCATATCACCACCATTTTAGTACCATCTGCCCTAAAATCCTCTATCCTCTACCTATTCATTCCTTTGTGCACTCTGACCCTGACAGCCATTGATCTTTTTACTGTCTCCAAGGTTTTGCCTTTTCTAGAATGTCATATAGGTGGAATCACACTGCACGTAGCCCATTCACTTGGCTTCTTGCATTTAGTTTCCTCCATGTCTTTTTGTGGCTTGATAGCTTTTTTATTCTTTAGCACTGAATAATATATCATTGTCTGGATGTACCACAGTTTGTTTATGCATTCACTTCCCGAAAGACAATTTGACTTCTTCCAAGTTTTAATAATCATGAATAAACCCCTATAAAGATCTAACCAGCCAGGCATGATGGCTCACACCTGTAATCACAGCACTTTGGGAGGCCGAGGTGGGCGTATCATCTGAGGTCGGAGTTCGAGACCAGCCTGACCAAAATGGAGAAACCCCGTGTCTAATAAAAATACAAAGTTAGCCAGGCATGGTGGCGCATGTCTGTAATCCCAGCTACTTGGAAGCCTGAGGCAGGATAATCACTTGAACCCTGGAGGCAAAGGTTTCAGTGAGCCAAGATCATGCCATTCCTCTCCATCAGGGGCAATAAGAGTGAAACTCCATCAAAAAAAAAAAAAAAAAAAAAGCAAAACCAAAAACAAACAAAACCAACCAACCAACCAAAAAACAAAAACAAAAACAAAACAAAACAAAAAAACAAAAAAACCCCTCCATCTAAAAAAAAAAAAATAAAGAAAATAAAGAAGATCTAACTTAAAAGTAGGTTTTAAGAAATAAGTTTCCAATTTATTTGTGTAAATTCAATAAAGCACGATTGCTGGGTCATATGGTAAGAATGTTTAGTTTTATAAGAAACTGTCAAACTGCCTTACAAAGTGCCTGTACCATTTTGCATCCCCACCAGCAATGGATGAGCATTCTTGATGCTCCACATTCTTGCTAGCATTAGTTGTTGTCAGTGTTGTGGATTTTCACCATTCTAATGGGTGTGCAGTGTTATCTCATTTTCATTTTAGTTTGCAATTCTCTAAAAACGTATGATGTTGAATATCTTTTTACATGCATTTTTGCATTCTATACATCTTCTTTGGCAAGGTGTCTGTTCAGGTCTTTTGCCTATCTTTGTATCAGATTGCATTCCAAATGTAAGAATTTCTAGGAGTTAAGAGATTCCTTTTGAGATTTTTCTATGCACCTCTTCAGTTTACTGTGGACATTCATTTTTCCCTGTTTCTGAGCAATGGAGAAAACTATTTTGGCATTATCTTAATATTCTTGCCATTTCCCTTAGAATTTTGGATCTTGCCCTCTGAGTACAAGCACAACTTTAAAAATTACACACATGTGTCCAGCAGCACAGTTATCACCAGGTGGATGTATTCAAAGAGAGTTTCTACTACATTCTCTTACAAAGTAAGCTAACATCATTGTCTGTATACCACATTGCTTTAATACCGTATGCTCATGTGATTTGTTTCAATCTTACCACAAATCAATCTCTGTTGACTCCCACAAGTCCTCAGTTGGTGATTTCAGTGTTGAAGGGATGACCTTAAGCAGGCCATTATGCCTGCTTTGAAGTCCCTGTAATAAAAATAAACTTTGGGAAATTTTGCAACATGATTACTAGCTAGCATGAAAGCATGAAAAAAAAAATTGATTTACGAGACTGTGATTGGGTGTTTGGAGAGGTGGATGTTATCCTACTAATGCTTTCTCTGATTTCAAGTCTTATCTTCAAGGTTTTACTTATTTATATATTTAACCACAAAGAACATTTTAGTACTGAGATGTTTTTATCTTTTTCTGATGTGAGGAGAATCATGAGACCATGGTTATGAATTGAACACAGATAAGACAATGAGAAAAGTTGTATGTGAGAAAGAGTTCTATGATCTAGATGTGAACTTCCAAAGAGTAAATATCTAGAAAGGGCACCAAGTCCCACTGTCTGTGAGGCAGATTCCTGATGGAGGACAAGGGTATGAAGGTTGGGGAACAGGCCAGAGGAGAGCAAAATCTGCCTAGGTTTGGTCATATGCTGTAGGATGTGGCTGGTGGGAGAGCTCTCTAACGAGTCTGCCCAATGTCTGAGGTCATGTTCTTGAGATCCCTGAGTAAGAGGAGATTTCTTAGACTTAAGTCTCTGCCATTTGTTAGCTCTGTAGTACTTTATTGAGAAAGCCTCCATCTATCTACTAAAGCTATCCAATATGAGCAAAACAAACATATCTCCTTTCTTATTTACTCTTGAAGAACTGAATTAGTCAATTTTAATTTGTTTCTAGAGCTCCTGAATCCCTTATCTGAAAACTCTCTTTCTGCTACTTTTCTTGGAGGTCAGTGCATTGCACAGAATAAATGTTAGTCAATGGGCCATACAATCCTGTGATATCCTAGGTGTTGACAGTGAATATTTTACGCTTTCCTTCTCTCCTGCGATTTTTCTTGTCTCTGGCCTTGGCTCTGTGACTTGAAGTAAAAAATATTCCCAAAGTTCCTCGCAGCAGTGCATGAGTTAGGCTTACCAAGATTACCTTTGTCCCATATTCCTTCTTGATCTTGTGAAATTGTATGGTCTGAATGTATCTCTTCCAGATTCATAGGTTGAATTTTAATTGCCAATGTGATTGGATTTAAAGCTGGTTCCTTTAGGAATTGATTAACATATGATGACAGGGCCCTCATGAATGGGATTGTGACCTTGTAAGAGGGTTTGAAAGAACTAGGTGGCTCTTTCCATTCTTCCGCCATGTGAGGACACAGTGTCCATCTCTTGCAGGGAATGCAGCAACAAGATGCTGTCTTGGAAGGAGATGCTGGGCTCTCACCAGACATGGAATATAACAGAACCTTCATTATTGATTTCCCTGCCTCTAGAACATGAGAAATAAGTTTCAATTGTTTGTAAGTTACCCAAGCTCATATATTTTGTTATACTAGCACAAACAGACTAAATCATGAAGGTTCCATTTTTTTCCAAGTCACATATTGCCACATAAATCAGGGTATTTGAAGTCATCTTCAAGGCCCATGGTCATCTAGGCATCCTGTCCCACAATGGCACTGTTACTGCTGCATCAGCCAGTCACCCATAGTCATGTTCTTTCTTAGTATGTCCCTGAACTTTCAGCACAAGCACTCCATCTTTGCTGCCAGATTAAAGACCCCCCATTCCGTGTCCTGAAATTATCAGTCCACCAAAGCGGCAGTCAATTTGAGATGCGAATAAAACGTGAAGGCCTAACAGTGGAATCATGGTCAATTTCCCTTTTCTTTTTATCAGTCCATTTACAATGACATCTAATTTAAACTTCTTAGCTTCTTTTAAATGACCACAATTCTCCAAAGTATACAGTGTTCTTCCAAGTATTCTATTGACACCTGCTTTTTTTTCCTTTCCTCTGATTTTCCTCTGCTGCACTGTTTAATAGATAGAGAGTATAGGGATCTGGCAAGATGGCCAAATAAGAACAGCTCCAATCTGCAGCTCCCAGTAAGATCAATGCAGAAAGCAGGTGATTTCTGCATTTCCAACTGACGTACCCGGTTCATCTCATTGGGACTGGTTAGACAGTGGGCACAGCCCACGGAGGGTAAGCAGAAGCAGGGTGGAGTGTCGCCTCACCCAGGCAGCACAAGGGGTCAGGAAACTACCTCCCCTAGCCAAGGGAAGCCATGAGGGACTGTGCTATCGGGCCAAGATACCACGCTTTCCCCCCAGATTTTGCAACCTGCAAACCAGGATATTCCCTTTGGTGCTTACACCACCAGGGCACTGGGATTCATGCACAAAACTGGGCGGCCATTTGGGCAGACATCGAGCTAGCTGCAGTAGTTATTTTTTGTACCCCAGTGGTGCCTGGAACACCAGCAAGACAGAACCATTTACTCCCTTGAAAGGGGCTGAAGCCAGGGAGCCAAGTGGTCTTGCTCAGTGGGCCCCACCACCATGGAGCCCAGCAAACTAAGAACCAGTAGCTTAACATTCCCACTGCCAGCACACCATTCTGAAGTCAACCAGGGAAGCTAGAGCCTGGTGGAGGGAGGGGTGTCTGCCATCAATGAGGCTTGCGTAGGTGATTTTCCTTCACAGTGTAAACAAAGCCACTGGGAAGTTCGGACTGGGTGGAACCCACCACAGCACAGCAAAGCTACTATAGCCAGACTACCTCTCTAGATTCCTCCTCTCTTGGCAAGGCATCTCTGAGAGAAAGGCAGCAGCCCCAGTCAGAAGGTCATAAATAAAACTCCCATCTCCCAGGGACAGAGCACTGGGGGAAGGGGTGGTTGTGGGCGCAGCTTCAGCAGAATTAAACATTCCTGCTTGCCAGCTCTGAAGAGAGCGGAGGATCTCCCAGCACAGCACTCGAGCTTTGCTAAGGGACAGACTGCCTCCTCAAGTGGGTCCCTGACCCCCATGCCTCCTGACTGGGAGACACGTCCCAGCATGGGTCAACAGGCAGCTCATACAGGAGAGCTCTGACTGGCATCTGGCAGGTGCCCCTCTGGGATGAAGCTTCCAGAGGAAGGAGAAGGCAGCAATCTTTACTGTTCTGCAGCCTCCGCTGGTGATACCCAGGCAAACAGGGTTTGGAGTAGACCTCTAGCAAACTCCAGCAGACCTGCAAAAGAGGGGCCTGACTGTTAGAAGAAAAACTAACAAACAGAAAGCAATGACATCAACATCATCAAAAAGGACACCCACACACAAACCCCATGTGAAGGTCATCAGCATCAAAGATCAAAGGTAGATAAATCCATGAAGATCAAAGGTAGATAAATCCATGAATGTCATCAGCATCAAAGATCAAAGGTAGATAAATCCATGAAGATGAGGTAAAGCCAGTGCAAAAATGCTGAAAATTCCCAAAACCAGAATGCCTCTTCTCCTCTAAAGCATCACAACTCCTCACCAGCAAGGGAACAAAACAGGATGGAGAATGAGTTAGACAAATTGACAGAAGTAGGTTTCAGAAGGTGGGTAATAACAAACTCCTCTGAACTAAAGGAGCATGTTCTTTTTATCATTATTATTATACTTTAAATTCTAGGGTACATGTGCACAACATGCAGGTTTGTTACATATGTATACATGTGCCATGTTGGTGTGCTGCACCCATTAACTCATCATTTACATTAGGTATATCTCCTAATGCTATCCCTCCCCCCTCCCCCCACCTCATGACAGGCCCTGGTGTGTGGTGTTCCCCACCCTGTGTCCAAGTGTTCTCATTGTTCAATTCCCACCTATGAGTGAGAACATGCAGTGTTTGGTTTTCTGTCCTTGCGATAGTTTGCTGAGAATGATGGTTTCCAACTTCATCCATGTCCCTACAAAGGACATGAACTCATCCATTTTTATGGCTGCATAGTATTTCATGGTGTATATGTGCCACATTTTCTTAATCCAGTCTATCATTGATGGACATTTGGGTTGCTTCCAAGTCTTTGCTATTGTGAATAGCACCACAATAAACATACGTGTCCATGTGTCTTTATAACAGCATGATTTATAATCCTTTGGGTATATACCCAGTAATGGGATGACTGGGTCAAATGGCATTTCTAGTTCTAGATCCTTGAGGAATCGCCACACTGTCTTCCACAATGGTTGAACTAGTTTACAGTCTCAACAACAGTGTAGAAGTGTTGCTTTTTCTCCATATCCTCTTCAGTACCTGATGTTTCCTGACTGTTTTATGATTGCCATTCTAACTGGTGTGAGATGGTATCTCATTGTGGTTTTGATTTGCATTTCTCTGATGGTCAGTGATGATGACCATTTTTTCATGTGTCTGTTGGCTGCATAAATGTCTTCTTTTGAGAAGTGTCTGTTCATATCCTTTGCCCACTTTTTGATGGGGTTGTTTGATTTTTTCTTGTAAATTTGTTTAAGTTCTTTGTAGATTCTGGATATTAGCCCTTTGTCAGATAGGTGGATTGCAAAAACTTTCTCCCATTTTGTAGGTTGCCTGTTCACTCCGATGTTAGTTTCTTTTGCTTTGCAGAAGCTCTTTAGTTTAATTAGATCCCATTTCTCAATTTTGGCTTTTGTTGCCATTGCTTTTGGTGTTTTAGACATGAAGTCCTTACCCATGCCTGTGTCCTGAATGGTATTGCCTGGGTTTTCTTCTAGGGTTTTTATGGTTTCATGTCTGACATTTAAGTCTTTAATCCATCTTGAATTAATTTTTGTATAAGGTGTAAGGAAGGGATCGAGTTTCAGTTTTCTACATATGGCTAGCCAGTTTTCCAGCACTATTTATTAAATAGGGAATCCTTTCCCATTTCTTGTTTTTGTCAGGTTTGTCATAGATCAGATGGTTGTAGATGTGTGGTATTATTTCTGAGGCCTCTCTTCTGTTCCGTTGGTCTGTATGTCTGTTTTGGTACCAGTACCATGCTGTTTTGGTTACTGTAGCCTTGTAGGATAGTTTGAAGTCAGGTAGCGTGATGCCTCCAGCTTTGTTCTTTTTGCTTAGGATTGTCTTGGCAATGCAGGCTCTTTTTTGGTTCCATATGAACTTTAAAATATTTTTTTCCAATTCTGTGAAGAATGTCATTGGTAGCTTGATGGGGATGGCATTGAATCTATAAATTATCTTGGGTAGTATGGCCATTTTCACGATATTGATTCTTCTATCCATGAGCATGGAATGTTCTTCCATTTGTTTGTGTCCTCTTTTATTTTGCTGAGCAGTCGTTTGTAGTTCTCCTTGAAGAGGTCCTTCACATTCCTTGTAAGTTGGATTCCTAGGTATTTTATTCTCTTTGAAACAATTGTGAATGGGAGTTCACTCATAATTTGGCTCTCTGTTTGTCTTTTATTGGTGTATAGGAAGGCTTGTGATTTTTGCACATTGATTTTGTATCCTGAGACTTTGCTGAAGTTGCTTATCAGCCTAAGGAGATTTGGGGCTGAGATGATGGGGTTTTCTAAATATACAGTCATGTCATCTGCAAACAGGGATGATTTGACTTCTTCTTTTCCTAATTGAATACCCTTTATTTCCTTCTCCTGCCTGATTGCCCTGGCCAGAACTTCCAACATTATGTTGAATAGGAGTGGTGAGAGAGGGCATCCCTGTCTTGTGCCAGTTTTCAAAGGGAATGCTTCCAATTTTTGCCTATTCAGTATGATATTGGCTGTGGGTTTGTCATAAACAGCTCTTATTATTTTGAGATACGTCCCATCAATACCTAGTTTTTGAGAGTTTTTAGCATGAAGGGTTGTTGAATTTTGTCAAAGGCCTTTTCTGCATCTATTGAGATAATTGTGTGGTTTTTGTCTTTGGTTCTCTTTATGTAATGGATTACATTTATTGATTTGCATATGTTGAACCAGACTTGCATCCCAGGGATGAAGCCCACTTGATCATGGTGGATAAGCTTTTTCATATGCTGCTGGATTCAGTTTGCCAGTATTTTATTGAGGATTTTCACATCGATGTTCATCAGGGATATTGGTCTGAAATTTTCTTTTTTTGTTGTATCTGTGTCAGGCTTTGGTATCAGGATGATGTTGGCCTCATAAAATGAGTTAGGGAGGATTCCCTCTTTTTCTATTTATTGGAATAGTTTCAGAAGAAATGGTACCAGCTCCTCTTTGTACCTCTGATAGAATTCAGCTGTGAATCCATCTGGTCCTGGACTGTTTTTGATTGGTAGCCTCTTAATTATTGCCTCAATTTCACAGCCTGTTATTGGTCTATTCAGGGATTCAACTTCTTCCTAGTTTAGTCTTGGGAGGGTGTATGTGTCCAGGAATTTATCCATTTCTTCTAGACTTTCTAGTTTATTTGTGTAGAGGTGTTTATAGTATTCTCTGATGGTAGTTTGTATTTCTGTGGGATCAGTGGTGATATCCCCTTTATCATTTTTTAATGCATCTATTTGATTCTTCTCTCTTTTCTTCTTTATTAATCTTGCTAGCTGTCTATCAATTTTGTTGATCTTTTCAAAAAACCAGCTCCTGGATTCATTGATTTTTTGAAGGGTTTTTTGTGTCTCTATCTCCTTCAGTTCTGCTCTGATCTTAGTTATTTCTTGCCTTCTGCTAGCTTTTGAATGTGTTTGCTCTTGCTTCTCTAATTCTTTTAATTGTGATGTTAGGGTGTCAATTTTAGATCTTTCCTGCTTTCTCTTGTTGACACAGTTTCTTCCTAGCATCGATGGTCTTTACATTTTGGTGTGGATGCCCTTTCTGTTTGTTAGTTTTCCTTCTAACAGTCAGGACCCTTAGCTGCAGGTCTGTTGGAGTTTGCTGGAGGTCCACTCCAGACCCTGTTTGCCTGGGTATCACCAGCAGAGGCTGTAGAACCACAAATATTGCAGAATGGCAAATGTTGCTGCCTTGTCATTCTCTGCAAGCTTTATCTCTGAGGGGCACCCAGCCATACGAGGTGTTAGTTGGCCCCTACTGGGAGATGCCTCCCAGTTAGGCTACTCAGGGGTCAGGGACCCACTTGAGGAGGCAGTCTGTCCATTCTCAGATCTCAAACTCTGTCCTGGGAGAACCACTACTCTCTTCAAAGCTGTCTGACGGGGACGTTTAAGTCTGCAGAAGTTTCTGTTGCCTTTTGTTCAGCTATGCCCTGCCACCAGAGGTGGAGTCTACAGAGGCAGATAGGCCTCCTTGAGCTGTGGTGGGCTCCACCCAGTTTGAGCTTCCTGGCCGCTTTGTTCACCTACTCAAGCCTCAGCAATGGTGGGCGACCTTCCCCCAGCCTTGCTGCTGCCTTGCAGTTCGATCTCAGACTGCTGTGCTAGCAGTGAGCAAGGCTCTGTGGGTGTGGGACCCTCTAAACCAGGTGCAGGATATAATCTCCTGGTGTGCTGTTTGCTAAGACCATTGGAAAAGCATAGTATTAGGGTGGGAGTGACCCGATTTTCCAGGTGCTATCTGTCACAGCTTCCCTTGGCTAGGAAAGGGAATTCCCCGACTCCTTGCACTTCCCAGGTGAGGCAATGCCTTGCCCTGCTTCGGCTCACAGTCTGTGGGCTGCACCCACTGTCCTGCACCCACTGTCTGACAAGCCCCAGCGAGATGAACCCAGTACCTCAGTTGGAAATGCAGAAATCACCCGTCTTCTGCATCATTCACACTGGGAACTGTAGACTGGAGCTATTCTTATTCAGCCATCTTGGAACCACACTAAAGGAGCATGTTCTAACCCAAAGCAAGGAAGCTAAGAACCTTGATAAAAGGTTAGAGAAACTGCTAACTAGAATAACCAATAACATAAATGACCCTGGCAGGCACTGAAAAACACAGCATGAGAATTTTGTGAAGCATACACAAGTATCAAGAGCCGAATGGATCAAGCAGAAGGAAGGATATCAGAGATTGAAGATCAACTTAATGAAATAAAGCATGAAAACAAGATTAGAGAAAAAAGAATGAAAAGGAATGAACAAAGCCTCTAAGAAATATGGGACTATATGAAAAGACCAAAACTACGATTGACTGGTGTACTTGAAAGTGATGGGGAGAATGGAACCAAGTTGGAATGCACACTTCGGTTTATTATCCAGGAGAACTTCCCCAGCCTAGCAAGACAGGCCAGCATTCAAATTTAGGAAATACAGAAAACACCACTAAGATGCTCCTCAAGAAGAGCAACCCCAAGACATATAATCATCAGATTCACCAAGGTTGAAATGAAGGAAAAAATGTTAAGGGCAGCCAGAGAGAAAGGTCAGGTTACCCACAAAGGGAAGCCCATCAGACTAACAGCAGATCTCTCAGCAGAAACTCTACAAGCCAGAAGAGAGTGGGGGCCAATATTCAACATTCTTAAAGAAAAGAATTTTCAACCCAGAATTTCATGTCTAGTCAAACTAGGCTTCATAAGTGAAGGAGAAGTAAAATCCTTTACAAACAAGCAAATGCTGAGGGATTTTGTCACCACAAGGCTTGCCTTACAAGAACTCCTGAAGGAAGCACTAAAAATGGAAAGAAAAAACCAGCACCTGCCACTGCAAAAAGGTACCAAAATATAAAGAACAATGACACTATGAAGAAACTGCATCAACTAATGCGCAAAATAACCAACTAGCATCATGATAACAGGATAAAATTCACACATGACAATATGAACCTTAAATGTAAATAGGCTAAATGTCCCAATTAAAAGACACAGAATGGCAAATTGGATAAAGATTCAAGACCCATTGGGGTGCTGTATTCAGGAGATCCATCTTATGTGCAAAGACACATATAGGCTCAAAATAAAGGTGTGGAGGGATATATACCAAGCAAATGGAAAGCACACACACACACACACACAAAAGATGGGGGGCGTGGAGGTGCAATCCTAGTCCCTCATAAAAGAGACTTTAAACCAACAAAGATAAAAACAACAACAACAACAAAGAAGGGCATTACATAATAGTAAAGGGATCAATGCAACAAGAAGACCTAACTATCCTAAATATATACGTACCCAATACAAGAGCGCCCAGATTCATAAGGCAGGTTCTTAGAGGCCTACAAAGAGATTTAGACTCCCACGGAATAATAGTGGGAGATGTTAACACCCCACTGTCAATATTAGAAAGATCAACAAGACAGAAAATTAATAAGGATATTCAAGACTTGAACTCAGCTCCGGACCAACTGGACCTAATAGACATCTACAGAACTCTCCACTCTTAACAGAATATACATTCTTCTCAGCACCACATAGCACTTATTCTAAAACTGACCACATAATTGGAACCAAAACACTCCTCAGCAAATGCAAAAGAACTGAAATCATAACAAACAGTCTCTCAGACCACACTGCAATCAAATTAGAACTCAGGATTAAGAAACTCACTCAAAACCGCACAACTACGTGGAAACTGAACAACCTGCTCCTGAATGACTACTGGGTAAATAACAAAATCAAGACAGAAATAGATAAGTTTTTAGAAACCAATAAGAACAAAGACACAGCATACTAGACACTCTGGGACACAGTTAAAGCAGTGTTTGGAGGGAAATTTATAACACCAAATGCCCACATGAGAAAGCTGGAAAGATATAAAGTCAGCACCCTAATATCACAATTAAAAGAACTAGAGAAGCAAAAGTAAACAAATTCGAAAGCTGGCAGAAGACAAGAAATAACTAAGATCAGAACAGAACTGAAGGATATAGAGACATGAAATGCCCTTCAAAAAATAAATAAACCCAGGAACTTGTTTTTTGAAAAGATTAACAAAATAGATAGACTTCTAGCCAGACAAATGAAGAAAAGAGATAAGAATCAAATAGACACAATAAAAAAATGATAACGGGGATATCACCACTGATCCCACAGGAATACAAACTACCATCAGAGAATACTCTAAACACCTCTGTGCAAATAAACTAGAAAATCTAGAAGAAATGGATAAATTCCTGGACACATACACCCTCCCAAGACTAAACCAGGAAAAATTCCGATTCCTGAATAAGCCAATAACAAGTTCTGAATGTGAGGCAGTAATTAATAGCCTACTAACCAAAAAAAGCCCAGGACCTGACAGATTGACAGTCGAATTCTACTGGAGGTACAAAGAGGAGCTGGTACCATTCCTTTTGAAACTATTTCAAACAACAGAAAAAGAGGGGCTTCTCCGTAACTAGTTTTCTGAGGCCAGCATCATCCTGATATGAAAACCTGGCAGAGATACAACAATAAAAAAGAAAATTACAGGCCAAAATCCCTGATGAACATCAATGCGAAAATCATCGATAAAATACTGGCAAACTGAATCCAGCAGCACATCCAAAAGCTTATGCACCATGATCAAGTTGGCTTCGTCCCTGGGATGCAAGGGTGGTTCATCATACACAAATCAATAAATGTAATTCATCGCATAGACAGAACCAATGACAAGAAACACATGATTATCTCAATAGATACAAAAAAGGCCTTCGATAAAATTCAACATCCCTTCATGTTAAAAACACTTAATAAACTAGGTATTGATGGAACACATCTCAAAATAATAGGAGAAATTTATGACAAACCCACAGCCAATATCATACTGAACGGAAAGAAGCTGGAAGTATTCCCTTTGAAAACTGGCAAAAGATGAGGATGCCTTCTCTTACCACTCACATTCAACAGAGTATTGGAAGTTCTGGCTAGGGCAAGCAGGCAAGAGAAAGGAATAAAGGGCATTCAAATTGGAAGAGAGGAAGTCAAATTCTCTCTGTTTGTAGACGACATAATTGTATATTTAGAAAACCCCATCATCTCAGTCCAAAAACTCCTTAAGCTGATAAGCAACTTCAGCAAAGTGTCAGGATACAAAATCAGTGTGCAAAATTATGAGCATTTCTACACATTAATAATAGGCAAGCAGAGAGCCAAATCATGAGTGAACTCCCATTCACAATTGCTATAAAGAGAATAAAATATCTAAGAATACAACTTACAAGGAATGTGAAGGACCTGTTCAAGGAGAACTACAAACCACTGCTTAAAGAAATGAGAGGGCACAAACAAATGGAAAAACATTCTATGCCCATGGATAGAAAGAATCAATATCGTGAAAATGGTGATACTACCCAAAGTAATTTATAGATTCAATGCTATTCCCATCAGGCTACCATTGACTTTCTTCAAAGAATTATAAAAAACTACTTTAAATTTTATATGGAACCAACAAAGAACCCATATAGCAAAGACAATCCTAAGCAAAAAGAACAAAGCTGGGGGCATCACACTATCTGACTTCAAACTATACTGCAAGGCTACAGTAACCAAAACAGCATGCTACTGGTACCAAAAGAGGTATATAGACCAGTGGAACACAACAGAGGCCTCAGAAATAACAGCATACGTCTACATCCATCTGATCTTTGACAAACCTGACAAAAACAAGCAGTGGGGAAAGGATTCCCTATTTAATAAATGGTGTTGGGAAAACAGGTCAATCATATACAGAAAACTGAAACTGGACACCTTCCTTATACCTCATACAAAAATTAACTCAAGATGGATTAAAGACTTAAATGTAAGACCTAAAACAATAAAAACCCTAGAAGAAAACCTAGGCAGTACTAATCAGGACATAGGCATGGGCAAAGATTTCATGACTACAACACCAAAAGCAACTGTGACAAAAGCCAAAATTGACAAATAGGATCTAATTAAACTAAAGAGCTTCTGCACAGCAAAAGAAACTAGCATCAGAGTGAACAGGCAACCTATAGAATGGAATAAAATTTTTGCAGTCTATCCATCTGACAAAAAGCTAATATCCAGAATCTACAAGAAACTTAAAAAAATTTACAAGAAAAAATAAATGACCTCACCAAACACTGGGCAAAGGAGATGAACAGACACTTCTCAAAAAAAGATATTTATGTGGTCAATAAACATAAGAAAAAATATGCTGATCATTGCTGGTCATTAGAGAAATGCAAATCAAAATCACAATGCAACACCATCTCATTCCAGCTAGAATGGTGATCGTTAAAAAGTCAGGAAACAGCAGATGCTGGAGAGGATGTGGAGAAATAGGAACTCTTTTACACTGTTGGTGGGACTGTAAACTAGTTCAACCATTGTGGAAGACAGTGTGGCGATTCCTCAAGGATCTAGAACAAGAAATACCATTTGATGCAGCAAGCCCATTACTGGGTATATACCCAAAGGATTATAAATCATTCTACTATAAAGACCCATGCATATGTATGTTTACTGCGGCACTATTTACAACAGCAAAGACTTGGAACCAACCCAAATGCCCATCAATGATAGCTTGGATAAAGAAGATGTGGCACATATATACCGTGGAATACTATGCAGCCATAAAAAAGAATGAGTTCATGTACTTTGCAGGGACATGGATGAAACTGAAAACCATCATTCTCAGCAAACTAACACAGAAACAGAAAACCAAGCACAGCATGTTCTCACTTATAAGTGGGAGTTGAACAAGGAGAACACATGGACCCGGGGAGGGGAACATCACACACCAGGGCCTATTGGGGGATGGGGGCAAGGGGAGGGATAGCATTAGGAGAAATACCTAATGTAGATGACAGGTTGATGGGCGCAGCAAACCACGATGGCACGTGTATACATACCTGTGTAACAAACCTGCACATTCTGCACATATATTCCATAACTTCAAGTGTAATAAAAAAATAAAATAACATAAAAAATAGATAGAGAGTATGATTTTTGTTGGGGAATATTTTATAAGTGTTGCTCTTCTGTCCAGAGTGCAACGTTCCATTGTTATCTCCTAGCGATATAAAGGATGTGAAAAAAATTATAATCCACTGGCTGTTTCAGTCATTACTGATCTGCTCTTTTAAGATCTTTTGTTCTGAGAGGAATCAAAGGAGCTGCTTTGAATCAGACACTTTATGAAAAACAATTTTTTAAGTGACTGCTGATTTGAAAGTTTGATGTTCACTTTCCTGAATTCTGTGTTCTGAATCGCAGTCATGTGAAAGCAGAGCTGTACAATGGTAGTTTATTTTTCCTGTACAAATATGTGGGTGGTATACGTCCTATACATATATATGGGTTAAACAAATAGGCCTTAAAAGTCACTACCAGAGCAACTCCTTGTGGGACTGCTTTCTCTTTTGGTATTTTCCATGAGAATGTTTCCTTGACCCAACTCTTGGCTCTGTGGGTTAATCTGGGCAAAAGTGGACCTGCACTATGGCATGGGTTCATGCAGGAAACTGTCCAGTTGAGGAATGATAGAAGACTTTTCAGGTCTGTTGGCTTAGGTAGTGACCCATTCTGCTGCGTTCCATCCTAACTCACTGTTTTCCTCCTCTGACTGCTATAATTCTCCAGATGTGCTGATGTATTTGATCCAGCTTTGCCTTCGTGGATTAATTTATTTAATAAATATTTATGGGACTTTCTATGACATTGGGCATGGTTCTAGGTTCTTGGGAATGTAGCAGGGAGCAAGACTGTCTAAGGTCTCTATGCAGGTACAGATAAACAATAAAACAGACAACAGGCAAGTTAGTTGTAGGTTGTGGTAACAGCCAGGAGGGGAGAAACAGTGTGATGTGATGAGTGAAGCAGAGCCTATTCGGGAGAGGATGGACAGGGACGTCTCACTTCATCAGGGCCGTGACAGTTCAGCTGAGATCTACATGTCAACAGAGAGCCAACCATGAGAAGATGAGGAACACCATTTTATGTAAAGGGAATAATAAATGTGAAGATCCAAAAGCAAGAAAGATTTGCTTGTTTATGGAATAGAAGGAAGGCCAATCTGGCTGAGGCATCATGAGTAAAAGGGAGAGTGATGAGGACACGAGTTGGAAGGATGAGCAGATCATGCAGTGTCCGGGAGAGCTGGAGATCAGTTTAGAGTCTATAGTAAACGGAATGGGAAGCCCCAGAAAGGTTTTATATAGGTGGGACATAGGATTTGAATTTACTTAAAAACATCTCTCTGTATGGAGAACAGAGTGTGGCAAGTAGCAAAAGATCATGGGGAATCCGGTGCTGACATTATTCATTCAGACATTCTTTTTTTCCTCTAACCATTTTTTCTTCTTTATTGTTTTCTTATTTTCTGACAGGGTCTTTCTCTGCCACCCAGAGTACTGGAGTGCAGTGGCATGATCCTCAACTTCCCAGGCCAAGTGATTCTACTACCTCAGCCTTGGGAGTGGCTGGGACCACAGGTGCACACCACCAAGCCCTGACTGTCTTTTAACACATTTTTAATTTTGTAAAGATGGAGTCTCCCCTATGTTGCCCAGGGTGATCTTGAAATCCTAGGGTCAAGTGATCCTTCTGCCTTGGCCTTCCAGAATTCTGGGATTATAGACATGAGCCTTAGTGCCCAGCTATCTCTAACTTTGCTGTTAATGCTTGTTCCCCTGTCTCCCTGTCACAATCTCAAGTGCCACGCAGATTGCAGTTTTCTGCTGCCAGACTGTGTTGTCAAGGTCACCTCTACTAACCCAAAGCACATTCCAATGGATTTCAATTTCCATCTGCTCCCCTGAGATCCAGGCCACAGTTCTCAGTGCTCTCTATACCCAGCTGGTGCCCTGCCTCATTCCGGAGCTGGGAGTGCTCAGCTTTGGAAGTCAATGAGGTGGGCAGCAAGTTGTTCCATAGCCCATGTTTCCCTCTGTTTAAGAAGTTTGAAAAAGGTATCATTGTACATGCTGCGTTCAAGCTGGCATTCCCATACATCTATTTGAAGAACGTTCAACACAAGTAAAAGGATTGACAGAGTTCAGTTCCTGGAGACCAGGGATTCATTGAAAGTAGTTCCATGCATTCTTTTTATTCACTGAAGACAGTCCACTGAGATGCCTTTCTGGACCTACTATAGCTGAAGTAGGGAGTGGTTCTGCCTGGGTGTTCTGATACCATCTGTGAATGGCTGGCCTTCCCCGGGAACCAAGGCTATGTCTCAGTAGGAGCAGAGCTCCTGGGAAGTTCACCCCTCAGCTGAGTGGGCAAGTGCCGGGCATAGTGCTCAGTGCTAGGGAGACAGGCATGAGAGAGATAGAGATGCTTACACATTTCAACACCATTTAAGGGTGAAGGTGAAGGCTGATTTTGTTCCCTGCCTGCCCAACCTGCTTGTGGTGAATTATTTTGCCAACTGTAAGTATGACTTTAGGAATTTGGGGCTGGGGGCTGCAGGGGGTGGGAGGTGGACAGGGGAAATGTCTTCATATCAAGGTTTCACATGTTATGCTAGGGCAAGATGGTACATTCAGCCAAAGCTCAGGCTGTGCTGGCTGGTGCTTTCATTCATTCCTTTGCCAGCTACCTTGCAGAGCCACCCAGGTGGAGAAAAGGGACCCAAAAGGGCCCTTTTCCAAAATTCCACTACCCTCCTTTCCTTCCACTGCTATTTTGCATTAACATATAGACGGTGTGCATACATTTCCAGAGCTGGACAGATGCTGGCTCTTGCATTTTGTGCAGCACTGGGGAAGGATGGGTGTTCCATTTTCCATGTTACCCTACTGCCTGGGGCCACTCCCCCCGATGCTGGTGCTGATTATCTGACTCTTGACATGTTAATGGTGGTGGAAACCTGTTCTTCTGGACCAGAATGTGTGTACCTTTTCCTTTCAGAATGAGTACTGAAACTATCTTTTTGTAGTAATCAAATTCAACTGATTAATATTCTGTAAATTTCGTGTGTGAGAAAGAAGCCATCTTGAAGTTGGATATGATCTCATCATGACTGTGATACACCCAGGTCCAGAGGGAGACAATTTTCCTCGCCCCACACTCTGGACCCACAGCAACTTCCTCACCCACTTCAGTTCAGCTCTGTCACTGATGCCTTGACAGTGGTTTTGTTTTTGTTTTTGTTTTTTTTTTTTGACTGTTGCTCCTTTGGTTGGTTAATGACTGTGTCATCATCGAAGTCCCCAAGCTTGTCTTGACTGGTCTCCTCTCCTCAGGGAAATTGAGAAGAATGAGAGAGTCAATGATTTAAGGGGATTTGGAGGGAAGGAAAGAGGCTAAGGAGATGAAAGAATAAAGGAGGAAAGGATGTGATCTCAAGACAGAAGGAGAAAGAAGAAAGAGGCAGTTAAATCTGGGGATGTGGGACAGTAGACCTCTATTCTTGGGCTGAATAGAAAGCACATTTTGGGGGAATCTTTAAATTGTTCCCTTTACTTGCCCAGGAACACATGGTGTGGCTTCACTGTGTGATTTGAAAGGGTGAAATGCAGGGTTATGTATGATCAGAATGACTAACACACATATAGCCAGGTGTGTTCTAGAGACCTTCAAGGAAATCGGCACTGAAGGTGGAGGCTGGAGGCATTTTTGCTTCACTCACCCCTGCTCAGGGCCTTTTGGTAAGACATTCAAACCCTTCCAGATGCTCCCCAGGGATTCTCCTGGGTTCCAGAGAGTCCCCTGCATGGGATTGGGCAAGAAGGAGGTAACCCAAGGGAGATGGGTCTCTTCCAAGTATCGG
This sequence comes from Theropithecus gelada, assembly GCF_003255815.1. Lineage (NCBI taxonomy): Eukaryota > Metazoa > Chordata > Mammalia > Primates > Cercopithecidae > Theropithecus > Theropithecus gelada. Next base: position 11,666,168 of record NC_037668.1, on the reverse strand, counting down.
TACCCCATGCTCCAGTGCTCTGCTGTACCACTGACAAGACCAGTTCAGGCTGCATGATTCCGTGGAAAGATAACTGCTTTCAAGGCCAACTCCCTGGTAGCAGACATAGCCGCTAATCAGTTAGTGTGACTGTGAACAAGTATCCTCAGTGGTAAAATGGGATTAGTCACCCCCACCAGATAGGTTTCTGATGAGTATTAAATGAGATAATATATGTCATATGTAGGTCATGTTGTACATGCCTGAAAGTTAGTAGAGCTTATTCAGTCTTCATCCGCGCTTTCTGGCCCTCCTACTACTCTGCCCTCTCCCCAGCCCAGGTTTTATCCTACTCTCCTAAATTGGAGATGGCAACACCTGAAAAAGAAGGAGAAAGGAGGAAAGTATGTATTAACATAACTCACACCTCCCTCCATGTTAAACATTCAGACATTTATTGATCTTTTTATCAAACTATGTGAAGAAATGGAAGATTAAAAAGAAAGGAAATCATTTCTCATTTAAGAGGGGAAATGGAGCTATGGTAGTCAAAAGAGACAGTCAAGTTAAAAGAGATCCCAAATTGTTCAGAATCAGCTACTGAGATTTGGTAACAGCAAATCACATGGTCTTTCCTCTGGTATATGATTAAGACAGAAATCTTCCTGTTGGGCGAGTGACTCCGCAGGTTTTGATGACATGAGGAAGACAATAAGTTGGCCATTGGGTGAAAGGGAGGAGGCAGGACCTGGGCTTGTGCCCTTGTCACCTTCTGTATGAAGCCAGGAGGGTGGGGCTTGATGACATCTCCTAACAACATCCACATGCACATCTCTGTCATCCTTAAATCACTGAGTCTTGGACTTCAGGGTCTCCTTGTGCCGGTCCACAAGGGAACCAACCCACTCCACAGTTTTCTGCTTGGCTTCCTCCCAGCTGTAGAGTGGCTTATACGCCAGATCTCGCTGAGCCTTCTTGTAAGAGAAGGTGAACACGCTATTTGACAATGTCACCCTGTGGCGGTTAAAGGGTGGTCGATAGGTGTAAATTGGCCTGAGAAGGAAGCTCACTATTTCCAGCAGGAAACCAATCCAGTAAATCAGGGCTAAAGGAAGGCTCCATCTGGAATCAAGGCGGAGGCCGAACTCTTTGCTCAGGGTGTAATTAAGGTTATCATAGCTTTGGTGAGGTGTGTCATCTGAGATGTAGTAGAACTGTCCTCGGACACTTGGGGCCTTCTTGGGGTCCTGCAGGGCCCTCAAGGCCAGAATGTGGGCCCAGGCCACGTTGCCAACATAGACTGGGTTAACAGTGGAGAACTTGCCAATACTTGACAGGATCCCATTGTTGTTCAGGGCTTCATTTATACCAGCAGAAAGGAATTGGCTTCCTTCCCCATAGATATACGTGGGTCTTAAGGCACAAGTGTACAAGGTGCCACCGTCTTTCAGAGTCCACCCATCAGCTGCCAGCACAGCCTTCTCAGCAAGCTTTTTGCTGTATGGGTATGGAGCAGACCATGTGTTTTCCAGAGGCTCCTCTTCGTGGCCGTTCTGGATGATTTCCTTGTACGAGTTGGGTCCGGCTACCTCTATGCTACTGGTGTAGATGAAGACTGGCACACTAGCTTGGACACAGGCCTCTAACAGGAGCTGGGTACCTGCCCACGAAGAGCATACTGTCAGTGTCAGTATATATCCCTAAGAGGGTCCAACCACAAGCACAGATCCATGTGCCCCACTCCCCACTGCCAAATATAATGGTTGTAACAGACTGAGGGCGCATTCTTCTGTGTCTCTGACTGAGATCGGGTCATACTACAGCCATAGGAAAAACATCGAAATGAAGAGGAACTGACATGTGGGTTCTGGAGGTAAGAATTTCTAGACTTTTGGGTTTCATGGACGTGTGTGTGTGTACTTTAACTTTGCAAAGGGACCTAGGGTTATCACTTTTTATTTTGCCAAGTAAAGGTATTGAAAAATTATAATTTGTAATCAGTAGCATTGAAGTCAGATCATTTGAAATCTGAAAAATCGGGAGGCTATACTCTGCGAATATGGACAGTTCCAGTCCTTAGGCAAAAATGGGCAGTTGAAGAATTCACATCACACACACACGTACACCATTGTATATGGGCAATATAAACTCTTCAATATATATGAAATTGCTGGTACTTTTCTCATGTCGCTGGGCTCTAATAAAACTTTGTCACAAGGACCATCCTGGAGTCATTGAGCAAACAGTGGGTTGTGGGGAGCTGCTGGAAACCCACACTCTTTTCCTGATTGTGTGTTCCCTGGGAAAGCTGCTTCCCAATTCTGGCTGTGACTCTGATCACCCAGTTATGTAAAGTGGAGGTGATAAACCTTCCTTTTAAACCCTGCCCTGGTGTTTCCTGTGGAGCCTGGTGGAGGACTGGGGAGAGGAGTGTGCCCTCTGCTGGTAACACCTGCACTGGGAGGAGCTTGCAACCTCTCCTGAGTTGTGTAGAAGCAAAGCTCATGGAGGTATCCATAGTGCCTTCCCTTGAAGAAGGAAGGGATTTCCCAGGCAAAGGATCATTTTTATTTACAAATTTTTGTATTCTTAGCCATTTTAATGTCTCTGTGCAATTTGAGTTTCTGAAGAGACAGCCTCATGTTTTCAAAAATTAATCTTGTGGCAGAGAAAATTTGCAGTTAGTTTACTTTCAAGGGGGAAATGACCAACATTTTGAAGTATTTTCTAAGCCTGGGAGTGGTAATGGTTCTAGCAAACAGATGCCTCTAACACTTCTCCTGTCATTTCATATCCCTTCCTTTTGGGAGCTGTTAAGGGTAGTAATTAAAATAAAAAACTGGTTACTCTTAGCACCCTCCTTGCACAGTAGGGGTACCTAGAGGTATGGGTAAGTAGAAACTGGAAGTTGTTTTTGCCTTTCTTTCTTTCTTTCTTTCTTTCTTTCTTTCTTTCTTTCTTTCTTTCTCTCTTTCTTTCTGATAGTGCTGGAGACTCAAAAGCAATTGGTTGCTTTGGAAAAAGAGTCAGAGTAGACTGAATATGGAGGGCCAGATTGGAGTTTGAGGTGCTATGGTGCTGAAGAGGCTGGACTCTGGAGATCAGAGGGTGAGACTTTATGAGAAGATTCCTTAAGGAAATGTGTCTGAATTTAAGGTAGTTGGAAAGCCATACTTTGAAAGGAAACCCCAAGCATTTAAGGGATGAGGATTAAATGAGGGTGCACTTTGGGCACCTGGCTGGAAATGGCTCTGGAATAGTGGGCCCTGTGGTGAGCTGAAGAGATTGTATTCTTGATACTGGAAAAATCTTATTGTTAAAAAATTTTGTGGGAAGGCATGTGCCGGATAATTCTGTCCTGACAGACCTCTGAACCAGCTTTGCTAGTTCTCTTGAGAGGACTTCTTTTTTGAAGTGGGCAGGAGGGCTCTGAATGTTCTCATCAGCCTGCACACAAGGTTCAAAATGGTGACTACAGTTGTACCTCCAAGGTCTGATTCTGGCCCAGGAGGCAAGGGGTGGCTGAATATCGAGAGTCTGAAGTCAGAGATTAGTTGACTTTTGATTGAAACCACAGTAGAAAGAGCTTCCACAGCCTTTGGAGTCACATAGGGGTGAGTTTAAAGTCTAGCTCTCCTACCTGCTTACTTGCCTGGGAGACCTTGGACAAGTTACTTGCCATCTCTCAGTCCTAGTTTTATCATCTAAAAAACTAAAGTTAGCAGCCTTAAACTCCCTAGTTGGTAGTGATCAACAAAGGCACTTGGCCCAGAGCACAGCAGGTATTCAGTGGAGGGAACTTCTCTTCCCTTCCTGCCCTTCTTTGTGATCCTTAATTCCCCACCTTGCTTCATCTCCTCCCCAGCCTACCATACCTTTCACATTGACGTTCATGATGGACTGTCTGTGAGTGACACCAAAGACATCAATGATACAGGCGGTGTGGATGACGACCAAGACGTCCTGGCAGGCTCTCTTCAGGAATGGCTCATCCAAAATGTCTCCTTCCAGCACTGTCAGCTTGGTCTTGTTCTGGAGCTCTGTGTGAACACAGATCAGGTCATTGGAATGATTTCTGTATCTGGCTGAGAAGTTTTCTGATAAAGGTGATGTTACACAGGTGTTCAAGAATAGTTAGAGCAGGGTGTTAAAGTGGAGGGTGTACATTCTTTGGAAGGAACAAGTAAAAAAGGCACAGAAATCAGCATATGTATAAATTTATTCGGAAAGAGCAAACATCTGTTTCTTGCCCATCTCATTTTAGAAAAGTAATCTGAGCAGTGAGCTGTCAGGTATGCCTGGAATATAAGCATTTCTAGAGTCATGGGAAGCTCATCAAATTTTCTAAGGAGAGTAGGGTGATTGTAGAGAGTATGAGCGAAAATTTGAAGTTAATTCTGTAAGTAATGAGAAATCATGTATGGAATCATAATTTTGGGACTCCAGCACCATGTTAAAGAAAACCCCGTATTTATATTTGGAATAAGATAACAAAAAGGCCAAGCCCCATGGCTCATGCGTGTTATCCCAACAGTTTGGGAGGCTGTGATAGATGGATCACTGGAGTGCAGGAGGTTGAGACCAGCCTGGACAACAGGGGGAAACCCCATCTCTATTAAAATACATGAAATAACTGGGCATGGTGGCGTGTGCCTGCAGTCCCAGCTACTCTGCAGGCTGAGGTGGGAAGATAAATGGAGGCTGGGGTCTCTGGCTTCTGGCAGTGAGCCGCGATCACAGCTCTGCACTCTAGCCTGGGTGGTAGAGCAAGACCTTGTCTCAAAAAAAAAAAAGAAAAAAAAAAAAAAGAAAAAGAAAAAAGAAAAAACCCAAACCAACCAACCAACAAACAAAAACACAAACAAGAAAAAGAAACAGAAGCAGGATTGTGGTGTAGGAAGTTAATCTTGGCTTGAGGATATAAAATGGACTGGTATAGGGCATATGAGAAAGCCAGGTGATCAAGAGATTAATCAGAATGTCTGTGCCAAAGTTTAGGTGAGGACTGGAAGCAGTGGAAGCAGAGGAGGGGAGAGATACACCAGGTTTGAATTTCAGACCTTACCTTGAAGGTCCTGGTACCTATTGGAGCTGGGCTGAGAGGAAAAGGATAATATAAATCACACCTACAGTTTCCTGCTTGGGCAACTGGGAGGAGAGTGGAGCCATTACTCAGGAATTGTGGGTGGGTTTCAATGATGAAATTCTCTGAAAAACTCTTATCAGGTATCATCAAAAGCAGGTAGCCATGCTGAAAATGAGTTAACCACCAATGAACTAACATCGCAGCTGTCTAGCCAGAGGCAGTGGTTACAACATCATTGTCTTCAGGTTCCTCTGAAATCCACAGGAAGTGATGCTGCCAGTAAGGTTATCATCTGGAATTAGCTCCTAAAATGAACACCATTTTACATGGAGCTCAGATAAATACTCTACACTCATTTGTGCTTTATAATCTGTATGCAACTTACAGGAGGTTTATTTCTTTTTACCGCTATCTCATGAGTTAGGTATTCTGAGTCCCACTTTATCAGTGAGGAAACTGAGTCTCAGAGAGGTTAAGGGACAGATCTAAGGTCACGTTTCTATTGAAGGCTTAAACATGCCCACCCTGCCTCCAAGCTTGTACCCTGTACACCAGGTGCAGGACTGGCTGTTTAATACCAACTTTTCTGTTGTTTAATCATTCTTTTCCAAAGAATTAGCCAGTTTAACTGAAATTGGCAACAAAGACCGAAGACCAGTGAGAGTAAAATTCAGAGTGGAAAATTCAAAGCTGGAGAAATTCCTTCCTGGGGTACAAGCAGAACTACTTGCTCTCCTGATGCCTCTGCCGTGTTTTGTCTACTCCCAACCTCTTCCCATTGTCAGGCAACTCCAAAAAGGTCCTGGAGTGGGGGAGTCAGGGAAGAGGCTGCTGGTGGCGATGTGGGTAACAACCTGAGAGTGGGATGTTCTCTGGTTCTATTTCCACCTCTGCCCTTCCTGCTGCCTTCCTCTGCTTCTTCTTTGCTGCCACTTCAGACAGACTGGCTCAAAGGAGTGTCAAAGTGGAAGAAGTCCAAAGCTGAGAGAAAAGGACTCTTCCCCAGTGAGTTCCCAGGGATCTAGGAAAGGGGGACTTTGTTGGTGAAGTCCTAGAGGGACTAGGAAAGGGGACTTTGTTGATGAAGTCATGGCTCTCTTCTCCAAGGCACTGTAGACTTGGCAAGTGTCTTATGTAGACTAAATGGAATCACTTAGATGGTTTAAGCTGGGCTAGAGGAAGGCCCAGAGAAGCCGTAAGACAAATTACCGCTTAAGAGCACAGATGCTGCACTAGTCTGTCTGAGTTCAAATCCAGATTTGTCATATTCTAACTGTAGGACCTCCGACAAGTTAATTAACCTCTCTGTTTCTATCTCCTCATCTGTAAAAAAGGAGGATAATATCATCGATCTCATAGGGTTGTTATGAGGAGCAAATGAGTCAGCAAACCTCTGGCCAAGTGCCTGGCACATAAAGAACACCGAAAGGATTCTCTGCTTTTACCTTCATACAGAATCCTGCCTATCTATTATATGCCCTGCATTTTTGCCCTAGGGGAACAATACCACTAGGCCGAGCACTGCTTTTTTCTGGCTTCAGATGTTAAATTGTAAATATTGCTGAGACACAAGGATTACAAGCATTTAATATTGGTAATGTGTTAATACTTGTTTATCAAAGACACCATTAAAACAGAGGGCGGAAGAAATCAAACATTTCAAGAGGTCAGAGAAGATCAAAAGTAGAGTGCTGGGTGTGGTTCCTGAGTGCTGTCAAGTGGGGGCTTCTCTGTGGGCAGGGCAGGACCCTCTGAGCAGCCAGAGCCCCCATGTAGACACACAGTCCGCCAAATCCCCTGGGTTGTAGAGGAAGACAGGGAATCATTTTGGGACACACCAAGGGGCAAAGGGAGAGACTGAAAATCCACTTTGCTAAGCATCAGTTCTGGGACCAAGTGATAAAGCCTATGGATAAAGCTCTGGTCTGAGCTCTGCTGCACATCAATCAGATGGCCTTAGCAAGTCGCTTTATGGTTCTGGACCTTGATGCGTTCATTGTCCAGTTGGATGTGACCCCTTTTCTACTGCCTCATGGGGCCATTTGTACAAGGAGTTGCCATAGCAAATTCTGCAATCAATTTGTTTTTGATGATGAGCAACAGAGGTAAATTTTTTTTTTAAAGCCATATATGCGAAATCTAAATGAAGCATATCTGGCCTTATACCACTTTTTACTCTGTCTCTGCTCTGTGCTTTGCACTGTGCACGCACACTCTCTCTCTCTGATGCTCTCTCTCTCACTATATATTTCTCATTATTTCTCTCTTTCTTATTGTCTCTGTCTCTGACTTTCTCTCCCCCTTATTGTTTTCCTCTCTCTCTGTCACACACACACACCCTTATAAACTCATCTTTACCTCCACTTCCTTTTATTTTTCCCTCACTAAAGATACTAAGGAAGCTACAAAACAAAACACAGCCTGGCACGGTCTAGCGAGACAATGACCCACTGCTGAGGTCTCCAGTGTAATGGTGTCATTTGTGAATGTTGTACAGCAATTGCCAAGACAAAAGCTTCAGAACATAAAACAGTTGCAGACAAGAATAAGAACTAGTGTGGGATTTTCTAGATGAGAAGAAAAGAGGCCTGGAGGCTGAGGCGGCTGCCTCTCAAGTTCTGGGTCAGGGCCAGAATCCAGTCTCTGGAAATCCCATCCAGTATCTTTCATACTATGCCATTGTATACTATTTAATATTTATTTTTTGATGACTTTGGATGTGGGATTGGCTTAGATTTGGCTTCAAATTTCAATAACTTGCTAGACAAGGTCCACCTTCCCCCCCATGCATACAGGGTTTAAGATGGAACCACACACCCATGACCCAAGTTTACTTACTGGAAAATTCCTCCCTCAGTTCTGGTCTGAAGGCCTTGTCCAAGACCCTGATCTCCTTCAGCTCCTTCTCCTCCACCAAGAGGCGGACGATCCTCTGACCCAGAAACCCTCCTGCTCCTGTCACAAGGCAGCTCCAGCCCGTCATGGCCAATCCAACGTAGCAGGAATCACTCGCCAGGAAACAGAAGATGCTGGGGAGCAGATCTGATTCTAGGGTGACCCCGGAGAGGGCTAAAAAGAGATGTCAAATGGTTATACACTCACACAGATGCCTTATTTTCCTCTACCCCATTTTTTTTGCAAACATTCTGTGTCCTTACCACTGCCAGGAGTAGCTGAAAGAAAGTGAAAAAGCTCTAACCATTCGATTGTTAAAAGCTGGACAGAAGAGTAGAAGTACTTGTCCCCTCATCCCCTGTGGCAGGGCTGAAGCTTTATGCACTGTGGCTTCTGGCCCAGCTCTTATCCCTTTGATCTCTGGCCACATACTTATTGCTCTCTCCTCCTGCAGGATCCCTTATCTCAGAAAAATAGTGACCTTTGGGTTATATCTCTAATTCTTCCCAGGAACAGGAAGAGAAGTCCCATCCTAATGCTGCAGTGTGGCAAAGAGTCTTAGGCTTAGCCTTCACAGGACACTAGTCAGTTGATACCAGCTGTCTGGGATCCACAATTTGTGAACTTAAACTAGACCAGGAGAAATCTCCAAGTGCAATTTGAATTGTGCCCTTGTTCCGTAAATCCATCTGGAGGGAAATCCATGTTAGCCCATTGCCTTATTTCCTCTCTCAGACTATCATTTAAAATGTTGCTGCTGTCTTGCAAAGTTTAGAAATTTGCAATGGTGACAGCTCCAATCACTGAGTTTTATGTGAGGTGACTTTCTTTCTTACCCAATATATCCAAAACCTCAATTGTCATTTTCTCCTGGAGAGCTCTGGGTTCCTAGAGGAAGAACATCATTTAAGGGAAGCTATCTAGTGATAACCACTTGATATGGCCTGTACCACAAGAGTGGAGATTTGTGGTTTATGCCCCAATGACTCGTATCATAGATGTTTGAACGTATCCCATATTTTTGGCTGCAAAACCATTCTCAGCAAATCCCTGAACTGAATATGCTGTGAATGCTTCTGAAACCTATGCCCAGAACTGCCCAAATATCACTGCCATAAGCTTCCCAAGACACTTTTCTCTACTTAAAAAAATTTAAATATAATTTACATTCATTAAAATGCCCAGGTGTTAAGTGTTCAGTTCAGTGGACCTTGACAGTTATATATGCCCATGTAAGTAGCACCCCAAAAAAGATATGGACCATTTCCTTCACCCCAGAAAGTTGTTTTCTGCCTGTTCCCTGTTAATTCCCTGCCCTTCCCCCAGTCTACCTCATAGGCAACTACTTTCTGATTTTTATTCCCACAGTTCTCATTTTATTTCATATTTCCCTAATTTTTTCTTCTAAGATCTCTGTGGTTCTGGATATATATTTAAATATAAAATTTTGTTGAAATGAAGGTTTGTGCAGGGAGTACAGAAAAATTGACCGTTGATTTTCTCTATTGTTTATTTTTCTATTTCGTGATTTTCATTATTTTTATTATTGGCTTACATTTATTGTTTTTTTTTTCACTCTTGTTTTTCAGATTCTGTTTTTGTTTGTTTGTTTTGTTTTGTTTGTTTTGTTTTGAGACAGAGTCTTGCTGTGTCACCCAGGCTGAAGTGCAGTGGCACCATCTCAGCTCGCTACAACCTCTGCCTCCTGGGTTCAAGCAATTCTCTTGCCTCAGTCTCCCGAGTAGCTGGGATTACAGGCACCCACCACTGCACCTGGCTAATTTTTGTATTTTCAGTAGAGACGGGGTTTCACCATGTTGACCAGGCTGGTATCAAACTCCCGACCTCATGATCTGCCCCCCTCAGCCTCCCAAAGTGCTGAGATTACAGGCGTGAGCCACCGCACCCAGCCCCGTTTTTCAGGATTCTGATAATAAAAGCATAGAAAATTGTTTTTCTTTACTCCTTTCCTATTTCCCCTATAGGCATTAAAAGTTGTAAATTTCTCTTTAAGCACTATGTTAGCTGTAGCCAACATTTTGATGTATTGGGTTATAATCATTCAGTTAATAATATTTAAAATGTTTTCTTGTGATTTCTTCTCTGACCCAAGTGTTATTCAGAAGCGTGTTGCTTGTTTTCTAAAATTGGGGATTTTCTAGATATCTCATTATTATGGATTTCCAATTAAATACTACTGTGGCCAGAGCATACACTGTGTATGGTTTTGATTCTTGGATATTTACTGAGACTTGTTTTATGGTCCAGCATATGGTCTACATTGGTGAACATGCCGTAAGCACTTGAAAAGAACATTTTCTGCAGTTGTTGAAAGTAATACTCTACAAATGATTTAGTTTGACACCCCACTCTGGGTCTTGCCCTCCTCCCATGTTGTAGACATTCATCTTCTATTTTAGACCTGATGACCAATGCTTCAAAACCACTTGCCTAGGAAAGGTTGGCTTTGTGCTGCAAGATGTAGCAGTTTGTTCTCTGAAGCTATCAGAACTACCTACAGACCCTGGGTCTTGCTGAGACTTGTGGAGCACTATCTAAAATCACCCAGGTGCATCACACACATCTGCCTGCTGTAGCAGATGCTGGGAGTGCACCTTACAGATCCCCCCACCGCCTTCAGGGTAGGGCCGGACATTCCTTCAGCTGTTGAACGTTCTGGAGGCTGGTAGATTTCAGCTCATGTCTCTTGGAGTCTCTGAGTGGAAGCAATAAATATAAGCCCTAAAGAAAGGGAAAAATAAAACAAAGGTCAAGAGTGATTGGGAACCATAATACCAACTTTCTTTTATTTTTAAACAGGTTTATTGAGGTATAATTGACATCACATTTGCTTGTTTTAAGTGGACAGTTCAATTATTTTTAGTAAAATTTTATACTTGTGTGGACCATCACCACAATCCTGTTTTCCAGCATTTCTATCATTCCTAAGAAATCCCTCATGCTTATCAGTCACCATTCCTTACTCTTACTCACAGCTCAAGGCAACCTTTAATTGACTCACTGACTTTACAGATTTGCCTTTTCTGGACACTACATAAATGGAATTATAGAATATGTGATCTTTGCATTTCTATTCTTTCACTTAGCTTAATATACTTTTTTTTTTTTTTTTTTTTTTTTTGAGGCAGAGTCTTGCTCTGTTGCCCAGGCTGGAGTGCAGTAGTGTGATGTTGGCTTACTTCAGCCTCCACCTCCTAGGTTCAAGTGATTCTCCTGCCTCAGCCTCCAGAGTAACTGGGACTACAGGCACCTGCCACCCTGCCTGGTTAATTTTTGTATTTTTAGTAGAGGTGGGATTTCACCATGTTGGCCAGGCTGGTCTCAAATTCTTGACCCCAAATGATCCACCCACCTCGGCCGCCCAAAGTGCTGGGATTACAGGTGTGAGCCACCATACCTGGCCAGCTTAATGTACTCTTGTGGTTCATCTATGTTGTAGCACATATCAATACTTTATTCCTTTTAGGTGCCAAACCCTATTAAATTGTATGTATGGCTCCCATTTGTTTATTCATTCATCAGTTGATCGATATTTGATGTGTTTCCACTTTATGGACTATTATGGATAAAGCTGCTATGAATATTCACATTCATGTGTTGTGTGGACATAGGTTTTTATTTCTTTGGGGTAGACAGCTAGGAGTGAAAGTGCTAGGTCATATGGTAAATGTATCTTTAACGTTTTAAGAAACTGGCAATCTGTTTTCCAATGTGGCTGTATGTCCCATCAGTAATGCATGAGTAGTTCAATTTTTCACATCATTGTTTTTCACTTCCTCCAATTGTTATTGTCCTTCTCTTTTATTATGGCATTCTAGTGGGTAAGAAGTGGTGTCACATCGTAGTTTTGATTTGCATTTCCCTGCTGACTGGTGATGCTGACCACCTTTTCATGTGCTTTATTGGCCATTCTTACACCTTTTTGGTTAATTGACTGTTCAAATATTTTGCTGATTTAAAAATTGGGTCATTTATCCTTGTGTTCTTTAGTGGCCATTCTTACACCTTTTTGGTTAATTGACTGTTCAAATATTTTGCTGATTTAAAAATTGGGTCATTTATTCTTGTGTTCTTTAGTTGTAATTGTATTTTATATTCTGGATACAAGTCCTTTGTCGAATAAATGATTTGATATTTTTTCTCATTTTGTGGCTTGTCTTTTCATTTTCTTATTGATGTCTTTTAAAGAGCAAACATTTTTAGTTTTGATCATGTCTCATTTTTTAACTTTTTTGTTTAGCAGAGAAAGTTTTTTTCTTTTTTCCTTAATTTAAGGTCATGAACATGTTAATTTACATTTTTTTCGAAGAAGTATATGGTTTACCCCTGAAATTTAGGCTTATAACCCATTTTGAGAGAATTTTTACTTATGTGTGAGTTAATGGCCAAAATCATATGACCAATTGATTTTGACAAAAGTAAATTCAATGAGGGAAAAGAGTGGTCTTTTAAACGACTGATACTGAGACAACTGAATTGTCCACATTCTCAGAGGATGTCAGCCTGCTACGTCAAGTGATGCCCATCTGAGTCACCGCCTATTGGCATCAGAGTTCACAATCTCTCAATATGATAATTATGGGTTAAATAATATGCTGTAACTTTCTGCTTCTCCTATTCGACAGACAGCCACATCTCATGCAGCACCAGCTGCATCCCTGAGACACCATGGTGAAGGTGAAGCCTGGAGTGAATAGATATGACCATATTTGGGCTCCTGGTCACAAGGGCTGCTTTGAACTCTGATAAAGTGGATATTGTTGCCATCAATGACCCCTTCCTTGACCTCAACTACATGCCCTGCATGTTCCAGTATAGTACTACCCGCAGCAAATTCCATGGCACTGCCAAGGCTGAGAACGGGAAGCTTGTCATCAATGGAAATTCCATCACCATCTTCTAGGAACTAGATCTCACCAAAATCAAATATGGTAATACTGGCACTGAGTACATCGTGGAGTCCACTGCTGTCTTCACTGCCATGGAGAAGGTTGGGGCTCACTTTCAGGGGTGAGCCACAAGGGCCATCACCTCTGCCCCATCTACTGATGCCCCCATGTTTGTGATGGGTGTGAACCATGAGATGTATGACAGCAGCCTCAAGATCATCAGCAATACATTCTGTACCACCAACTGCTTAGCACCCCTGGCCAAGGTCATCCATGACAACTTTGGTGTCATGGGAGTACTCATGACCATAGTCCACGCCATCACTGCCACCTAGAAAACTGTGGATGGCTCGTTCAGGAAACTGGCATAATGGATATGGGGTTCTCCAGAACATCATCACTACATCTGCTGTCACTGCCAAGCCTGAGGGCAAGGTCATCCCTGAGCTGAGCAGGAAGCTCAATAGCATGGCCTTCCGTGTCCCCACCACCAATATGTTGGTTGTGAATCTGACCTGCCATTGGGAAATACCTGCCAAATAAGATGACATCAAGAAGGTGGTGAAGCAGCATTGGTAGGCTCCCTCAAGGGCATCCTGGGCTACATTGAGCACCAGGTTGTCTCCTCCAACTTTAACAGCATCATGCACTCTTCCACCTTTTCCACATTTCCTGGTATGGCAATGAATTTGACTACGGCAACAGGGTGATGAAACTCATTGCCCATATGGCTTTCAAGGAATAAGACCCCTGGACCACCAGCCCCAGCGATAGTATGAAGAAAAGAGAGGCTTTAGCAAAATCTCTTTTCCATCTCCTACTTATTACTCTGTCTACCAATTATCTTAGAGGAGAGGTCAAATAGATGCCATTTAACCAAGAGTTCCAGAGGCTGACAGTAATGGTATGGTAGCCAGCTTCTACAGTGACTCCAGTGAGCTCTACCTCCTGGTATTTGTACCCTTGTGAGTGGGTTGAACCTAGTACCTTGCTTTTAACTAGTATAATATAATAAAAATGATGGAATGTCACTTTCATGATTAGGTTAGTAAGGATTGTGACTTTCAGCTTGCTTTTACAATTGCTCTTTCTCATTGGCTTTGACGAAGCAAGCTGCCCTGCTGGAGAGGACAATATAGTAAGGAACTGAGAGCAGCCAACAGTCAAGGGGAAACTGAGGCTCTCAGTCTAATAACCTTAGAAGAACTGAATCTTCCAACAACTATATAAGTGAACTTGAAAGTGGGCCTTTCTCCAGTGGAGTCTTCAGATGAAAACAGAGCTTTATGCCAATGCAAGGGCTCTTGGAATTCCAATGTTTAAGGAAAAAAAGAGGTACACTGTCAATTTCCAACAAGCCGCTTTCTTTCCTTGGGGATTTCTTTTGCATTACAAAAATCCCTTCATTGAACTCAGTTTGAAAGCCACAGGTTTATTTCTCTAAAATAAATCTGTCTTTGACTATTGAGCCACATTTCGTGTTTCTTTTCCCTCTAATTCTTACATTTGGTGCCACAACCCAGGACAAGTGCTGAGGGCAGAGGCTCTCTTGCAACCCAGGAAACAGTGGGCAATGGCAGCTCATCCTGAGCTAACTCCTGGATTCTGGGGGTCTCTGGTCACTGGCCCCGTCTTTTCTCCTACTTCACTTTTCGAGCAATTTTCATGAGGAGGACAAGTAACCTGAAGGGAACGGAGAGGCTCTGGCCAGGGCTACTCCCTGGAGTTCTCAACACCCTCAGTCTTGGGAATCCACCTCCAACCACCCGCAGTGGGTATTTCACTCTCTCCCTTCCTCTTCCCTCATCCTCTCTCTTTCTCTACCTCTATCCTCTCTCCCTCTTTCTCTCTTCCTTGTGCGGCTCCAGTCTAAGAGGCCCTTTGCCAATTCCAACTGGAACATCCAGCATCAGACACTAATCCAGCTGACTGGTAAAATTTGCCCTCCCCTGACTTTCTCACGGTACCCAGGAAAGTCAGGTCTACCATCCCGGTCCTTGGAGGACTAGCGGGACTAAGCTAGAGGAAATCTTGGGGACACCCAGTTTTTTCTCAGCCTGACTATCCTCTTTAGAAAGAGTATTCCGGGTCTCTGTCTTTTGTCTGGGGACACCTAGAACAAAAAGAGACACCCTCGGCTTCTTCTCATCAGTCTACATGGGTGCCAAACCATTCCACATTGCTATGCCCTCTCCACTGTGCTGTCTCCTTCATAACCTCGCCAAACTTGGCTTACGTGTTTGGTTTTTTATTGCAACATGGCCTGGCCCCAATACAAATTACACAATGACAGCAGATGGCCTGAAAATGGCACCTTTAACTTCCAAATTCTCAGGAACCTTGGCGACTTTATAACCGGGAATGTCAAATGACAAGAGGTTTTCTATATTCAGGCTTTCTTCTGCTTCTACTTAGATCCCAACCCTCCATGTGTCAAGCTTGCACCCACTCATGAAATCTTTCTTCTTGATAAAAACCCTCCCCTGGTCTCTTCTTCCTCTGAAGCCCCTTTTTACCCTGCAGATGAACCTCCTCTGTGTTCTCATCCATCTACATCTGCTCCTTGCCTGTTTGAACCCTCTGACTTGGTGGCCCCTCCTGTCCCCAAGCCTTCAGCCCCAAACCCTGCTTTTCCTCCTGCTCTACCTGTTACACGTTTAAAAACCACCTCTGCTATTCTCCCTCTCTGGGAAGTGGCTGGGACTGAAGGCATTGTTTGCGTTCACGTCCCTTTTTTTCCATGTGTGATTTGTCGCACATCAAGCAGTGTCTGCGAAAGAGGTCTTTCTCTAAAAATCCCTCTCATTATCGCAGGGAGTTCCTGCACATAACCCAGTCAAAAAGAGTGCTGAGCTTATTTAAAATGTATATTCGAGCTGTGAGTATATTCAAAAGGCCTTTATGTTTTTCTCTTCACATATCTTGTTTTCCTGGAAAAGGTTTTTTCTCAGTTAACTGAATTACTTTTCTCCACTCCATCTTACCACTCTCGGTGCATGCATGAAAAACCCTAAAATGACTTCTGATTGCCTGGGACTCCTTGGGAAAACACAAAAGGTGCCACAAATCCCATTTTGGGAAAAATTTCTAGTTTCCTTATGGAGCCCCTGGAATTAAAGGTAAATAAGTACCTCTCAAAATCTGTCTTTGTCTTTCAGCTATGCTTGTTTATTAGGCCCTGGAAACTGTTTTTCTAGCCCTGTTCTTAAAGGGCCTCACCCAAAGGCCAATAATCCAATTGGGAAATTAGCAAAAAAAA